>NC_090921.1:378940727-379256798 GCF_040938575.1 Ambystoma mexicanum | reverse complement strand
CATGTGCCAAACCTAGATGGAATCGTGAACATTAGCCTAGATAGATAGGTCTAGATAGGTCATGAATGTCAGCAAGTACCACGCTTATATGGTATTATGAATGAAAGCATGTGCCACACTTAGACGGAATCATGAACATTAGCCTGTGTTGCATCTAGATAGAAATGTGAATGTTAGCATGCCACACATTTAGATGGAACTGTGAATGATAGCATTGGCCACACTTAGATGGAACCATGAACATTAGCTTGCGTCGCATCTAGATAGAAATGTGAATGTTAGCAAGTGGCACGCTTAGATGGAACTGTGAAAGATAGCAAGTGCCACACTTAGACGGAATCATGAACATTAGCCTGCGTCGCATCTAGATAGAGATGTGAATGTTAGCATGTCCCACGCATCTAGATAGAAATGTGAATGTTAGCATTTGCCACACTTAGATGGTATTGTGAATGATAGCATGTGCCAAACCTAGATGGAATTGTGAACATTAGCCTGAGTCGCATCTGGACAGAGTTGTGAATGTTAGCATGCGTCACACTTAGATGAAATTGTGAATGATAGCATGTGCCAAACCTAGATGGAATCGTGAACATTAGCCTAGATAGATAGGTCTAGATAGGTCATGAATGTCAGCAAGTACCACGCTTATATGGTATTATGAATGAAAGCATGTGCCACACTTAGACGGAATCATGAACATTAGCCTGTGTTGCATCTAGATAGAAATGTGAATGTTAGCATGTCCCACACTTAGATGGAATTGTGTATGATAGTATTGCCACACTTATATGGAGTCGTGAACATTAGCCTGCGTCGCATCTAGATAGAGATGTGAATGTTAGCATGTCCCGCGCATCTAGATAGAAATGTGAATGTTAGCATTTGCCACACTTAGATGGTATTGTGAATGATAGCATGTGCCAAACCTAGATGGAATTGTGAACATTAGCCTGAGTCGCATCTGGACAGAGTTGTGAATGTTAGCATGCGTCACACTTAGATGAAATTGTGAATGATAGCATGTGCCAAACCTAGATGGAATCATGAACGTTAGCCTGAGTCGCATCTAGATAGGATTATGAGTGTGCAAGTACCACACTTAGGTAGAATTGTAAATGTTACTTACCTATGTCTAAGATCATAACTCAACCCAA
Organism: Ambystoma mexicanum; assembly: GCF_040938575.1. NCBI lineage: Eukaryota > Metazoa > Chordata > Amphibia > Caudata > Ambystomatidae > Ambystoma > Ambystoma mexicanum. The sequence goes on along the minus strand of NC_090921.1, from coordinate 379,255,641 downwards.
ACTCTCACCCCCATATCACTATGCTTACTCCCTACTCGACACCATCACTCATTTAGAGTACTGATATACCCCTCAATTAAATTCGGCATAGCTGCTCACATACGAACATTACCACATAAACACCTCATCATTCTAATAAAAAGCAGCTATATCCCATGACAAACCGACCTAGCTGCACACATAAGCGTCCTTCAGGCCTAACGCAGCCAAACCAAGTCTTGGTGTCCACCCGCCAGACTGCACACATTCATCGGATATCAATAACACCACTCCTAAATGCTAGGATGCAGCTACCATCAGGCAATTACACCAGCTGCACAGATAACTGGAGCACCCAAGCACCCTATGACACCTTATTCTCTAAACTGACCTGGACTATGGACCCTGAGGGCGATCAACCTACCAGCGCTTTGAGGACATACCAAAGATATATAGAGCGCTATATAAATGCCAAATAACATAATATGACATACCATAACATGGTCACAGCTGTTCCATTGTTATTTATGCCTACTTCCGCCACACCCAGCGGGCGCATTCAATCGCTCACCTGGTAGCACTAATCCAACAAAGAGTTGTTATTCATCCCATCAAATGGCGAGTGCAAGTCAGATTTGTTTAACTCTGGGGCCTCATGAATTTGGACATTGATCTCATTTTGTTCCATGAGATTTTTCGGTAACATGGCATCCTGTTTTTTTGTGAAAAAGGAGGACATTTCTTTTGTTTTGCAGTGTGCGTTCTTAACAGATTCCGATATAGCTGTTGTATTTGTTATTTCGGGTGATAACACATTTGCTGCATCAGGCATCCCTATAGAGGGGGCTCGCTGGTAGCCGTTACTTTCCCCCTTATTGTTTCTGCTTCCTTAGGTTGTAGTTTTTTGGTGTAAGAGGAGCTTCACCCGGCATGTTAATAGCTGTTTGGCTTGTTGTGGTATTCCTGACAGCTGGTTTACTAGTGGGTACAACGTTGTATACTTATGAAATAATGTTGGTACAGGCGTGGTTCAAAGGACTTAGCCCAACAGTTATCACTGTCCAAAACCTGTATACAACCAAAGGAAACTTTATATGCGGCTCAAAGTGGTCCTCCCCCACAGTCACCCCGTAGAAGTGTCAGAACTCAAGCTCAGCCTCTCAAAGGTACTTCTTTGTCTAAAAACTAGCGCTAAGCATTCCACCAAACACTTGATTGTAAGGTATGAGTTCTATTATGTCCACGCAGTGGTAAGATAGAAAAAGGTCAACAGAAACTCCTGCTTCTGCTCCGCCCATAGCACGGACTACTGAACAATCTGACTCTCTCGGCCATGCTCTGCTGTGGCCGGAGGGTTTCAGTGATTTGGCCCTGCCTCTTGAAAGTAGAAATGGGAGATAGACTGTCCTTCAGCATACAGCACACCTCAAGCTTCGTCCTCAGTCTCAAGAAAAACTGAACACTCGGACTCACCCCACCACGCTCGGCTGCGGCCGGAGTGTTTGAATGATTTAGCCCCACCTTTTGAAAGTAGAAATGGGAGATAGACCCCCCTTCGGCATTCAGCGCACCTCAAGCACCGCCCTCAGTCTCAAGAAACACTGAACACTCTGACTCACTCCGCCACGCTCTGCTGTGGCCGGAGTGTTTGAGTAATTTGGTCCCACCTCTTGAAAGTAGAATTGGGAGATAGACTCTCCTTCAGCATACAGTGCACTGCAAGCTCTGTCCTCAGTCTCAAGAAACACTGAACACTCTGACTCACTTCTCGCTATATGGTTGGGGTAGAGGCACAGAGACACCCCAGCTAAGGCTCTCAAAGGGTAGCAATGGATGAGCAACCAAGGCAGAGGCTCAAGGGAGGTGATGCAGGCTGGTTCTTAGGTACAGTGAATCCCCAGGTCCCCCACAATAGACTGTCAACACACTGTGTTATGTGCTAACAATGTTCTTTTATTATATACAATTAGATGTAGGTGAATATATACAAATAAATAAGATTCACTTTGTACTCAGGAAACTCAAGTGAAATAAGTATCATAATATTATACAGTACTATGTGGCCACAGTTATTCTTGGGTTCAGCAATAATGCACCAACTGATATATGTCATAAAATGCACTTAATTACTAATCACTGTTTAACTTCAAAACCACAAATGTATAAATGTAGGCAATTAATTCAGAACACTGGTAGAATACTTTTCAGGGTCAAAATGCAATTCTGTGTAGAGAGCCCCTCACCTGGGCAACCTGCAATAAAAGGTAAATTATACTTTGCTTTTATATTAATGCCCAGTCCTTAAATGTTCAGTAATTGTCTGTTCCTGTCTCTAAAGGCCACACCACCCCAAAGTACCTGGGGAGCAACAGGAGAGCCAGGCTCAAGTTGAATATGGTACCTTAGTGTTCCTCCTTCAGGATGTAGCCCCTCTTCTTTGTCAGAGTACCTTGGGTGCCTTAGAGTTTTAAGTGGTGCAGTCTCTCAGCTTTACTCAACAATTCCCCTGGAGGATGGCCCCAAGCTAGAAGAAGTAGTCACTGGTTTGTGTAAGGGAGGCATGGTATCACAAGTATGACATCGACACAAGAGGTACAAGTTTCAAAACATTTATTCAATTTTCGAAAACTCCTGCATTATCCTACATCTATGATGGGAATAGTATCTACCATCAATAAAGAAAAAGTGAGTCTCAGTCAAATCAAAATGGCCTATACCAACAAAACCTACTGCCTGTCCTATCTCTTAATGCAACACGTGTGTAAAGGGGAATATGTAAGCAATGGAAAATCAGAGTTATAACATAAAGGAGATCGCTCTCCTCCCCACTTTTCACAACATGGTGTAAAAGCTGGCCCCGGTAGACAGGACGAAACACTCTGGCTCAGGTTCTCAAAACAAAGAAAGTTCAAAACATGGATTGAGGCCCACCTGGCCTTCCACGTTAAAGTCACCTAAGTTCACCAACGTTTCAAAAGTTCTTTCACAGTTCAACAAAATGTTCACGTTGGTCTCCATCCGTCGGGTTTGAACCTCTCAAAGCTTTAACAGTTCACATAGGTCTCCCTCAGCCGGGCTCGGTACTCTCAATCACAGCACTTGCAGGGGTTCACTTTCCCAAGCTTAATTCACATTTGTCAGGGGGTTCTCTTTCCCTAACTTATCACACTTACGGTCCCCCTCAATCAGGCTCGGACATTTCAGGGATGTCGAAGACTTTTGAATGTGCAAGGCTTTTACTATAGACCTCCGCAGGAACACTTCGACTTTCTCTTCAGCTCACACGCTGATGCTATATGCCCCAGTGTCTCTTGTTCTTGGTAGCTCAGTACCGAACCACAAAAAGTTCAAAGAAATTTTCTCTTAAGCATTCACCTTTCACTTCCCCTTTTGCTAGGGTTAATCTTGACCATTATGCATTTCGGAGTACTTTTACTTTGCTGTTTTATAACAAAATATTTCACATTTCAATGAGACTTATGAATGGACTACTTCCTTTCACTGGACCACTCCGCTACTCTGCATCACTGGCCTACCCAACACTGTCATGCAACCAGGAGGGTAACTCGCATCCTTGAAACACAATGCATATTTCTTCTTGTCTGCGATTTGGCTTTCTCCTTCACGGCTCCCCGGATGCAACAACCTAATGCAGGGAACTTTAGGGTTTCTCTACCCTTTGCTCCAGTCCCTCGATCAGTCATCCTGCTCCAGTAGGTTCGGCTTTGCCCCGGAAGATCTGCTCCTTGTCGTGTTCCACCTTGCTCAGAGTTTGTCTCTATGTTCCATATTTTATCCGTGTGGGGAGAGCTAATTAGTATCAGATGTATGTGATTAAAGTCAAGTGCCTGACTTTGCCTGACTCGATTAGTGGGACATGTCCAATGAGATATGTAAGGGTTAGCCTCTTTACTCTCAGTCACCCTCTTCCTCGGGCCAGTGTTTCTGCTAAAGGGGGGTGGGTGGAACATTGGAGAATCCTATAAAATAGGTTCGGGCACGGGTACGGGAAAAGGGGACACACCGCCCCTCACCTACAGTTGCCTCACCTCCACTCCTCGAAGACCCCTCCCCCAGGTGATCCTTTCACACTGCTCCACCCCCAGAGTCTGGATCCAAAGGCGATAGGTGTGCCCTGGCCGCCTGAGAGAGAGATTCCCGTGAACTAGCAGGTGAGAAACCCTTTGCTTTCTCACAGTCAAGCAGGAGAAGGGAACTAAGCAGTGTCAGAAAGGAAGCAGTGAGGTCTATTGCAGTATTCTCCGTGGTTGAGCAACTACACCGGCTGTGGAAGTCCCATGAAACTGAAACTCACTGTCGATCTCGACAAGGCCTGGGAGGTGGGGAGGTATCTTTTGTTTTTCATTGATTACCTTCACTGGTGACAGGCACAGTGGCAGACATAGGTTTTGTCAGTTTTCGATGTGTCCCTGTTTGATTCTTTGGTATTGCAGCCACAGCAAGGATGACAGGATTGAGAAAAGAGAAACAAAATATCGAGGCTGAGTACCCCAAAAGGAAATACACCAAACACAGGTTTCAAAGGAACATACAAAGTACTTTATTCTCTATCGAATACAATTACAAAACAGTGCAAAGTCAGATAGCTATCGGCCCTCAGTACAACACAACAAACTCCAGCGTGGTTCAGTGTGTTCAGTGAGAGAGTGTACATTAGAATGCATTCGCTTTTTATACATTTTGTGAGCGCTATGGCCAACCCTTCTTCGGGTTAATATTCTACTTTATATGTTACCAATCCTAGGGTTCGTTGCCGAGTCTCAAATAACCGCATCTAACTGGTTTGTTCTTTATTTCATGTAACAATTAGCATATACATTAATTGTGTATTCTAAGTTTCGTATTACAGGTCTTCTTAACATTAATACAGTATAGTGAAACAGATGTTCTTTGTCCAATGTGTAAATACATTATCATAATATATACTTGTGGATTGGTTTCATTGTGCGAGTAATCCTTTTACACATAGGTCAACGTAGGACGAGGTCTCAGTTCATGACCTCGACAAGTAGCCTGCAGGCAGATTACAGATTAGCGATGTACAGAGGTCAAGACAGCCATGTTGTATTTTGCAATGACATCGTCCACCATTTTAGCTCACAGGGTGACTTTTCCACATAAATCCTAAAATGGCGGTTTGACCTAAAATGGCGACCTACATAGATTAAAGGTCAGGACCTTGTAACACAGATCTCACAAATGACTTTCGAGCAGCTTGGCGTAGGCCAATATTAATATATTTATTACAATAGGAGGTACGATATACTTTTTGATTCCGACAGGATGGCTTCAGGAAAGATGGACTTGAGCACTGGACTTACCTACAGACCTCCATCAAGTGTAGACCATCAAGACTTGTTTTTCAATGCAGAGTAGCATGAAACCCACTGTCGGGCACTTCTCTGCAGGCGGCTACTCTAGACTTCCTCACCCCTGAATAAGTGGACAGATGTTTAGGTTGCAGTGCTACTTGAAGATGTATTCAGTTGGTTGGAACTTGGCAAGCTCCAGTCATCGATTAGCACCATCCTGCCATACTACTGGTCTGCCTGCGGAAGCCGTTGTGCCCGACAGGTCTGACCCTGCCAGACACAGCAGCCATGGTAGGCAACCATCAGGGAAGCACTGGCATCGTTAGCAACAGTTCCGGTGCTTCAGTGGTCCTCAATTCCAGAGAGTGCTATTGGACTCTATGGGAATGGGGACTTACAATTTACTGGTGCCTGACTTTCTGGGCCGCGGGTTTTGTAATCCCTGGTGGCACCGGGAAGTCAGGCACCACTAAATATTCATGGTCTGGCGGGAACCCGCCGGTATCAGCGGCACAGTTACTGCCAGACACGTAATGAGCCCCAATGTTATGCAAAAGAAAAGGGTTCAAGAATGTATATGTCAGGATATTCAAGCCATTGGCTTCCCCTCCCCACGTTTTAAGCATGGACAAGGCGGCACACTCGAGCTTAGCACAGTCTCTGGCTTCTCTCACATGAAGGTGCAGTTCAAAACTTCAACATCAAGGCCTTCTGTGCCAAAGTCTCTTAGCCATTCAAAGTCTCTTTTTCATAGGGCCTGATGCAACACGATAAACATCAAAGTTCCTTTGTTCTCAGCATTTCACATGCACAAATTCTCAGGTGATTTTCTGTTCATCCCGGGTGCCCCTCCACCGGGCTCAGACCCACATTAACACAAAACCTTCTTGGGTGGGTGATTTTCGCTTCACCCCGGGTACCCCTGCCCCAGGCATAGACCCACAAAGCTTTCAGTTGCTCTCACTCTCCCGGGCTCGGACCAACTTTATCTACTTTGCCACAAATCTTCTTCACTGTATCAACAACGAAGACTTTTGACTGTGCACAGAATTTAGGTTGACCCGTTGCAGGACCACTTGGATCCTCAATTCTCTACAACTCTTTCACTTTTCAGCTGGATACCTTACTGAGTCCTTCGACTGAGCACACATGTGGTGCCGGACCACTCTGTCAAAGGTATCATATCTTGGTTTCAAAGTTCAATTACTCATCAGCAGTTCAACTTTACTTGCGTCTTTTATAACATGGATTTCAAACAATGTTCATGTCTACGCTCGTTATAAAATGCTGCCACTTGCAAACATGGCTTCAACACAGACCAGTCTTGTATTGGTGTCCCCAAATCTCCAGCAGTGTTGATTTCACTGACGTTGCTTTGTTCTTGAAGCCAAGGACAGTACCACGGCAGCTGATGATACTCCCTGCTTTGATTATTGACGCGGGAGGGCCCCAAATATCTCTAACACACAAAGCAGGATTCTTCAGCCTATTTTCCTGGTGTTACGCTTTCCAATCTTGAGGGTTCATAAAAGCAACGGTTCCTTATCAAAAAAGGTCAAGGGAACTTCCCTCCTTGCGTTCCCCTTTTGTTTTTCCGTCTTCCTTCTCTCGTTAAACTGCAATCTTGGAATTGCTGTTTCCTCATGTGTTTTGCCTCGCTCAGAGTGTGCTCTCGTGCTTCGCCTTTTAACTTTGTGGGAGAGCTTAATGGAAGTCAGGTGTATGTGTGTGATGGTCAGTAATTGCCTGACCTTGCCTGACCATTGTATTGGAAATATCTGGTATACTGCTCGGGTGCAAGTCTGTTTTCTCTGATAGTGGGCTGTCCGTGGGAAAGTGTTTGCGTTGCAAAGGGGAGGGCAGAGTTCCTAAAGATCCTACTTTGTAGGATGAGGTAAAGGTTTTATAGGGAAGGGGATACCGCATCTCACCATCCAGTGTCCCACTCCCACTCCCCAAAGACCCCTCACCCAAGCGATCCTCCCGCACTGGTCCACCCACAGAAACTGGATCCAAAAGCAATGGCTGTGCCCTGGCCCTCTAGATGACCGATCCCAGGGACAGTGGGTGAGACACCTTCTAGTTTCTCAAATGCCCTTCCCCTATGCAATGTAGCCACATCTATTTCACAGGGAAACCGAGAAAGAAAATCAACGGTTTTTACCTTTTTGGTGCTCCACAGTGAAACAGTAGGGTTGCAGGTCTAGGAGCCTCGCATGAATAGAGGGTTAGAGTCCTTTTGTTGGCCTATCCACACTAGCGGAGAATGATCTGTGACAAGTGTGAACTTTCTTCCTAGGAGAGAGTATCTTAGATGGGTGATGGCCCATTTGATGGCAAGGGCCTCTAATTCTAACACAGAGTCATTTTCTTCATGTGGGAAGACTTTTCGACTTGTGAATAGGATAGGGTGTTCTAATCCATCATAAACTTGTGACAAAACTGCTCCTAACCCTGTAAGAGAGACGTCAGTTTGTGACACAAACTCTGTTGAAAAATCTACTACATTTAGGATCGGGTTCTGGCACAAGGTTTGTTTTAAGCTGTTGTAACATACATCAATCTCGTCAGTCCAATGAATCTTCAGGGGTTCGGCATTCTTTAATTTGTCTGTCAAACTAGCTGTCCTATCCGAAGAATCAGAGATAAACCTACAGTAATAACTGATTAAGCCTAAAAAGAGGTCTCTCTTGGTTTTCGGCATGTGGGTATCTAGACGGCTTTTACTTGTTTTGTTGAGGCTGGACACTGCCATTCCCTACAAAGAAGCTGAGGTATTTCACAGCTGATTGAGCTAGCTTACATTTGGATGGATTGGAAGTTAAGATGGCTTCTCTGAGGGCTCTCATAATAGTAAAGAGATGGAAAAGATGATCTTCCAAAGTCTTGATAGAAATGACTATCTCGTCAATATAAGCCCCACAGAAATCAGAGTAGGGCTGTAATATCTTGTCCATAAGCTATTGGAAAGTGGTGGGGGCCCTGTGTAAGCAAGGACTTTGAACAGAAATAGTCCAATGGGCGTCGAGAAAGCTGTCATTTCCTTATCAGGGCCATGTACTAGGACCTGCCACTACCCCTTGGTTGAGTCTAGGGTTGTTAGGAAGGTGGCATTTCTGAATTTATCAATCAATTGAAGTCAAGATGGCATTGACCTGTGGAAGTCTATGCAAAACTTCCAGGAATTATCCGGTTTTGTGACCAATACCATAAGGGAGGAGCGTGGGCTTGAAGAAGGTTTTATAATGTTTGCCCTTTGCATTTTGTGCACTTCCTCAACCACTATCAGTCTAAAGGCTTCCGGGAGTCTATATGGTTTCAAATGGATCACTTTTCCCTTGGGAGTTCTGATATAATGATAATGTTAAACCAGGCATCCTCAGCGGGTCCCGCGAGCAGACCTCGTAATAGGGTGGTAAGGAGTTAACAGCTCCGGCGCCTTTACCGGCACCGTTAACCCCTTACCGCCCACCTCGTAATGAGGCCCCAACACTTTTCTAGTTTAAGAAAGTTTTCTTAAACTGTCATTAAACCAGAAAAGTTTTGCGGCAGTCTAAGAAATGCTATGTTTTTATAGGGAACAAATGTGCAGGAGACTTTAACAGCATGTCAGAGCTGTCGTAAATTAACTGCACGTTGTTAGCATGCTGGTCCGCTCGCGGGAACCGCTAAAAATGTCTGGTAAAACTAGGCATCTTGAGCGGGTCCCGCGAGCGGCCCTCGTAATGAGGTGGTATGGGGTTAACGGTGCTGGCAGCTCTACCGGCGCCGTTAACCCCATTCCACCAGGGTCGTAATGAGGCCCTAAGTCTGTGGGAATCATTCCTCTTTTCCCTGGAGGGATTGTATCTTCTCTATTGCTACAGATATCAAAGGCTACGGATTCATTCGTGGCTATAGAGGGAAATGAGGCTCTATGACTAAGCTTCTGGAATTTTAGGGTTCCACAATCTATCTCAAGTGATCACAGTTCAAAGGTGTTTATTGAACTTCAATCGGGTTTGAAAAATGCATATCTAATCCTAAATCTAAAGATGGGAGCAAGCTACGACCAACAAATAATGATAACTAAGCCCTAGTGGTGTCTTGTCAAAATAAAAGGGCCTATACTAATAAATCTATTGCCAATCCTTACTTCTAAATACAGAGAGTGTGGGAAACAATGTTACACAAAAGAAAAGTGTTCAAGCCGTTGGCTTCCCTTCCCCATGTTTTAAGCAAAGGACAAGGTGGCACACTCGAGCTTAGAACAATCTCTGGCTTCTCTAGCACGAGGGTGCAGTTAAAAACCTCAACATCATGGCCTTCTGTGCCAAAGTCTCTTTGCCATTCAAAGTCTCTTTTTCAGAGGGCCTGATCCAACACAATAAACATCAAAGTTTCTTTCTTCTCAAGATTTCTCATGCACAAATTCTCAGGTGATTTTCTGTTCACCCCAGGTCCCTCTCTGCCGGACTCAGACTCACAAAGCTTTCAGTTGATCTCCCTCTGCCGGGATCAGATCAACATTATCTACTTTGCCACAAACCTTCTTCACTGTATCAACATTGAAGACTTTCGCCTGTACGCAGGATTTAGCTTGACCCATCGCAGGACCACTTTAATTCACAATTCTCTACAACTCTTTCACTTTTCAGCTGGATACCTTACAGAGACCTTTGATTGAGCACAAACGCAGCGCCGCACCACTCTGTCAAAGGTATCGTAACTTGGTTTCAAATTTCAATCACTCATCAGCAGTTCGACTTTACTTGCCTCTTTTATCAAACGCATTTCACACAATGTTTGTGCCAGCAATCGCCAAACAATGTTGCCACTCTCTGATGCCTCTTTGTTCTTGGAGCCAAGAACAGTACCAGGGAGGCTGGTGATTCTCCCCGCCTTGACTATTGACGCAGGAGGGCCCCGGGTATCTCCGACACACAATGCCGGATTCTCTGCTTTTTTTCCTGGTCTTACGCTTTGCAATCTCGAGGGTTCATGAAAGCAATGTTTCCTTGTCAAAAAGGTCAAGTGAACTTCTCTCCCTGCGATCCCCTTCTGTTTTTCTGTCTTTCTTCTCTCGTTAAACTGCCATTTTGGAACTGCTGTTTCCTCATTTGTTTTTCCTCGCTCAGAGTGTGCTCTTGTTCTCCGCCTTTTATCTATGTGGGGAAACTTAATGGAAGTCAGGTGTGTATGATGGTCAGTAATTGCCTGACCTTGCTTGACCATTGACCCATTGTATTGGGACATGTCAGGTATATGGCTTAGGTGTTAGTATGTTTTCTCTCATAGCGGGCTGTCCGTGGGAACGTGTTTGTGTTATAAAAGTGAGGGGGGTGGAGTTCCAAAATATCCATCTGGTGTCCCCCTCCCGCTCCCCAAAGTCCCCTCATCCAGATGATCCTCCCGCACTGGTCCACCCTGCAGGAACTGAATCTAAAAGTGATGGCCGCGTCCTGGCCACCTGGATGATAGATCCCGGGTACTAGTGAGTGAGACACCTTTTGGTTTCTCACAATGACACAAACGCCCAGGTCCCACAATCTTCTCCCTTTTTGGAGGTGTGCATGCAAACCACTTCAACGCCAATGCCATGATTATGAGGCCTGTAGAAATGTGCATAAGCTTTAACACAGCCCAGCAGGTGACCATACATCACTAAACGCTCTGCTAAAACCTTGCTCATTGGCAGTCCAGTGGGCGTCTATTATCACACCATTGATAGACTGGAGATGTACAGTTACTTTCCATGTCTGCCTGTTTGTAATGGAATATCAACTTCTCAGAGGTTTCTCCCTAATAATAAGGACCTTGTACCAGAACAAAGGGTGCATGGTGTGTTGGGCAGTATTGCAAATGTTGATGACAGCTACTGTACCTTACAAGGGGCTTTGTGCAATCCATCAACATGCTCTTTGGTGTTTTGTCATTGATGGCTGGGCACCTATTGCATGTCCTAATTTCAGGATAAACCGTGTCTGCCTTATCTTTTGTCATGCAAGTGGTGATCTGAAGAATATTGAGCACCTATCCTCACTCACTAGCCATTTTCCCAATGTATGATTTCTGACCATGGACTGTAACTACCCTTCAGTATCAGTGTATCTTGGGGGAGTCCCGGGAATCATAAGGCTGAAGGTTCCCTGGTATGTGTACATGTCCATCCAAATGCAAAATCCCACACACAGTTAACAGTAAACTGCACATCTTGTTAAGCAATTACTATACGAATGGGACCTCTCAGTTATGTTAATTATGTGTATTATTATCTTGCAATTATACTGTCAAAATGGAGGTTATTTTACATAGATCTCTGTTTGCTCTATGCCATGCGTTGGAGGAATATCAGATCTGGATGTTTGGCTCATCTCTCTTGGCATTCTGGTCCTTGTAGCCCTATTTATGATTGGAAATACATCTATGAGTACTGTACAGGAATGCAAAATAACACATGGAAAAACCCCTGGAATTGCAGAACATCAATTGAGAGCTCTAGATCAGAGAGCAAAATATATGTACGTACAACTTTTATATGTTTTATTTTCATAGGAAATTACTTGACCACCTTATAGTCCTTCTGTCAACACACATACATACACACGTTAATTCACTTTCACACATACCATCCAACACTTACAGCCAGAATGTTCATGTGTAACTTAAAGTATTTTCATAAGATGTTCCAAGACACCTTTGAAGTTCTAGGAATACATGTAGAGTTACATTTTGTGAGCCTGTTTAGCTTCTCTGTAAAGACAACACCCTTGGAAAGCTTCCCAACATGTCGCTGGAAATGTGTGCCTTTACTGTTCTTGGAGTAAGTTAAACAACTGGTCTCATCTTCGGCTCAACCATATGTCAATGTAAAAGTCATTTTGTGACATTGTAGTAACTTACTGAGAAGCAATTTACTATTTATTGATTTTAGTTACTCAAGCTTTGCTAAAATTGACCCACGTCCAGTGTTTCCTTTAAGCTGTGCGCATGTGCGCTTTCCCAGCTTCCTACTAGGTGCTGCTCAGAGGTTTATAGCAGCACACACAGACAATTCTCACCTATTCAAAAATATTTAATAAGGCACAGCAATACATTGAAATGTGATTTCTCTTAAAATAAGCAACTAGTCTTGATATTCTCTAATTTGCATTAAATACTATGAAATGGTGACTGTAAACACCTAAAATTCCATACAGCAAAATACACACATAAGAGGGTACAAACTAGTATGAAAACCTGGCTCTATGAACAGAAGAATCTAATGAAGATATGCCTGGAGACATTAACCAAATAATGTTCCCTCCCCACCCATGACTCCTAAGCTTGATGATAATAATAATAATAATAATAATAATAATAATAATAACAATAATAACAATAACAATAATAATAATAATAATAATAATAATAATAATAATGCCAGTCCGATAGCACATTGAGTAGAGTGCTCACTTAGACATCCGTGCAGAGCCAGCTGATGCAGGTTTGAATCTCGACAGGGCCAAACTCAGCCTTTCATCCTTCCGATGTCGATAAATGAGCACTACACACAGTGGGTAATAATAAGCAGCGCTCAGATACCTGAGAGCTCAAAGCGCTAGCGCTATATAAATGTTAAATTATTATTATTATTAATGTTCCCTCACCACCCATGACTCCTAAGCTTGATTCTACCACACATTTACCTTATGACTCTAACTTCTGCCCCAGAACACATTAACATAGTACGAGACAACCTTGACTCTTCCTCTCTTGGCTCTGCTAAAGGTTAGCAGATATGTAGCTACATCCACTTGTTTTATGTTTGTTGTAATATGAATAATAAGAATAACGTTCACGTGTCAGAATTTATGTTACTCATTGTGCCTTACCAGAAGCATCACCCACACGATACACTCGAACTACCAGCTAAAATATCAGATAGTGACTGTAAGTAAGCAGGCTACCTGGATGTGTAACCTTATCCAATACTTCCTCTTCTTTGTACACATGTCACGTAAGTGCTTTGAAGCGTCTGCCTTGCAAGTTAACGCATTATAAAACTCAAATATTCATTTGTCCTGTAAGGCTTTGAGAAGACAAATGTGATGCTCAGTATCTCCTACTTTAGCATTACTAACATTACCCTATAAGTGAAGAGCAACATTGCAATATCATTTACTTTGACTACAAGGGATAACTCGTCCAGAGTATCAGGGCACCGGATATTCAGACAGGAGAATGCTTTTCACACAATCTGCCTCATTTCTGTTCAGAGTTCCATTGGGGATAGACCTTCACACATTAGAGGGTAACTTGCTGCTATGCAAAAACGGTTTCACTGAGCACTATGTAATCCTGGACAATTATATAAGGGTGGGGTATGTTGCAAACAATCTAGTATGCACTGCAAAAGAATTGCATACAGGCAGAATCATGATATTTTTAAAATGCACATAATATGTTGAGGCATTAAATATGCCTTGCTAGCAAAAGTATTGTGGGTCTGCAAATATCCCAGTAGGTTTTTACTGCTACAATCCCTAATTTTTACAGTGCTCTATCAACTACTATTGGAGGATAGCACAGGGGCCGGGGAAGGGTATGGGTGGAAGAGCACAGGTCATCACTCCTTGCGGGTGATGAACAAAGCAGCACATTTCAAAAACCAAATCAGACATTTCGACAGTACACTGAAGGAAATGTGCTGCTTGTTTGCTAAAGGATAGGAATTTTAATACCCGTCTAGACAGCAGCACCTTCTTTTTCTCTCTATGCTCAGCTGCTGAGGGATTGTCAATATAACTATGTGTTCTGTGTGTATTGTCTCTAGCATCCCCTTGCATCTTATTTAACTGATAACAAAGAATTACAGAAGAGGGATTTATAGTTACAGAGGAAAACACTCAATCAGTTGTATCACAGATATTTATGTGACTTTCCTTAGCAGGGTTCCATAATAAACCTCAGTAAGGCTCATATTTAATTTTATCTAGGCTGTCATGCGGAAGGGTTGGCAAATGTATACACTTTATTATGTGCCCTGTCATTTAACTTCCTATGTCAGGGGTATAAGCAGGACTCTAATCAGATGTTGCTCCCTACTTTGAGTCAAATGATTTTTCAGGGAGTTAAAAAAGTAATTAGCGTTGCCAATATGGGTAATTTCTGCTTTTTAAAAGATGTTTGTCCCTTTAATATTCCTGTTGAGATAAGGCATTAATATTATTAGATGTCCTTCCTCTGCCACTGTTCTACTGGTCACTAATTTGAAAAAATATCAATGGAGCTTTGTGGGTTGAAGGAACAAAATGTTAATTGTTTCTCGTTTTTTTTTGTTGGGCACATTTTCGTTTCTTAGGGAGTAAAAATGGATGGTGTGTATGTCTCTTAGCTGTAAGGCTGGTGTTATCACTACCCAAAGGACAACGTAATGCTGATAATAAGCAGAGGCACAGGAATATTTGATCATCATATTCTGAGGTGCAGTTATTCTGATGCAATTATCACACTCACACAAATTATTAGAAGCATGTTCTCCTGGCCCTCGAATTACTTCATTAAAGTGACACTTGAACTCCTCTCAGCATGTTTTTTTGACACATTGCTTTTAATTGCCATTAATCCATCGGCAAATGTTGCATTCTGTCTGAATTTCTTGACAGCCACATCAGTTTATGACAAGAGATATTTAGTACACATGAGTGATTTTCGAGTGGCATGCAACGTTTGAAGGTACTGTAGCAGATGTTGAAGTCTTAGACTGGTTGATGTGTTTTCTGTTTAATCACATATGACATATTCTATTTTAGCCTATGTGTCTGGAAAAAGTGTTGTAAGATTTGTCAAGAATTGCACTGGCTGGGAAGAGGAAATTCCTTTCCAAACCCTCTTCTGCGATGGTAGTTCACTAAATACGCATGCTCACAAAGTGGCTTACCTCATTAGTCAGTTGCGCACATGGAAAATAATGTGTGCACAACAGCAAACCATTTCCGCACATAGAGAAAAATAATTAGAGGGAACATTGGACCCAACATGTACATTGTTGAGATACAAGGCGATCAAGTTGCTACGTGCACTTAGACGTCCAATATCACTAATGCTGACTCAGCATTTCATCATTCTGCAGTCAACACAATGAGCACCTGCGAGTTGGATAAATATAAAATGTGCTATTTACAGCAACATCCAAGTGTGTTGCAGCGAGCCATGTTTCTTTCTTTAACGTTGGCAGTCAGGGACATGCCATGGCTTGTGAGACTCTTGCTTTCCCATGGCTGAAGTCCTTTGCCTACACACCTTCCCTTTTCCAGCTCTATGCATTCTCTGCCAGTCCACTGCATTATTCACAGAGGACATTTCCTTGTGTGGGTGTGGTCAGGTTCAATAATGTGTTCAGGCACTAGATCATTCAATGTCAATGGTAAACCTTATTTCTAGCCACTGCCTTTATTTTAATAAAATGTGCATTTGGGTAATTGTAGTTTTTATTCACTTCAAATGAGTCAATGGGGCTAACACCTGATAACAGTGATTTGTAAACGTAGTATGACATTGATCCATCATATGACCATATTTTCCATAGGCTACTCTCCCTCTCGCTATCATCCTCTGTCACTCACTTTTTACCTCTCCCGCAATCTCTTTCTCTGCTTTCTTTGTCTCTTTTTCTCTTAGTCCCACTCTCTTTGTTCCCCCCATTTTCATCCTCACTCATAAGAAATCCTATTCTTGCTCTCCTCTGCATGCTTTCCCTCTATAAATGATCAGGACCTTTTTCTGCGGAAGAGTTTTATATATGCACTGTTGTATTTATGGTGAAAGGAAATGTGCATGTTATGGTTGCAGCAATAAAAGCCAATTTGATAAAAACACTGTTGTCCACACATTTCTTGGAAGAAAATATGTTGAACACAGATGAACACACATTAAAAAAGTAAAAAAAGAAAAAAACTAGAAAAACACCATCATAATTCACAGTAGACTGATAAGAGGAGACCCTCCTTGCGCCCATTATCCTGTGATGATGAACACCCAGGCGACAACCAGATGTTGAGATCGTGAGAGTGGTCCGATCTTGGTGGCTAACCTGAAGCATATCGACACGCTCTGCGTTGAGAGGTTTCCCTTGTAGAAGATGTTAAGAGTGAGACTTCATGAGGCAGCACAGGTAATATAGACAAGATCCTGACATCATTCAGTTACTTCAGGTTACAGCTGAGAGGTAAGGAACTAAGCCAGGAGCAGGGAGGGAGACCCCTGGCTCCCACCATCCAGGCTACATGGCTCCAACTGCCACTGGTGGGGCACTCACTCACAGAACAGCATTCCAACTCATCCATAAC
This sequence comes from Ambystoma mexicanum, assembly GCF_040938575.1. Taxonomy (NCBI): domain Eukaryota; kingdom Metazoa; phylum Chordata; class Amphibia; order Caudata; family Ambystomatidae; genus Ambystoma; species Ambystoma mexicanum. Next base: position 379,239,020 of record NC_090921.1, on the reverse strand, counting down.
ATTCCACATGTGACATCATTCAGTTACTTCACACACTCCAGATAAGACTTAACACATCTCCAGTCCTTCACTAACAAATACACACAGAAACAGGACATAACACACCTCCTCTCTTTCATTCACTGGAGACACAACCTGCACACAACCATGAACACTTCACACACATGCCACCTGATCCAACAACAGCAAACGGCCAAACACAGAAGGAAACTGACCACGGGTTTGTAACTAACTATCCAGCAGCAAGCTTGAGCCAATAAGGCAATATTCCCAATCCACTGAACAGATACCTAACACCTTATATTCATCGCTGCCACCGATAACTGTTGAGGCTGTCACACACAAGTACTAACCTGCCCACCAAAGGCAATCAGACTAACACTCCAGACCACCTGGAATTCTGACCACCTTTTATCCATTGCTGCCACCCATGGGTTTTAGGACTGCCACCCCAAGGCACAACTGCCCCCAGCAGGCACTGACACATAAGCATTCCACTCAACCAGGACGTGACTGACAATCTACCGGAAACCCACCACATGCTAGAGCCATCACTCGCCAAACTCCAATCCACAACCGCACACAACCACGATACAGCGCACAAATGATGACACCAGACACACAAACAAGATTGGAACACAAAACAAATAGCATGAACCGCATTGCTACCAAAACAGTGTGCCCTTCAGGACAGCAAGCTATACTACAACCAGTGCATGTCTGTTGGCCAGACAAACAAGAACCCAAACTACCTCCCAGGTGTGTTAAGCAGTGAATGAGGTGCTGCTGCTCAATATCTGCATGTTCTAGAAACAGACATACTAGGTAGGGAAGTACCAAACAGTGCTGCACAAAAATGAAAAAAATAACTACCTCATGCTTACCAACATTTGTGTAAAAATGTTATAAAATGCTACCTGGACAGGACCAACTAACAACTGGTCACAACACCTCCACAAGCAACACCAATGAGCCCATCCAAACAAAACAATAACGGTCCAGCAGGTAACTGAAATGTCCCCTTACCAACAGGATGTACTCTAACACCAAGCCAGCAGCTTGAAATCTCCTATTACTCGTGGCGCCAAGCAATACTAGACCACGAATAAGCAGGAATGTGGAAGGCGTCCCAAACCACACCAGCTCACAAAACACCATGCACACACTTGGGTTGCATGACTTACATATACATACCAATGAAGAGAACACATATAGCAAGTGGAAATTCTCCAAAACACATATGCCAAGTAGACCCAAACTTGCATAATGGGAACCAAACCTTTTGCAAAATAAAAACATGGCAACCTCACTAAAACACATATTCCAAGTAGACCCACACTTAAATAATGTCAACCAAAACTAACGCCAACAAAAGAAAACATGGCAACCTCACTAAAACACATATATTCCAAGTAGACCCACACTTAGATAATGTCAACCAAAACGAACGCCAACAAAAGGATACATGGCAACCTCACTAAAACACATATATTCCAAGTAGACCCACACTTAGATAATGTCAACCAAAACGAACGCCAACAAAAGGAAACATGGCAACCTCACTAAAACACATATCCCAAGTAGACCCACACTTAGATAATGTCAACCAAAACTAACGCCAACAAAAGAAAACATGGCAACCTCACTAAAACACATATATTCCAAGTAGACCCACACTTAGATAATGTCAACCAAAACTAACGCCAACAAAAGGAAACACGGCAACCTCACTAAAACACATATATTCCAAGTAGACCCACACTTAGATAATGTCAACCAAAACGAACGCCAACAAAAGGAAACACGGCAACCTCACTAAAACACATATATTCCAAGTAGACCCACACTTAGATAATGTTAACCAAAACGAACGCCAACGAAAGGAAACACGGCAACCTCACTAAAACACATATATTCCAAGTAGACCCGCACTTAGATAATGTTAACCAAAACGAACGCCAACGAAAGGAAACATGGCAACCTCACTAAAACACATATTCCAAGTAGACCCGCACTTAGATAATGTCAATCAAAACTAACGCCAACAAAAGAAAACATGGCAACCTCACTAACACACATATATTCCAAGTAGACCCGCACTTAGATAATGTCAACCAAAACTAACGCCAACAAAAGAAAACATGGCAACCTCCAAGTAGACCCACACTTAGATAATGTCAACCAAAACTAACGCCAACAAAAGAAAACATGGCAACCTCACTAAAACAGATATATTCCAAGTAGACCCACACTTAGATAATGTTAACCAAAACGAACGCCAAAAAAGGAAACATGGCAACCTCACTAAAACACATATTCCAAGTAGACCCACACTTGCATAATGTCAATCAAAACTACTGTAAAAAATAAAAAAAAAACATGGCATCCTCAGTAAAACACATATTGCAAGTAAACAGCCAATTGCACTTGCATTATGTCAAGAAAATGGTCCGCTATAAATGCACGTCATCACATCCAGAATTCACAGCAGTAGCACACATACATGCATATACCTCATTAAGCAGTGCAGCACAAGAATATATACTGCAATAGGTGAGTGAGCTCTAAACCGGATAATTCACCATCTCTGTGACTCCAATAATTAAAGCATTAGGCAATAAATTCACATAACAGTCTTCATGGTATTGACCAGAAAATCTAAAAGTCTCTATGACATTGCCCTGGAAATCCTCAAAGTTGTTAAGCTAATTTAACATAAGCACTCATTCAAACCACAGCAAAAAATAGGTAAAAGTTTAATTTCCACATGTCAAGATCATACGTCCATGCTGCACCAGGCAGCATCTGTCATTCGTAAAAGTCCTCAAAATATTTGAAACTAAAATAATTAATGCAAACCTCAAGCACAAAACAGCATACACGCAAAGCAGTTTCACACTGCACAAAGCAGCACAAGCATATAGATCACATTACCTAAACCTTTCCATTACATACATGTTGTCAAACCAACCAATGCACAAGGACTTCCTAATTTCATAAACACTGGCATAACGTGAAATCACAATATTTTTTTTTTAATAGGTGCAGTTCTGTGAAAATCGCACTGTAACTACCACAACACTACTGGCTTAACGAGCATGGCACATCATTTTATTTTTTATTTATTTTATTGTGCATTGTGTTTCAAAGCACCCACAGGGCAACAGGGAGGGAACATGGGATGACAAGCAAATATAACAGTGAAAGATAGAGGCAGACCTGCCAGCCCTTGTGACCATTCAGAGCAGAGAGAAAGAAGGGATGAGGGAGCGGGGGTAAGTGCTATGGAGTGAGCAGCTCTTAAGTGACTAGGTGGGAGTGATCAGCTGTCTATAAATAGGTAAGTGCAAGCCTGTGGTGGCATAGGGCAGTGGGTGCCAAGGCAAAAAGTGGGAGCGGGCGGAGGCTGAAGACAATTAGGTGTGGGAGGCCAGGGCCCAAAAGGACACATGAGGGCCCTGGTCCCCACTCTCAGCAACTGTGGGGTTTGGCAGAGGATGGATGAAGGGAAGAAGGAGGTACAAAGGAAGGTCTTGAGGAGCTTCCGGAATTTGAGCAGATCGGGCTCAAGACGAAGAGGAAGGGGGAGGCTGTTCCATTGGAGAGAGCCTGCCTAGGAACGAGATCGACCACCAACTCGCTGTTTAGCAAAGAACTTGAAACACAGAGTTGGTGCCGTAGGAACGTAAAAATCGGGAGGGGGGAGAATATTTAGTGAGAGCAAGTTGTAGATAGCATGGTCCCTGGCCCCAGACAGCCTTATCGATGATGCAGAGGGATGTGAATTTGATACTTGTAGCTACCAGCAGCCAGTGGAGAGTCTTTAGGGCTGGAGAGATGCCGTCCCTGGGCTTGAGGCCAGGGACGGCCCAGGGACGGCAGAATAAGTCTTGGAGCCCTATTCTGGATTAGCTGGAGGGGTCATAGAGAAGAAGATGGTAGATTACGGAAAAAGGCTATTGCTACTGCCTAGCCTAGAAAGAACCAGAGCTCTAGAGACATTGAGCTTCTGGGGGAAAGTCAGGAAAGGATGAATTCTTTTCAGGAGGTGGAGTCGAAAGTGGGCCTTCGTGGCAATGTCCTGGATGTGAGCGAGGAAAGAAAGAGAGGAGTCGAAGATGGCTACAAGGTTTCTAGCTTCAGATGCAGAAGAAGGAGGAGAGCCCATAGAAGATGGCCAGAGTGAGGAGTAGAAATAGGTAGCAGGGGTCCCATTGGGGAGGATCTCAATCTTGCTGGCATTGAGGCAGAGATCATTGAAAGTACACCAGGACTAGGTGGCAGATAGGCAGTCAGGAAAGAAGCAGGAAGTAAGGAAAGGGTATGAGGGAACTTTGAAGAAGAGTTGTGTGTCAGCTGCATAACACTGGATCTTAGGGTTGAAGGTGGAAATGAGGTGTGCGAGCGGAGCAAGATAGGTGTTGAAGAGCCAGGGAGAAAGGTTGGAGCCATGAGGGACGCCACAGTTGGGGATAGAGGTAGGGGAGTAGAAAGAGCCCAGAATAACCTGGGTCGGACGGTCACTGACGAAGGAGGTCAGCCAGTCCAGTGCCCGCTCCAAGATACCTAGGTTATCGTGGAGCTGTTTTATGAGGATGGAGTGGTTGACCGTATCAAATGCAGAGGAGAGATTAAGTAGAATGAGAACAGCTGGAGAGTTGGAATTAAGAGATGCAAGCAGTTTGTCACAGGTGTTCAGAAGAGCAGTTCCAGTGCCTCTGGATGTTCGGAATCCAGATTGATGGTCATGGGGGCAACCAACAAGTTCAGTGTGCTGGGTCAGTTGAAGGAAGACCAGCTTCTGCAGGGGTTTCCCATGGAAGGGGATGATAGATGTGAGGCAGTAGTTGGCTGGCCCAGACGGGTCTGCAGAAGGTTTTTTCAGGAGGGGGGACAAAAGGGAATGCTGAGGGATGATGGGGAAGATCCAATAGCAAAAGAGTGGTTACAGAAGTCAGCAAGTGCAGGGGCAAGAGCGCCAATATTATCCTTAAGAGTTCTGCAGGAACAGGGGGCGACCTGTTTGGAGGAGACCTTCATGGATCGGATAACTCTGGTGACATCATCAGATGTGATAGGAGAGGATGCGGAGAGAAAGGCAGAGGGAGGATGGGAGGCTGTAGGAGGCAGGGAGTGGGGAAATAAAAGGGGGAAATGGACGCAAGAGTGCTCAGGATGTCTAGAGTTTTTGCAGTGAAGTGTGTGGCCAGTGTGTTGCAGAGGGCCTGGGAGGAGGAGGTGAGTATGAGATTGTGGAAGGATTGGCTAGTTCCTTGCAGATTTTAAAGAGTTCAGCCGTGTTGTTGGATGCACCAGAGATGAGAGCCTGGATGTGGGGCTTTTTCCTGGCAAGGATGGAGAGTCTGTATTGACTTTGGAACAGTCGACAGGCCAGTTTGTCAGAGGGTGAGTCTGAGGTCTACCACTTCCTTTCTACAGCTCTGCACTTGTGTTTCAGGGCTGCCAGTTTGGCGTTGTACGAGATGTCATGCTTGGAGGCATGTTTCTGGCAGATCCTCATGAGTGGGGCAAGGATGTCAAGGGTATTAGTAATGGAGGTTGCTGAGAGCAGAGGCAGAGTCTGTAGTGGTGGAGAGGGGGGATGAAGGTAGATGCGAAGGCAGCAGCTAACACTCGTGGATGGATGTTCATGAACGAGGTTGGCAGGGCTGGAGGAGGTGCGGTCAGAGGGCTGGGTAGACTCAGGTGGGAGGAGAGGAGAGAGTAGTCTGACCAGGAGAGTGGGACGATCAGTGCGGGGGAGAGTGAAAGATCAGTATGGATGAAGGCATCAAGAGTGTGCCCAGCCTAGGGCCAGAAGGGAAAATGGAGAGGGAGAGCGAGGTGCAGAGGTCATGGAAGAGAGTCGATGCCGTGATTGAGGAGTCAAGGTTGATGTTGAAATCACCTAGGAGAAGGATTTCAGAGGTGATTGTGAGGCGAGAAGAGGAAACATCAGCCCTTTCAGAGAGTAACAGGGTGGTAGAGCCAGGTGGTCTGTAGATAGTGGCAGTGGTTAGAGAGGAGGTAGGAGAGATGACCAGCTTGCATACCAGGCTCTCGAAGGAAGAGTATTGCTAGTTGGGTATGAGTCAAGAAGAGACCAACTCAGGGAAGATCAGAGCAACGCCACCAACAGCACAGTTAGGGCGAGGCTTGGAGATGGTCTTGTAGCTGTCAGGGAGAAGGGAGTGAAAAGCAGTGCCTGAACTGGCATTAAACCACGTCTCAGTAAGAGCCAAGATGCCGAGGTCAATGTCTTCAAGGAGGAGGCAGATGGCGGGAGAGTGTTTGATGCAGAAGGTTTTCCAAGGAGGGGTACAGAGCATGGTACACCAATTGGAGGGTGAGACAGAGAGAGTGGAAGAAGGAGTAACAGGTGTGAGAAGGAAGTTAACAAGGCATGGCAGGCACCAGTCAAGGAGAAGGAGGTTGGGTTGGGGACCCTGAACCAAGATAGTGCCAGTGTGATAGACATTAATGATACACCTGGATGAGTGCTTCCCATCTAGTGCCACTATTAATGGGTGAGGAAGTGAGGGGAGAGATAGTAGCGAAGAGATGAGAAGTCCGTAGATCTAGAGTGGGGACAGAAAAGAGGATATTAGTGAAGATATGTCTGGAAGTTGTGCTGACATAGGTGTCTGCAAATGGTAGGACAGGGTTAGTGGTAAAGGTGTTCTTTTTAAGCTTTTTACTTCCATACTTCATGAGAGGGGGATGATAGGTGATAGTGTAGCAATTACAGAAGACAGGGGAGATGGTGAGTGCCATAGGGGCGGTAGAAGTTAGTTGGGAGAGAGAGGAGAGGCTGCACAGCACAGTCCGAGCACAAACATTTCAGGCAGCCAAGTAGCCCGGGGAAACAGGAGATGGGTGCAGAAATGTTAAAAACACACACCAAGTTTCGAATTTGCAAAAAGAGACCCAAAATGCCATGCAAAATGGGGTACAGAGATGTTAACAAACACACACCAGGCTTCGAATTTGCAAAAAGAGATACAAAATGCAGTGCAAAATGGGGTGTGTTATAATAACACACACCAGACTTTGAATTTGCAAAAACAGAAACAAAATGCAGTTAAAAATGGGGTGCAGAGATATTAAAAAAGACACACTAGGCTTTGAATTTGCAAAAAGAGACACCAAATGTGTGATAGAAGGAATAAGTGAGATAAAGTAAGGCAAGGACGGCAGAATGGTATAGGCACACCTTCATTCAATAGTTATTAGAGTTAGTGGAGAGGCACTGACAATGTTCAGCCATCACTCAAAGGTACACAGGTATTGTGCTGAATTGTGGGTAGAGTTGCAAGGGCCCAAGTTCGTGGAGTAATAGGCTGCCCGTCTGGGGACTGTTCTATGATTTGATTCAGAGGTGAAAGGAGAGGAGGGCCCACCCAGCCCTCCTATGCCCAAACAGGAACAGACTGGGTCCCTACTTGCGCATGCCTTGATATAAGGATCCAGCTTTGTCCTGCCGATGCCCAGGATTGGGTCTTTAAAGAAAGAGCTGCCGAATCACAGCGGGGCAGCTGGCTAGGCTGCGGGTGGCTCTACAAGAGGATGCATCAGCTTTTTTGCAGTGGAGATTCATAAAACATATTTAAATAGCCAAGTGGCTTCAAGTAAGGATGTACACCTTAAAACACCCAATCAAAACATGTGTGCATCAAGCTGAAGGTGTCAAAATATCTCAAACACAAAGAGGAGCCTGTACACATTTTCTCTTTTTTCTTTTTCTTTCTGTATTTTGATCAGCATGAAAAATCCCAATAGGGCTTATCTTCAATCGTGGCAGGGGGGAAGGCCAAGTTGCCCCAGCAGAATCCAGCTGTGAAAATGAAGAACTTTGTATCCACTAGGCTTCTGCCTTAGCTCCGGGGAATGTAGGGGATGCATACTGAGTGGCAACGATTAAAAAAGAGTGGCATCTTAAAACACTTAAAACTTCAAACTTGAAAAATGCCGACATCTCAAAAATTCAGCATTATCAGTAAAATGGGAACAAATACAGTACTCTTCCCAAGGCAGGCTATTTTCGTTCACTTGTGATTGCAGCAATGCAACTTCCCTATGCAAGGCCAGGCAATGTCAATTTCTACCCGCTTCAAGTGCCTCCGCAGTAGCTTCTTGCCTCCCAGTGCTTCAGTATAACTTAGATGTAGTTTCATGGATCCCAGCTTATTAATGTTATGATCCGGAACACGTTCTCATGTGTTTATTTTTCTCTTTGCAACCAACTTCATGTTTCATATCCTGAAACACCATTTATTGACTGTATGGCCTATCCTTGGCCTTCAGAAAACACATGGAGCAGTTCCTGATAGTGTACGCATCCTTTTATCGACTCTCATTCCTGCATCAAAGTGGAATCTGTAAGTGATTTCAATCCAGCACTTCACCTAAGTCAATGCCTAGCGTGGGATGCAGAAATGAAACCCTTAATTATTTATTTGTGTCTATAAATTATTTTATTCTGAACGATGTACCACTTATATCACGCCCCTCTCTTTGAATCCCCCGGTCACACTGAACCAGGAATCAGGCTGGTTTGCAAAGTTAAAATATGTATTATGTATTGCAAATATATATCACACTATTTTAATGGGTATACAATGATCACCAATGGGGTGATGTCACGCTAAACAATCTCTTTAATCACAAGGAGTAATGATGGGAAAAATAATGCAGCACAGAAATAATACTTTTGTGTGTGTTCAATCAAATGGCGATGTGATTACTCTTTCCCCCTGCACACTACTCAATCCCCCAATATGCAATATAAAGAGATAGAAGGAGAGAGAACAGGTTTCAGGAATGCAGAATTCAACAAAATATATCAATCCCAATTTCCCCCCAGCAAACACCAGAGAAAAACAGAATTGATTGACAAATCTGTCAAAAACGGTTTAAAAGTTGGCTTTGAATGAATGGGTAAAACACTGAAAATGGTTTAATTCACTGAAATGGTTGAAATACTAATGGGAGCCACTTTGTATGGTTTCAGACAAACCCTAGCAATGATTTAAGATTAATAAGCAAATTGAAAACTTAATTTTGAGGTCAGGTGCAAGGAAAAGCTATTTCACACGTTATAGATTTGAGCCAAATGAAGAATTTGCGGCAAACGCTTAGAAAGCTTAGGATATTAGCTTCAAGTAGACACTTAAATCTTGTTTCTAGCATAAAGTATGAAGAAGTTATGAACGTTTTCGTGGAGGTCGTTTTTGTTGTTAGAAAGAGGAACATTGTAAAACAAGGTGCGCTTTTAAAATACAAACAAGGTTTCTTTCCACTAGGGATGGACTATGAAGATACAAACTACACGACAGCATAACCACCAGACCAGGACGTCACTGATCAGGTTTTTGCCCGCCGAGACGCTTGCCTTCTTCAGAAAATATATATCAGCGCAAAGATGATTTTAACAATATTATTACAGAAGGACTATAGGTTAAGAGAGAGAGTTCAGGCAGGACAAATACAATACAGTTCTGGATATGAGACAGATTTGATTTGGATAGGGATGACTATGGACAGTACATAGGCTAGTGACAATCCTATAACATGGATACTCACTACCAAGGTTTTGAATGGAACCGTCAGGGATTCTGGTCAAAGATTTCTGCGACAGACTGCTGGGCACACCGGACTGGACGGGTCAGCGATCGGCAAGGCCCTCTGGACACCGCACGGCAGGAATGGACAGCAAGGCGCTCTGGTCTACACTGCACAGCACGACTGGACTGTATCTGCAATGGCTCTCTGGTCTGCACAGCACGGCACCAGACGGTGTTTAATCTGCCCTTCTGGTTATGAAGATGATTATTTGGCAGGCAAGCAGTTACAGCACAGCCTGGCTGCTCTTTGGTTTCCCCTTTTAGTTGAGGGATGGGTTCTGGAAGTTAGGCCCAGCTGAAAGTGGATCAGCTATGCTCTGAGCCTTTCTGCTTGCAAAGTTTCTGTAGTCTGGAACAAGGAGTATGGATGGATCTCCTTCAAAGTGCTTTGCCAATATCGGGATGGTGGGTGGATCGGTGTGTCTCTCTAGGTCCTAAGCTGCCTCTATTTATGTGTTTCTTAAAGGGGTGGGTATGCTGAATTAATTTTGTGGAGCAAATATTCTTCCAAGCCCCGTAGCTGTGAGGTCTTGGGTCTGGATTTGACAAACTTTCACACTTTTGTCCGGGACACAGCATCTGATTTGTCCACAATTTTATACATATGTGCACATTTTATATGGGCATAATCGTATGAAGTTTCATGCTTCTGACATGAATACAATTGCCACAAAACCAGAATTTTCACTACGCCTTCTCAGAACATCGAGTTGCGGGTGCTTTTAAAATGTGCACACAAAAAATCACATTAACAATACTGCAATTTTACAATTTTTACAAATTCACACAGTCCTTTGTCAGTCTTTTTATCAATATGCTTTCTGTCCATTGAGAATCAACAAAAATGTCTATCCCCGCCTCCATCGCCATCTTGTAGCTCAAGAGCAATCCCCGCCTTCTTCCTCTGGCAGAGGCCACTGTTGACACGTACAATCTGCATATCCTTTCAGCCAAGGAAGGTTCATTGTCTCCTCCAGGAGCAGCAGCCAAAAATCTCCTCCCCTCTTAATCAACACCTGAATGTGAGTTCCTGGCCTTTGGTGGGAAGCAGGAGAGAGGCCTTTTGTTAGGGAAAGCTGGGGGAAACTGGTTTGGTGACTCTGAGTTCAGCTAAATCCACTGTCAATTTATAACATTTTTCTTAATTTAAAATAAAACTTGCAATTTTTAATCAAGCAGCTAGAGCTCTGATTCCAGTCTCTAAATCATGGAGATTAAATAGTTACAACCTATGTTCCTCTTAATGACAGGTCACTTAGATTTAAGAGATGGTGCAAATTTGCAGTTTAAATGCAGACTTTTGAAACAGTCACAGGAGGCCGCTGGTACTGCGCCCACATTTTGACAGATTTTCACAGGCAAGCACACTTTTTACTGTGGATATTTTGATGATAGATTCCACTTTTCCTGACATTGTGTGTTCCTAATGATTCCTTAAATGAAGTGGCAGGTAACACCCAGCAAAGAAATTGGATGTTGTATGGTGTTTTGGTCCGGTATTTTGTATTTTCAGCCACCAAGTAAAAGGAATTTAAGAGCAATTTCTGGGTTTCTTGCAATAAAACACTGCCTTTCCTGCTGTGTTCATTTTCACTTGGTGGGCAGCCCAGTAACATGTTTCAGCAGTGAGGTCTCCATTTCACCACTGACAACAGGCAAAGTAGATCTGGCAGCCATCTTTTCCGGTTTCAAAGCGCAATATTCATAGGTTTTGTCACACATAGAGCTTTTGCAGCCATTTTGCTGATTCTGGTGCCATCAGCACACAGGGATGTCGCAGGGCAGAGCCTAGTGGGTTAAAACATCCCACAAATCCCAAGTCACGGCTCGAATCTGAACACTGGTGAGGGTCGCTGACATCCTCACCATCCGGGTGACGTCACCAATCACCAGAAAACCTTACGAGGGCCAGTGGTCGATGTGGGGGAAAAATAGTAGTAGAGGTATGGATTTTATAAATGGGCGGGCTGGGAATAAACATGTGCCATAAACAGTTGGTAGCAAACGAACATAGCGAGTGAGCCTTAAATAAATGAGGGTGGTTTGGAGGGGTTTCCTCATGAGCATTTTCTTTTAAAATAATGGGTTAACAGTGCATTATACAGCACATTTATAAAACAAATAAATAAATGAAATAAGCAGCAGCTGAAATCCCATATCTAAATTGTACACGCTTCCTGTTAGGGTTAGCTCTTAAGTGATGGGCTGCCCGGCTGCAATCAAGACGACGCAGTGGTGTATTACGCTTGCACATTGATGAGACACACATCAGTACATTGCGACATGCATCCATTTTCAATTATGTGTTCTTTCTTATTCAGGGCACGTACTCAGTTTTGTAAACTACTGTCTTTAAAAATGGTTTGTGTGAGAGTGCTACAGTGGTGCAACTAGATAAAAATTGCAGGGCTGGGCTAACGCTTCAAATTTTAGGCGAGTGACTAACTTCAGAGACTGTGGCTAATGGATGGGCAAAGCTATGTGTGTGAGGGCATCCACTGTCTTTACACATTCTAATGAGACTCTTCAGGTGCAGCTTTAATGTTACAAGCAGTTGATTCTCTTCTTCCCCTTAAGAACTTCTATGAGAATGTGTCTCCTCTCCCCCTACCCTTCCAATCGTTCCCCTGACAGGCAATCACTAACACCCCATCAGAACTTTAATTGCCTAAAAATGTATGCACGCCAATGCAAAAGAAACACTTTACATTAGTATTGCGGACCTTTGTTAACTGTGCAGCCACAGGCAAGGTTTATTTTCTGTGTCCTGCTGCCATGGCTAGGTCGTTGTGTCACTGGCTACATATACCATAGTGCCCGAGTATATGGTGGACAAGGCACCTGGAAAATGCAAAATGGAGGGCTCAGGGCATTTGGGGTCTGCACGCATGAACACAGCAGCAGAGCTATCTCGCATTTTCCCCATGCAAACCAAACCGTGCCTTCTCTTTTATGAGCCGCCCGAGCGCCTGAATGGAGAACATGCACAAGAAAGCACTGCACAGTGTAAATTCCAGTGAAGCTGGGGGATCGGTTATCTGTTATTATATTTGCCTTTCACTCCCATGTTCCCTTGCAGTTGCCCCGTGGGCGCTTTGAAACACAATTAACTTGATGTATAAGTGCCTTACAAATGCACAATAAATAAATAAATCTGCCCTGTGCTCCTTTGCCCAGCTTTCATTTGTGTGTTTGAACGTTCTATTTGTTGAGCTTGTTTTCTTTCTTCTGCCCTAAAGGGACACCACAGAAATTAATGGGCCATGACCATCACTGCGTTGGATGCTATCACTATTAAAAGCAGGCTTTCTACACGCTGGGAATACTACACTTTCATAGAAAAAAAAATGTATTTCCAAACTCAAAAGGGCTGCTTAAAAGTGCATTCACTAGTTTTCTTTGAAATGTATTTATTTTCTTGTCGGACTACTACATAAATACCCTGTTACTTTTGTGCCCCTTCATTTGTGTTTCATCACAGCAGGTGATATTTATAAAGATGGTATACACTTGTCAAACTGCTTACTGACAAATAAATGCTTCTGTTGTGCTGACAGCAGTTATTAGTAAATTAAACTGTGGGTTCATGGGTGCCAACTTTTGATTTTCACTACAGGGACAGAAATACCCCCATCTCCGCCCTGAATTTAAGCAAGCGACCAGCCCAACCCATGCCCTGGCCGAACACATTTTATAGTACTCGCTTTTTGTCTTTTTTATTAAGAGAGGGGGCAAACCTTTCTGTACCTCTGAGACCCAATTCTATCTTAGCCACTTCCCCGCTATTCCCCTACTATCAGGAGATCAAAGGAAATCCCGTTGAAAGCATTCTCACTGACATTTGATATGCAGCAGAATGGCCTTTTACAGTGAAATCGCCATCCTGTCCTTCAAAATCCTTCCTTCGTAGTGGTCACACCAATGTGACCAAAATCACTGGTGGAGGCCAGGCCAGGGGTTCTGCTGGTGGGAGAGGCTGAGCTCTGTGGTGTTATCGCAGTGGAATGAGAGCTGGCCTGACGTAGTCCAGACTGAGAGTGCTCTGTCCGGGTGCTCTTTTGCACTCAGCTGCTAGCTGTGCATTGCTTCTGGCATTAGGGGGCGGCGGTTAATGCTGGTGCATGTTAGGCTGGAATCACTGTATTTTGCAGATCTTCGACTGGGAGAGCTATATCTGCATTTTAACACCAACCGTTGCTGCCCGCCATCCTTCCGCATATTGGACTGGGGGAGCTCCAGTATCGCTCATATCGGACTGGGAGAGCTCTCGCATTGGACTGGGGAAGTTTCAGAAAGCTCAGAGCTGCAATTCAGACTGGAGATAGAGTGCCATCTTCCCACATCTTAGACTGGCAGGTGCACTGAAGACTCTGGGAAGATCCGTGTGACGTCTAAGAAATCAGTCTAAAGAAATACATTTCTGACCGTGCGCACTGGGGGCATGGGGAGAACCGCTGCACTAGATCTCGAGCAGAAAGAGTTCTAATGCCAGGCAAGGTGGGCGTAGAGTGGAGAGAGCTCTATCGTGGTACCCTCCGTCTGCAATGTAGAATGATAGCGCTGCACCAATACAAGAGTACCAACAGAAACCCCAGACACGTGTTTCGGTCTGGTTGGACCTCATCAGTAGGGTGGATCTGTGCCTCTCTAAGAATAGTTAGCAAGGGGTCCGCGTCTGGATTCCCCTGGTAACTTAGGGTGAGACCCAAAGTTACTTGAATATGCAAATTATCAAGGGGGTCCTGGGAGTCCCTCTGCCAGACATTAGTCCTGGTTACGAGAGTCTTACCCAGAGTCTTTAGCTCACTATCTTTCACAGAGAAGAAATATCCCAAACATATCAGTCTTTGTCCTGCCCTGAGGCAGTCCAGCACCGAAATGCTAGGATATTCTCCTCTGAACAAGAGTACCAACAGAAACCCCAGACACGTGTTTCGGTCTGGTTGGACCTCATCAGTAGGGTAGATCTGTGCCTCTCTAAGAATAGTTAGCAAGGGGTCCAGTCTGGATTCCCCTAGTAACTTAGGGTGAGACCCAAAGTTACTTGAATATGCAAATTATCAAGGGGGGTCCTGGGAGTCCCTCTGCCAGACATTAGTCCTGGTTACGAGAGTCTTACCCAGAGTCTTTAGCTCACTATCTTTCACAGAAAAGAAATATCCCAAACATATCAGTCTTTGTCCTGCCCTGGGGCAGTCCAGCACCGAAATGCTAGGCAATTCTCCTCTGAACAAGAGTACCAACAGAAACCCCAGACATGTGTTTCGGTCTGGTTGGACCTCATCAGTAGGGTGGATCTGTGCCTCTCTAAGAATAGTTAGCAAGGGGTCCACGTCTGGATTCCCCTAGTAACTTAGGATGAGACCCAAAGTTACTTGAATATGCAAATTATCAAGGGGGGTCCTGGGAGTCCCTCTGCCAGACATTAGTCCTGGTTACGAGAGTCTTACCCAGAGTCTTTAGCTCACTATCTTTCACCCTACTGATGAGGTTCAACCAGACCGAAACACATGTCTGGGGTTTCTGTTGGTACTCTTGTTCAGAGGAGAATTGCCTAGCATTTCGGTGCTGGACTGCCCCAGGGCAGGACAAAGACTGATATGTTTGGGATATTTCTTCTCTGTGAAAGATAGTGAGCTAAAGACTCTGGGTAAGTCTCTCGTAAGGAGGACTAATGTCTGGCAGAGGGACTCCCAGGACCCCCCTTGATAATTTGCATATTCAAGTAACTTTGGGTCTCACCCTAAGTTACTAGGGGAATCCAGACGTGGACCCCTTGCTAACTATTCTTAGAGAGGCACAGATCCACCCTACTGATGAAGTCCAACCAGACCGAAACACGTGTCTGGGGTTTCTGTTGGTACTCTTGTTCAGAGGAGAATTGCCTAGCATTTTGGTGCTGGACTGCCCCAGGGCAGGACAAAGACTGATATGTTTGGGATATTTCTTCTCTGTGAAATATAGTGAGCTAAAGACTCTGGGTAAGTCTCTCGTAACCAGGACTAATGTCTGGCAGAGGGACTCCCAGCACTCCCCTTGATAATTCTAAGTAAGATAGTGGACCCCCCTTGATAATTCTCAGTAAGATAGTACAGTGCTGTGACGGACCAAAACTATACTTTTATTTTTAAAAGAACTGCTCTGAAGCGGTTCCTTTTTAAAATAAAAGTATAGGAATGATAGCAATGAAAAAAAAAAAAGTAGAGGAGCGCCGCTCCCAGCCGCTCCCCCTCACTTCAATCACTGAGGGCACATATCTCCACTGCTCCAACCACCATAACGACGGCCAGTGCAATTGCCCCCCAAGAAACCACAGCCAAGGTACCATCTGCTCCACAGAAGAGGCAGGGAGCCACACCATCAACCAACACGACCTCAAACTGCATTCTCAACAAGCTCAAATGCAGGTAATAACTTCAAATAAAATGCCACTAACATCACATAACTATAGCTTCCAATGATCGAACAGGCGTAACTTTGGCTCATTATCTTGTGTCCCTGGAAAAACGAGGCACAAGAAGTCATTGGGCACACAATGCAAGCTCTCCAAATTATCTCCATCCCCTATGATTCCTGGGAACTCCACTTAGGGCGAAAATACCTTGTAGCCACAGTCTGTCAATCAGACCTTTACTTGCCCTGGGGGGTGGGAACTCCTTGGGGGGCAGTGTGACCTCTCCTAGCTTCTTCATCATCATGCTCCTTCTTGATGCACCCCTCCCCCCGCAGCAGCTAACTTGTCCTCTCATGTTCCTCATCGCATCTTCTCTTACATCTGCAGATGCCTGGCAGCTGCAACAGCTTCCAGCACTTCACAGCCCATTTCTTGGACAAGCTCGTCCTCATTTGTTAAGAGTGAGACTTCATGAGGCAGCACAAGTAATATAGACAAGTTCCTGGCTTCATTCAGTTACTTCAGGTTACAGCTCAGAGGTAAGGAACTAAGCAAGGAGCAGGGAGGGAGACCACTGGCTCCCACCATCCGGGCTACATGGCTCCAACTGCCATTGGTGGGGCACTCACTCACAGAACAGCATTCCAACTCATCCATAACATTCCACATGTCATATCATTCAGTTACTTGACACACTCAAGACAAGACATAGCACATCTCCTTTTCTTCGCTCACAAATACACACAGAAACAGGACATAACAGAAGATCTTCACGACCAATGAATCAGGCCGAAAACAACTTTAATCACTTTCACTTCTTCAAATCAATTATAAGTCAGGTGTGTACCCTTCTCCAATCTATTTGAATGAACATTTGCCTCTATGGCACAATCACAACTATGCACTCAAAAGTATTACCAGCCATTCTCCATTCTCCAGAGTGCTCCCAATCCATTCTCCATTCTCCACAACAGGTAGAATCGAATTACACTAGGTCCCTTGCTCTTCAAATCGACCATGGCGCCTTCTAAGGATCCTTGGGGCTCTGTTCTCTCCCCAGTAGTATTTATTTTTTAAACTTCCTCTTTATGGCCCTACAAAGCGAACAATTTGCTGATAATACTCCTCCCAATTGGCTGGTCCCTGACAAGACCCACCTCCTCTATCTCCTGATACGATGCTTGTTTGCTACTGAACGATATGTGAAGTCCATCTACATCTGAACAAGACTGCGATTACACTTGCCAGAGAAAGAGTCTTGCCACCATGTGGCTCTCCACACCGGAGCTACAGTGAAGGTACTCTTGGCAGCTGCCCAAGGTTCCGAGCACACGAGATGGTGCTATGTTGGTCTTTACAGGGTCCTGGAGCAACAGAAGGGCACTTCTATGGAGCAGCATAAATGTGTGCACCATCCCTGAGGGAACTTACTTCTGAGCCCCCCACACTGCTTCATGGTCGGTTCTTCAGCACTTGCTGCTGATAATAGTCCAGATCCTTCACCCATTGTTAAGATTATTCTTACCAGCTACATGAAGTCATGCGAATCTTCCCTAATAATTCTTATGGGTTCTACCAACAATTCTCAGGTCCTCTTTAACCAGCTGAAAGTTTCTTTAAAGAATTTCACTGTTCTTCCTATAAGTGGTAGAAGAATTCCTAGTATCTAGTGCCCAGCAGTTGTTGCATGGTTAACCCTTCTGAGCCCACACCTCCATTAATCTATCTTCTAAACTTCCCTATGTACTTGGCCACACAACAAGGCAAATCGGCATTAAGAACCGGTGAGCTCCCCCTGGTGATTAGTAGAGGGTCCTCCAATGGGATGATACTTTCCTGTTCAAGCTTTCAAAATCTTGATCTCACCTGCTGCTGTCTGTGTGGCAAAGCCACAACCTCACCACCTTCCCAGCAAAGCAAAACACAATCTTGCCTAATTCCCCCCAATTCTACAATGTGTTCGCATGCATCTAGAGAATTAGTTGGAGTCTGGAGCATTGGAGCGCATTGTACATGTTAATACTGTCTCCCTCTGACCAAGTACTTTTGTTCCTGAAACTTCTACTACACGTGTACACATTTTGAACTGCATTGGTCACTCTACCCTTATCCTTGTCAGGGCCATAGCATCACCCCCTCCTTGGCTCTCTGGCCTTTCTACTGGGTCTGTGCAAAGCCGAGAGCTTCAGTCATAGTTCTGTAAGGTACTGCCAGTATAGACAATGAAACCGAGGCCCCCAGCTCAACTGTCAAATAATCTGTGCAGTGAGGAGAGCGAGGTGGAGAAACCAATTCCCACAAGCAAATACAAATCCAATAGCTTTGGCACTGTATTTTCGTGGGGTGAAACAAGGACATGTGTTGCTTGTGTGAAATAGTTATTCACAAGAACAGTCTTGTTCAAGAGGTTGTTTGTTTAAAAAATAAAAAATAGGTGTGTACTGTTTATTAGTTACACCGAGAGTCATTTTATAACTCTAAAAATAAAAGTTATAGTAGAGCTGGTCTTAGTATAGTATGACAGCAAGAAAGCAAAGTCAGATCTGGCTCTGCAACCTTATCCTTAGGCACTGGCGTAGCCCAACGTTTGGGGGCATCCCTTCGAGCCATACTGAGGAGGTGCCCTTCCCCCATCTAGGTGAAAAATAACAGGATGCTGCTGTAGGGGACCGCCACACACTGCACTAGGAAAAAGATATACATATGTGTCTTAATGCATTATGCAGCAAGCTTTTTGAGAAGAATTGGCTAAAAAGCTGGAGTGTTTGCTATTTTTGGTAGGGTAGCATCAATCCAAAAATCCAATGCATGCAATTCACCAACAATGCACAGGAACATTAATGCTTTAATTAACTTAATACGTTGTTATTATAAATGCCATGCCACAATAGAAACGTGTGCAACTGGCTACTGTGAAGAATCCTATGGATCCCTCACGTGAAACCCTGCAAAAGGTCTCCACGCAGGTGGCCAGAGGAAGGTAGATGCTTCCTGATCCTGACTTTGGGGGTGGTGTACTGCAGAAGGATCACCTGGGAGGAGACAGGGCCCAGGGTGATGGGGAGATCCCATGGGATGAGACACTGTATTTGTCCTCAGAAAGAAAGTGTCTTTCTGGATTGCCAAAACAGGTAATGGCATATTGCCATTATAATGTCCCTTACCCAAATATAAGATCTGTGACCCAGGGTAAAAGTCCTGTAAAATATCAACAAGCCTTATTAACAGAAGGATCTCTCAATGTATCTCAGGAGAAACATCGCCCTTACTCCCAAAGATATAAAGTAAAACGAGCTAGAGAAAGGTCCTTAAACCCAATGTCCTCCTCTGTATCAATCAATTCTAATAGACCATCTTTTAATGAGTTTAAGGGAAATACATCTACCTTTAAATCGAACTCAGATGCTAAAAGAGCAAACTTTGCTGAAGGGGATTACAAGTCCCATAATCCCATAAGTACTGGGGCGAGGAAGAGGGCTGAAGAGGCATGGAGTTGCAGTGATCAGGCAATTAAGCCTAACAGCCCACACCTGAAGGAACCTGGAAGGCATAAAAGGTTTCTCAGGTGCAGTAAATTGGAAGCAGCTGGAACTGTGACTGGAATACACGCTGTAGCAGTAGTAGCAGAAGGAAGAAGGCATGAGTCTGGCAAACCAAGTTGAAGTAAAAGAACAAGAGGGACTGGAATGTGGAGACAGCAGATTTCACCTGTTTGTTCTGAGAGGGCCCTGTTCCCCCAAACTCTGAAGTGCAGAGGCTACACAGCGGAAGGTATGCAGGAGAGATTTCTTTTCCCTTGTGAGCCTGATTGCCATAGTTGCCGCGTAGTGAACGTGCTGGAGACCGATGCGAGGAGTAGATGTCAAGCTGTGGGTCTCACAGGCGAGAAGGGTTCCATAAATGTGTGGCTGGACCGGACACACCTTCACAGAGGAAGGGTGTCAGTGTCTAAGGACCCAGAAGCAGTAGACGTTGTGGCAGAAGTCGTGGAAGCAACGCGACCCACAGAGCAAGTGTTAAAGAATCCAGTGAGTGAAGTACAGCATTCTAATACCTTGTGCGTGCATTTGTTCCATATTAACTTGCGCATGGCTTAACATGGGTGGAAGTTGTTTGTTGAAGCTGAAGTACCTGAACAATGGAAATGAAGCACACGTGTATAATATGATGGTTCTGTTATTCGCATAGAAAGCAAACACTGCTTAAATCCATTGTTCAACCTTTAAAGACTGTTACTGATTGAAGGACTGGTTACTTGTCACTAATTGAAAAGAGTGAACGTTGCAAAGACCATTACCAAATACCTAATCTTAATAATACAATTGTTGAATCCTTTAACTTGTAAAAACTACATCCAGGATTGGTTGTGTGCACCTAATTGTGAATCCCAAAGGAGGACTGAACTCTATCATTCTCTTTTACATGGGAATACAATTCAATACCAATCTTTACAATCTTTAAACTTTGAAAACTACGTTAAGAAGTGGTCGTGTGTGCCTAATTGTGATTTCTGAAGAAAGACTGATGCCTTATCTTTACTTTAAAGTGGCATAACTTTCATATATAAGAAGTTAAAGCATACATATATTTTTTATAATACTGTTTACTAATTTTACACGGCAAAATAAAACATTATGAACACTAGTATTTGAGTTCAGAGAATAACAATAGTAAGAATAACAAACAAAACAAGGGGCAGCATGGTCAGAAGGTATATCGAACATGTCAAAGAGATTCAGAGGCGTTTTGGCAGGTCCGGGTCTCATAGGCATCTAAGGGGGGGGAAGAGGAGAGAGAGGGGGAGCAGTCCGGTCTCAGTACACATCCAGCCATTTCTCTCATATTTTCTGAAATTTTCGGGGGCAGCCTCTTGCATTGTAGATGCTGCATTCATAGATGCACATCTGCTTACTGCATTGATCCATCGGTTCAGCCATACAATCTCAGCCGAGCCCCAAGTTGAAGCAACCAGTCTTTTCCCTGCTCCCAGTGCAACCGTTAGGAATTATTTTTTTGAGGTATACCTCATCCCAGATCTCCAGCAGTATCATTTTGGGATCCTGTGGAATTGGGGATACCATTATGTTAGAGATCTTATTAGTGCATTCCTCCCAGAAGAGTTGCAACACGTCACAGTACCAAATCATGTGGAAGAAGGTGCCCCTTTCGTGCTTACATCGGAGACAGGTCTCATCTCCGCCCCCCCATTTGGCAAGAGCTGTATGCGGGTAGTGGGAGTGGTGGAGTGTTTTGAGTTTTATCAGCCTTAGCTTAGCGTTGATGCCTATGTCCCTGGGAAACATCATTGCATCCACCCAGTCCTCCGATTCCAGCCTGCCCAGGTCCCCCTCCCATTTTTCCTTCAGCCTGGCAAGTTCCTTGGCTCCAAAAGAGTTAAGAGCTTGGTAAAGCGTGGATGTGACCTTGGAGAGGATCCGGTCCGGAAGAACGTTGGTTTCGAGCGGGGATCAGGAAGGTACAGCATCTATGTCTGGGAACTGAGCGTGTATGGCATGAACAATCTGTGCATGTCTAAATTGGTCAATGGGCTGCAACCCACATTTTTGCTTCAGGATTTCAAACTCTTGTAAGCGCCCCTCTTGAATTATGTGTGGAAGTTTGCAGATTCCTAGTTTTTCCCAGTTCCCAAAGCAACCCATTTTTTTTATTTCTGGGAGGTGTGTGTTATACCATAAGGGTTGGGCTAGTGTTGCCTTAGTTCCCCAGCCAATGGGTTTGTGTGCCTCCTTCCAGGTATGCCGAATGTGAAGTGACATTCTTGGTATCTCAGACACTCTCCCTTTGCACGCATATAGGGCCTCGGCGGGTGAGATGGGGTGCATATCTGATATCTCTATATGGGTGTGTGGAAGTGTGGCATCACCATATAGCCATTCGTTTACCACCCCTGTGTGTGCCGCTAAGTAGTAGGTTTGGATATATGGCAGTCCAATGCCCCCTTCCCATAGTGAACGCTGGAGTGTTGCTCAAGCAATCCTGGGTTGTTTCCCTCCCAAAAGCAAGGTGCGTAGATTCCTATCTATTAAATGTAAAGGTTTCGAGGGGGGTGGGAAGTGGGGCATTCTGTGAGACGTATAGGAGTCATGGAAGTGTCATCATCTTGAACAACGCTCCCCTGCCCATTAATGATAGTGAGAGAGACTGCCAGTGAAAGACATCCCTGTAGAATGTATCTAGTATGGGTTGTCGGTAAAGCTGGAGGAACTTGTCCAGAGTTGGGCCAATACGTACCCCCAAATATGTGAAGCCCAAGATGGAAACATGGTATGGGCAAAGCTTGGGGATCGCTGTGTCGCCTCCTTAAACCGGGAAATACACTGTTTTTGTTCATTCACCTTTAGGCCAGCAAAGTTTTGGTATTCCCTAAGAGTTTGGGGCACAATCGAGGAGGAGATCGTGGGTCACTGAGGTACATGAGGAGATCGTCTTTATGTAGGGAAAGTCGATCTACTCCACCTCCCAGCCAGGCAAATCCGGACCAGCTTGTGTCCATTCAGAGTCTGATCGATAGTGGTTCAATCGCAAGCAGGAATAATAGGGGGGAGAAGGGTCAACCTTGCCTGGTTCCACGTCTGAGTGGAAATAGTCTGGATCATCTACAGTTCACTCTCACAGTTGCTTCTGGAGATGCAAAGAAAAGCTTGACCCAGGAGATGAACCCCTGTCCGAAATTCATTCACCTCATAATATCCAACAGGCCCTCCCATCCAACTGTGTCGAAAGCCTTTTTGAAATCGACCACGAGCAAGCCCAGCGGTTGCAGTAATGTCAGGGCCCGGTCAAAAGCGAATTGGATTCTGCGTAGCTTCATGCGGGTGGTCTTGTTGGGCATGAATCCGCACTGGAGTGGGTGGACAAGGGATTCGATCACCCTGAGTAATCTATTGGCTAGTACTCATGCGAGAATCTTTGCCTCTCCATTGATCAGCGATATGTGTCTGTATGAGGTGCAGCATTCCGGGAATTTGCCCGGTTTAGGGATGACCACTATGCACGTTCATCTGAGGTCCAGGGGGAGTGAACCTAGTTTCTTGCTCCGAAGGAGCATGCGGTGCATGTATCACATTAATGAGCCACCTAAGTGCTTCCAGGTTTCCACTGGAAAGCCGTTAGGTCCTGGGGTCTTCCCGGATTGAAGCTGAGCTAGAGCATCTTGCATCTCGTTCTCGGTAATCTCAGAGTCCAGTTGCTCGGTCTGTTACATGTAGAGTCGTGGAATCGCTATCTGGTCAAGAAAAGTGAAGTGGGTGGGCGTGGAGCCCTCCACAGTTGGGGAATACATTTGTTCATAGTAGGTTGCAAAGGCCTCCCTTTTGTCGGAGTCTGCCGTCAGTAGTTCTCTGTCGGGCTAATATATGGCCTGTATATGCCCTTGCTTTGCTTGCGCCTCTCTAGCCAAGCTAGAGTCTTACCCGCCTCTTCCTCGCTCTCATAGATATGGCTTTGGATCGACCAGTGGGCTGTCTGAACGTCATCTAGGGCTATATTGCGTAAAGCCTCTTGAGCCGTTAATAAGGCCTCTTGTGAGGTCCCAGTTCCCGTTGCAAGGTGTTGTTCTTCACATTCGGACACCTGTCTTTCTGCATCTACAATCTTCTGGGTATGATTTATATGGGAAGCCACCACCAGGGAGATGGCTTCCCCACAGAGGACTGTTTTGTATGCCTCCAACATCATAATTGGGCAATCCACAAAGCCCTTGTTTATGTCGAAGTATTCCATGGTCTTCCTCTTGAGTCCTTCAGCAATCTCAGGCAGCCCCAAGTAATATGTATTCAGGTGCCAGGTGGCATCTGGTTTATGGCCTGCGCTCTTTAGAGATATAAGCAAGGGGGAGTGATCCGAGATTCCCTCACCAAAAACTCTGCAGATGTGAACCTATGAGACATACGTGGTCGATTCTCGAAAGTGTCTTGTGTGCGTTGGAATAAAACGAGATCCGGTGTCAGTGGCATGTAGTGTCCTCCAGGCGTCAGACAACTCTGTCACCTCGACAAAGGTATATAGAGCAGTCGGAGTGTCCCGGATCCTGAGACCCCTACGTGATCTGTTAATTGCAACCTCCATAACTTCATTAAAGTCCCCCCCTAAGGCCCACAGATCTGTGTGTTCTTCTAGCAATATTTTTTGCAGCTCGACTAGGAGTTCCTTTGTGAGGGTGGGAGGGGCGTAGGCCGCAATGAGACCCCATCGCTCTCCCCACAGATCGCCGAGCACCACCACAAATTGGCCACGAGGGTCTGCCCGTACTTTCTTGATCTGCAAGGGCACCCGTTTGTAAATAAGTATCATCATGCCCCTAGCACCCCTTGAAAACCCTGCCTGGTATGTGTGCGGGTAGTTTGATCTTTTAAAAAAGCCACTACTTGTTAAAATCAAGTGGGTTTCTGTGAGGAAGGCTACGTCTGGGGAGTATGGGTTGAGGTATTGGACCACTCGTCTACGTTTGACACTGGAGCCAAGGCCATTAAAATTCCAGGTCAATAGTGACAGTTGACCGGCCTGTGTGTTACGCTCACCTGGTATCCACAGGGACGCCACCCAGCTGGGTTACTCGCTGGTATGCTTCTCAGCTTTGGCCCTGATGTGGTCTGCGGGGAAGGTTCTGCCTTGTGGTAGAATTAGGCGTGCTCTCTGTCCTGCCTTCTTTGCAGGGGTGCATTGTCTTTCATGGGCGAGTGCGGTCCAGTTACTTCACTGACGCCGGCCTGTTTGATATTGTTCAGGTAGGTCTTATTGCTGTTCTTTAGTTTTGTTGCTATCCTGCATGCCTTTCTTTGTTTAAAATGTCTCTTTTTTCTCCCTTAGGTATGCAGAGCTTCAGTGCGGCGAACTGGCTTGGTTGAGCCCCGCTGGTAAATGATGGCGAATTAAGAGAGCTATGATGCAGTAAGTAAGCACTATGCGCAGTGATGCGAAGTCTTGCGTTCGCTAACCTGTGTTTTCCTTCCTTGTAGGTCGCAGTGTTCTTCAGCGCGAGTGGAATGTCCGGAGTGGTGCCAGCCGAGAGGCCACCAGCCAGGTAAGCCTTTTGAGCAGTTCGTAATTTGTAAATGTCTCTACAGCTATCTTTAATGTTGCCTCTATCTTTCTCTTTCAGGTCGTTCTGTCCGGGAGGCGTGCAGATTCGAGGAAGCTGTTCTCAGTAGCTGCACGTGTTTAAAGATGAAGACTGCAGGTAAGATGCTGCTTCTAGTGATGTTCCTTTTGTCTCCTTGCAGGTTCTGCTTCTCCGAGGTTCCAGGGAATAGCTGGACACGGTGAGCATCACGTTGCAAGCTGAAAAGTAACACGAAGCATGTTATGCAGTCAGGGTGTGGTTTATATAGCCCAGGTAAAGTAGTACCAGGTAAAGTAGTTCCAGGCCTGCCAACCCCAAAACTCTAGACCGCATAGCTTGGTTCCAAGGAACCAAGCTATGTGGATGCCTCCATGTTGGCTGACAATACAATACAGTAGTTCCCAAGCACATTGTTGTTCATGGTGTATAAGCCTGGCGCCATAGGCACCAGGACTGGCCCCATGAGGGCTTTTTAAGAGGATGCCAGGCTCTAGAGGCCCGAGCCCAGACTCCACCTGGCCAATGGGTTTGCCAGAGGGGGTTTTGGGCGAGGGTCGTGACAGCACTCCCCCCTAAGGCCCCTCCCATGGTGTTTCTTCTGTCTGGCCCAGGTTTGGTTGGGAAGTTCAGATGGAATTTCGTGATTAGACGTGGTGCGTGGATATTCTCACTGGGCTCCCAGGATCTTTCTTGTGGTCCAAATCCTTTCCAAACGACGAGATGATATAGCTTGGTCCTCGAGTATTTAGAGTCCAAGATATCTTTGACTTCAAATTCTGATTCTCCGTCAACAAGTATGGGCTTAGGTGGTGTCCCAATCCGTGTGCCGGGTTGCATTGGTTTCAGCAGGGACACATGGAATACCAGGTGGATGTGTAGATTAGGTGGTAAATCCTGTTTCACGGCTGCTGGGTTGATAATTGCCTTAATGGTATAGGGTCCTAGGAATCTCGGATGAAAGGTCCGTGTTCCCTTGATGGGTACGAATTTAGCGGCTAACCAAACTTTGTCTCCTACTTGATAATCAGGGGCTTTTTTCCAGTGTTGGTCGGCGAATCTCTTTTGTTTTTCTTTGGCATGAATAAGGTGTTCCTTTGCCCTTTTGAAAGCCTGAGTAATGGTTGTGTGCAGAGTCTTTACCGCTGGCTTTTCCATGCTGGCTGGAAGGTCTAGTTCAGAGGTACGTGGATGTCTGCCATGAAGGGTATAGAAGGGAGTTTATCCCGTGCTTGAATGCAAAGAATTGTTATATGCGTATTCGGCTATCCATTGTAGGTCTTTCCAATTCCTTTGTTTGTGGTGCAGCATGCACCGTAAATATTGCTCGAGTGTCTGATTGGTTCTCTTGGTTTGGCCGTCCGTTTGGGGATGGTAACTGGTAGATAGCCGAACATCGATCTGTGCCATTGCACAGCATTCTTTCCAGAAGTTTGAAACAAACTGGCTGCCTCGATCAGAGACCAGAACCGAAGGGAAGCCATGTACCTGACCCAGGCCCTCCAGGAACACTTTTGCTAAGGTGGCTGCGTCTGGGAGGCCTTTGAGAGGAATTAAATGGGCCATCTTCAAGAATAAGTCCACAACTACAAGGATGGTGTTGAACACTTGGCTTGGAGGTAGATCAGTGATGAAGTCAAGGGAAAGAGTGTGCCATGGAACTGGAAGAATGTCCAATGGTTGTAGGAGACCAGATGGTTTTTGTTTCTGTGATTTATTTTGTGTGCAGACACCGCAGGACTGAATATACTGAATGATGTCCTTACGCCAAAAGTTTTCTTTCACCTTATCTAGGGTTTTGGCAATTCCAGGATGCCCTTCCATCAGTGAATCGTGATAGTTTGAAATAATATGCTGTTGTAATTCCTTCTTGGGTACATATAGGCGATCCCTAAAAAAGGGTAGGTGGTCCTTAATGGTATTTTGTTCTCCTTTAGTTTGCCATGCGAGGTAGGCATTAGGATTCATTGTCCGTTGGATTTCTTTTCGTAGTTCTGCTTGTGTTAAGGCTGTCGTGATACCCAAGAGTTTGTCTTCAGGTATAATAGGTACTGGGTCTGGAGTTGTATGTACTATTTCGTCTATGCCCATGCGAGATAAGGCATCCGCCTTTCCGTTTCTGACTCCTGGTCGAAATGTGATTACATAATCATATTCGGCGAAGAAAAGGGCCCACCGTAATTGGTGCGAGGACTGGGCCTTGTCTGTCTTGAGATATTGCAGGTTTCGGTGGTCTGTGATGACTGTAATGGTGTGTCTGGCCCCCAGAAGGTAGTGCCTCCAGGCTTTAAAGGCGGATTTGATAGCCAGGAGTTCCTTGTCCGTGATGGCATAATTAATCTCTGGAGGTGAGAACTTTTTCGACCAGAAAGCCACAGGATGTAGCTGGCCGGTTTCCGGGTCTCTCTGTGAAAGGACAGCCCCCATTGCGAGACTGGACGCATCAGTTTCAACGACTTAAGGGAGGTCTGGACAAGGATGTTGCAGGATTGGAGCAGAGGTAAACCTTTGTTTAAGTTCATGAAAGGATTCTTCTGCTTCTTTGGTCTAAGCATACTTTTTTTTTTTTTTCATAATGGTACTGTGATTGGGTGCACATCCTGAGAGAAGTCTGGGATGAACCGGCGATAGAAGTTCGCAAAGCCCAGCATGCTTTGTACCCCTTTCAGAGACGTTGGTTAAGGCCATTTCAGAATGGCATCTACCTTGTGCACGTCCATTCTGATGCCTCCTGGAGTAAGGATAAAACCAAGAAATTCTACTTCGGTGACGTGAAAAAAACATTTTTCAAGCTTTGCAAACAAGCAATGTTGACAGAGCTTGGTGAGGACTGAACGAACGTGCCTGACATGATCTTGTTCCGAGGCTGAGTATACTAAGATGTCGTCTATGTACTCTAAGGCGCACACATCAATTAACTCCCTTAAGATGTCATTCATGAAATACTGGAATGCCGCAGGAGCGTTGCATAACCCGACGGGCACGACTTGATATTCAAACAAGCCGTATTTTGTACGAAGGTGGTTTTCCATTCATCTCCTTTTCTGACTCGGACCAGGTGGTACGCTCCTCGAAGGTCCAATTTGGTATAAATCTGGGCATCTTTAACTTGGTCTAGCATCTCAGGGAAAAGTGGCAAGGGGTAGCGGTTCTTCACGGTGATCTGGTTCAATGCGCGGTAGTCAATACAGGTTCTCAAGTCTCCTTCCTTTTTCGGTACGAAGAACACATGACTGGCTGTGGGGGACATCGAAGGATGGATAAATCCATTTGCAAGGTACTGGTCTAAATAGGATTTCAAATGAAGGTTTTCTGGTTCTGTGAGAGTGTAGATCCTGCTGCAAGGGATTTGTGCACCAGGAACAAGGTTGATACGACAGTCATAGGGCCTGTGCAGCGGCAATGTATTGGCTTGGTCCTTTCGGAAAACATCCTGGAAATCATGGTTTTCACTTGGCAAGGTATAAGTTGCTCCCAGGGTTTATACTGTTGCTCCGGGATTCATGGGGATACAGGCGTCGGGTTTCTCCTCTTGCTAATAGCAGGCAGGGGAGCAGTCACCGCGGAAGGTTCATTTTCGTGCCTGCTAGTCTATCAGAGGGTTGTGAGCAACCAACCATGGCATCCCTAGTATTAGCCTGAACTGAGGTGCCTTGATGAGATCGAATGAAATAGACTCCCAATGTCCGTCCTGACACAGCAAGGTTACCCTGGCTGTGCACTGGGCTACTGGTCCGGAAGCAATTTCTGTCCCATCCACGGTAGTTACCTTGTCCATAGTTGGCTTAGAACACATAGGAAGGCCCATCTCTGCTGCCAGTTCTTGATCAATATAATTTCCAACTGCTCCGCTATCGATGTATGCTTTAACTGCATGCATTCTTGACGACTGTTGGTGGTTACTTAAGATCACTGGTATTGCAAAATGCAAGGTCAGCAACTCTTTCTTCTCACTCGACAAACTGACCTCTACGTTTGTCGAGCTTGGTAGTTTCCCGATTCCTTAGCTTCATCCTTCCTTGTGGCCCCGACTGTTCTTCTTGGGGGTTTTACTGGACAGTCCTTCAGGAAATGTCCTGGTTTCCCACAATACAAACAAAGCTGTTGTTGTCTTCTTTTGTCCCGCTCTTGTTTTGTTAATGGAGGCCGTATCCCTCCAATCTGCATGGGTTCTACAGCATTGTCAGGTACACGGGGTGTGTTTTCCCTTGGTCGGACATACACAGTCCGAGGGTCCGTCTTAGACCGGTCTGCCTTTCGGTCCTGCAACCGGTGGTCTAGCTGCACGACCAGATTTATGAATTCTGCACAGTCTCTGGGTGGATCAACCTCCTGGGCTAAGACGTCCTTTAATTCGCCTTGTAGGCCTCGATGGAATGACATGGTTCTTTTGTTTTCTGGCCACCTAGCTTCGGCAACCAGTCTGTTGAAGGTAGCAATGTACCTTAAAAAGTCCTGATTCCCCTGTCGGAGGGACAAGAGTTCATTGTCTACTGCTTGTTCCTGGGTATGGCGAGCAAAAAGTTTTTCCATTTCTCTCTGGAACCCCCAAAGTCATGTAATAGAGGATCGTCATGGGTTACCAACGGCACCGACCAATCTGCTGCAATTACACTCAGGTATGATAAGACAAAAGCTACCCAAGCTTGATCGTTTGGAAATGCTCCAGGCCTATGAAGAAAATGAAGGTGGCACTGATTGATGAATGTCGCATGCTTCCGTGGGTCGCCAGAGAACCTTTCTGGTGGTGCCAGGGGCACTGTTCCAGGTAATGTGATCTGTACCGGAGTGGGTGGTATGGCGGGGTTTTTCATCGTTGGATTGCTTCCAGGTAGAGGCGTCTGTCCTGCCTGTGATTGCAAGTATTGCCTGCTAATCTCTTCAGTGCATTCTTTGGTCACCATTAGCTCTCTCCGGAGGGCATTAGTCTCTTGTCAGGAAGAATGAACCTCAGCACGAAGCTCTGCTAGTAATTTGGCCAATTGGTCCATTTTTGATGTCTCCATGGCACCCGGGTGGATTTGTTATGGTAGGCTTCGTGTTCTGTTACGCTCACCTGGTATCCACAGGGACGCCACCCAGCTGGGTTACTTGCTGGTATGCTTCTCAGCTTTGCCCTGATGTGGTTTGCGGGGAAGGTTCTGCCTTGTGGTAGAATTAGGCGTGCTCTCTGTCCTGCCTTCTTTGCAGAGGCGCATTGTCTTTCATGGGCGAGTGCGGTCCAGTTACTTCACTGACGCCGGCCCGTTTGATGTTGTTCAGGTAGGTCTTATTGCTGTTCTTTAGTTTTGTTGCTATCCTGCATGCATTTCTTTTTTTAAAATGTCTCTTTTGCGATGGGCCACCAGGGGGCGCACGGATGAGCCTGCTCTTCGTGTGAGCTCCGCACCTGAGGTCCCAAAAGTTGCTTTGAGCCCCCACTTTTACGACCCCCCCAGGGCTGGTTACGGAGCAGGACACGTCCGAAGGCGACCCCCCCATCTGGGGAAAAACCCGAAGAAAATCGGAGGAGTCTTCACTGAGAAAACGAGATATACGTTCTGAGGCCCTGGCCGCGACGTGCGCAGCAACAAACGGAAAGCGCACCCCCGCGCCTCAACACACGTTTGAGGGGAGAGTAGACCTGCGCGACGGCCCCTACATGGCTGTGTCGCGGCCTGTCGGTGTGGGTCGGGCGCTGCGTGCTGAGCCCTGTCCCTGTACGGGACCCGGAAGGGCCCCACCCGACGAGATAAGGTAGGCGGTCGCCCCTCACCCCCTGTCTGAAGGTCTCTACAGGGCAAGGGACTGTCCCGCGCTGCGTCACGCACCTCCATCGGAACTTCCTCCTCTCCATCCCCGTTCAGAATGAGAAATAGGAGTCTAAAGGCACCTGAGGGCAAAGATACCCCCCCACCACATATCCGGATCAACATACGCGGTGCACTGCCTAATCTGTGCCTCAACTCTGCCACACTAACAGATCTTGCACCAAATCTACCAGCATATTGGAAGGTCACCAGGACTGAGGGTTGGGCCCCCACACCTGGGGCGTGTGCCTCCTCGAGTAGCCTTGAACATAAGTGACCCGATATTGAGGGGCCACCTTCCACTCCCCCCCGGGCAAGGCACACAGGCAGCTCACAACTGGGGTGGGGTTCTGGAGGATGGGAATTCTGGCCTGAATATTCGGATGAACAAATTATAGTCGCCTTGCGGTAAGGGGCACTTACGGAACCTCCTTGTTCGACGAAGAATTGAGGGTTGGGCCCCTGCTTGTCAGGGCGTGTGCCCTCCTCTGACCACACATACACGCTTCCAAGCTCGCCGGGCTTGGGAACACGTTCCCGGCCTTCCACCTGGTGTGGTCTTAGCACACGTGGCGAACCCAGGAGGGCCGTACCCTGCCCATGCCCAGCTGCCCTATCTTCAGAGTTTTCCGTTACGCTGCGCCGGGGACGAACCCCCACCAGTATTAAACGAAACCAGATGCAAGAAGGAGTCAAGAGGTGCCTGATCTTATGAGGGACGCTACTCGTCGGTGGCGAATTCCACAAAAGCTCTTTGCCTCGATGCCTCTCCTGGCCAACGTGGGATAACAGCCCACACGCACAAGTGTATTACACTCGAATTGCCTCCCCGGCGGCGTAGCCCTCACAAATCCATCTGAGACCCGTCCTTCATGAACCCTAAGGGTAAACTCACAAAATACAGGTTCACGCCAGCCATCGAACTTTGAAATCTTCCACTGAGTCCAAGATGTCGACGGCGGGGTCTGATGCAGCGGCTACCAAGGCGGATGTCGCTGATCTGCTCACCGAGATGAGAGGCATGAGAGCAGACATTGGCGGCAAAATAGACAAAATCACACAAAGGATGAACAAAATGGATGACAGGCTGGAACAGGTCGAGCATAATCAAACCTCTCTGAGCACATTGGAGGCGCAAATGGATCACTGCATCGCCGAGATAGAACACAAAGAAGAAGAAATATGCCTCAAGGTTGATGATCTTGAAAATAGGGAACGCCGCAACAACATAAGGGTCTTTGGTGTTCCCGAGAGAGAAGGTGAAACTGAACTCGATCTAAAGCAGACCCTACACAAGATTATAAAGCTCCTCTTCAAGGATGATTCGGTGGATGAACCCAGAATAGACCGTATTCACAGAGCTGGGGGTAGGCCGGGAGGCCCGAGGTCGGTACTGGCCCAATTTCACAATTACACTGACAGAGTAAGAATCCTGGAGAAGGCCAGGAATACCACACAACTTTCACTCGAAGACTCCAATATTTCACTCTACCAGGATTTATCTTCACTCATGCTGGCACTGAGGGAGAAGTGTTCCCCGATCACGAAGATGCTAAAGGACCAAGGCGTTAGATACAGATGGGGTTACCCGTTCTCCCTCACCTTTGAATGGGAAGCCTCGGCGATGAGACTCAGCTCGGAGAGGGACATCACCGACTGTATAGCGGACCTGATAGGTCCCGAGGGGGAGGGTTCCTCCCTTGCGGAGTCCAAAAAGGAGGAGGGTGAGTGGCACACCATGGGCCCAAGGCGGAGAAGAATCCAAGGATCCAGAAAATTCCGTAGGAAGAACAATTCCCAGGATATGTAACATTAATCGGAGGCATGGATTCTCACATCATGGCGCATAACGCAAAAGAAACACTGAGGTGAGAACAAGGTGAGGCCCGGGAGCATGAGCGTCGCCTAACAATGGGTGGAGTAACTCAGCTCACTTGATGTCGATCTGACTCCCAGGGCGTGCCACTGATATGCCCGGCATAAAGGTCGAACACTTGTCTTACTGTCAGACACTGGACAGATGCCCAAGATCGAGGCTGGAAGTCGTATTTACAAGTTGGTTTTGATGAATGTTATGAGTGCAAAGTTGGGGGCTCACTGTTATATTGGTTTATACGTTGATAGGACCGCTAGTTTTGTGGTTCCCATTGGTGGTCCGAAGCCGACTGGGTGATGTTAACCTGGGAGGACCGGACGCCGACTGCACGCGGGGGGGGTATGGGGGCGGCGGGATGGGGTGGGTGGGGGTTAATGTATGGGTCGACACATAGTACACTGGAAGGCAAACCTGGGGGCGGAAGAACACGAGGCAAGTTGATGAAGGAACCGAAGGCGTGCTGGGCGGGTCACTCACTGGCCTCCTCAGGACATGTTGGGTCCCGATCTGAGAAAGACGGATCACGCCCCGTCCTATCAATCGACTCAAGGGCCATGAAGCAGGCGATTCAGCCATTGAAATATTCACATAAACTCTGTGATGTCTCCCGCATTTGCATCCATTAACAACACGCTACGCATATGCACACTGAATGTAAAGGGACTGAACTCCCCCACAAAACACTCCATGGTGGCCAGGGAATTTAGGCGGTCGAACATAGACATCCTGTTTCTCCAAGAGACAAGATACCGCAGAGGGGAGGAGATACTTATTCCATCTCGCGAGGTGGGCCCTTCTTTCTGGTGTTCCAATATCACAAAAAAAGGGGGATTGGGGATTCTTATTCGCAAAAGTCTCCCGATGGCGACTCTTGACACGTGGACGGACAACGAGGGAAGGGCTCTCGTGGTGGTGGGGAACATTCGCGGCACAATTTTCACACTGGCTACACTTTATGCACCCAACCAAGGGAAGAATAGGTTCCTCCATAAGATTACAGAGAAAGTCTTCACCATGGCACAGGGACACATAGCTCTTGGGGGTGACTTTAACACCTGGATGGACAGTTCGATGGATATACAAACTAGGGCAGATGGGCAAGACCCACCCACCTCTCAAGATGTAGCCGAAATTAAACTTACCCTTGACCTATATGGTCTCACTGACAGTTGGCGTCAACCTGCACCCAGCAGATAGATGCTTCACCTTCCACTCCCTCCCCCATGACACGCTTACGTGTATTGATTATATCTTCCTTAACAACGGCCTCCTGCGAATACTTTGTGCGGCAAGTATTCATCCCACAGCGTGGTCAGACCATGACATGGTCGTGGTCGATATGTGCTGGGACGATTTGGCCCCTCGAAACTCCAAATGGAGGTGCAATGATTCCCTATGGACTGACTCGGTTTTCATTGAAACTCTTGAAACTGGGATTGAGCAATTCTTCCTTACCAATGATACGGGGGAGGTTGGGAAGGTACACATATGGGAAGCTGCTAAGGCCACCTGGAGGGGGGTACTCATTAGGGAAGGGGCCCAAAAAAAGAGAGAATGTGCACTGATAGAAAAAAACATTAGGGAAAAGCTCCACATAACCCAGAAATTAGTACAATCTTCCCCGTGTGACAGACCCAAACACATGGACGAAGCCAGACGGCTAAGGGAAGAGCTCCGACTACTCATCGTTGGTAAGACAGCCCAAACCCTACAATATTTAAAACAAAAATACTATGAAAAGGGCGATAAAGCCGATGCTCTTCTGGCGGCTCGTCTTCGGGCACAGAAAGCTGAAAGATGGGTAGATAGTATTGAAAGGGTTGATGGCACCCTCACAAATACAAAGTCTCCTGAGGAGATACAGGAGGCATTCGCCTACTTTTATGAGGATTTATACACATGCGATCCCCCTCTCCCCCAGGAAGCATTGACACTTACCTTAGAGAAGTTAGGATCCCCACACTCACACCCACAGAAGCCAAATCCTTAGACACGCCAATTACCGAAGAAGAAGTCACAGAGGCCATAAAACCTCTAAAGACTGGGAAGGCCCCGGGAGACGATGGTTTCACACCCGGGCTTTCTCTACACTCATCGCCCCCTTCCTTGCATCCTTATTTAATCACATTTTCAAAACAGGCCAGGCGCCCCCGTCCTTCTCACAAGCCCTTCTCGCTGTCATTCCGAAGGAAGGGAGAGATCCCACGCGTTGTAGTTCCTACCGCCCCATCTCTCTTCTGAATATAGATGCTAAAATATACACAAGAGTCATTGCAGCCCGACTCGAAACATACTTACCACGATTAATTCACTCTGATCAGGTTGGCTTTGTCATCGGGAGACAGGGTGCAGACACCATGAGGAAAACCTTACATCTTATCTACGAGGCGCAGGGAATGGGAGGGGACCCATCTCTTCTTTCACTAAATTCTGAGAAGGCCTTCGGCAGGGTTGCCTTGGACTTCTTAGAAAGAGTACTAGTCTGGAATGGGTTGGGACCGAAGTTACGCCGTGCCATTGCAGCCCTGTACACATCTCCCACATCCGTGACAGTAAACGGGGGCTATTTGCGATGGTTCCCTCTGGAAAGGGGAACGAGGCAGGGTTGTCCGCTGTCAGCAATACTATTCGTGCTCTCTCTTGAGCCGTTGGCGCAGAGATTGAGGCAGGATGCTAGGGTAAAAGGCATTATGGTAGGAGATTGCGAATACAAACTAGGCCTCTATGCGGATGACATACTACTGCACCTAACTGACCCCCTAAGTTCTGTCCCGGCCGTGATCAGCATCATCGAAGAATATGGGGAACTGGCAGGCCTTAAAATCAACACCGGAAAGTCGATCCTCCTTCCACTTGACAAAAGTCGAGACTCTGAGGCAGATCGATTCACTCCCTTAGGAGTAAAGGTCAGCCTCACCACGCTTCGATATCTGGGTATTAATGTGACCCGAGACCTTGACTCCCTTTATGAGGCTAACTTTCCCCCACTATCGCTCTCCCTCCAAAAGGACATCCAAAGGTTGTCCAGACTCACCATCTCCTGGCTGGGCCGATTAAATGCAATAAAAATGGTGATTCTCCCTAAAATACTTTACCTGTTCCAAATGCTCCCCATTAAAATGCCTAAAGAATACTTTATGTGCATGAGAAAAACCCTCTCAGCCTTCCTGTGGCAGGGCCAGAAGCCGAGAGTCCCCAGATCCTTGCTACAGCTCAGGAAGAACAACACGGGAGTGGGCCTCCCGGATATAGAAGCGTATTACATGGCAGCTCAACTACGTGTCCTTGTCCCGCACATCAGGCAAAAGTCAGAGCTACAGTGGATAGCCCTAGACAACTACCATCTCTGGCCATTCATTCTAAGCGAATGGCTATGGGTTCGGGGGCCCCAATTGCGAAATAGTGTTAAAAACCACCCTATTATTGGAACAATATGGGCAATCTGGACACCAGGCAGGAAAATGGTGGGAGTAACAACCTGGCCATCTCCCCTTGGACACCTGTCGTCACCGGGGATTCGGGACGCTATCCCAGAACCAGGGAGCTTCGGGAAATGGTACGATGCAGGATTAGAGAGGGCTGGTCAACTCTGGAGAGATGGTGCCTTTATTGCAATTCAGGACTTACAGAAGGTGCTCAACATAGGCCCACTCTCGGTTTTCCTATATCTCAGACTCAAGGGGGTGATGACAAGAGCGGTATGGAAGGAACAACTACAAAGGGATCTCACCCCGTTTCAAAGCATTCTCAACACATGTACGGGTTCAAAGGGCTTGATAAGTGCAATGTACTCAGCGCTGATTGAGGTTGATATCACACCATCACACACACTGAGGAACAGGTGGGAATCAGACATGGGAAGGCAGATTTCGCAAAAGCTATGGCTCCAAATTTGCAGAAGGACAGCGAAATCTTCCATATCATGCCAATATAAATTCCATGCCGTTAAGTTGTTATACAGATGGCAATATGACCCGGTCCGGTTGGCCAAAATGTACCAAGGAATAAGCCCACATTGCTGGAGGGGCTGTGGAAAAAGGGCCGATTACTGGCATATGTGGTGGGGGTGTGAGGCGGTCCAAGCCTACTGGACGGGGGTCCTCAGTTGGATCAAGGAGCTGGATGATGAGGACAGAGAGGTACACCCACTTCTGATCTTGTTTGGCTTGGTTGAAATAGAAGACACAATTGAGAAAGCACCTAAAATGGTTTTGGGTTTACTGCTGGCCGCTCGAGCATGCCTCACCATGGTGTGGAAAAGAGCAAGGCTCCCTAAAAAGACTGAATGGCTGAGTGTTGCCTTGAATATATATAGAATGGACAACCTCACGGCGGTCCTACATGGAGATCGCACCTCAGTAGAGAATGCATGGTTGGAGTTTCAGGCAAAATATGTGATATAAAAAATGTGTGCAAAGCGTTACAATGTTTGGAGGCATTTTGGTTGATGGATGAGTCTCGCTGCTAGGCCAAACTTGCAAGTTCTAATATGTCTATAATTCCGATATCAGGTAGTTAACAGTGGTTCAGAGATAGATACTGGTTTCTTCCAGCCCTTCAGATGGTACTATGTGCAAGGGGGGGAGGTGGGAGGGTAGGGGTAATTGGGTTTGATGAACCTATTCAAAGTTTATGCGATGTGCATCAGATCCCAAACGTTTTACACACTGTTTTGCTATCAATGTGATATTAATTTTTTTTGTACCTAACCGTTCGGTTGTAAATGCCTGTATATGATTGTCAAACTTTTATTTTGAAAACTAATAAAAAGACGAATTAAAAAAAAATGTCTCTTTTTTCTCCCTTAGGTATGTTTTTTCTCCCTTAGGTATGCGGAGCTTCAGCGCAGCGAACTGGCTTGGTTGAGCCCCGCTGGTAAATGATAGTGCATTAAGAGCGCTATGATGCGGTAAGTAAGCGCTATGCGCAGCACTGCAAAGTCTTGCCTTTGCTAACCTGTGTTTTCCTTCCTTGTAGGTCGCAGTGTTCTTCAGCGCGAGTGGAATGTCCGGAGTGGTGCTAGCCGAGAGGCGACCAGCCAGGTAAGCCTTTTGAGCAGTTCGTAATTTGTAAATGTCTCTATAGCTTTCTTTAATGTTGCCTCTATCTTCCTCTTTCAGGTTGTTCTGTCCGGGAGGCGTGCAGATTCGAGGAAGCTGTTCTCAGTAGCTGCAAGTGTTTAAAGATGAAGACTGCAGGTAAGAGCTGCTGCTAATGATGTTCCTTTTGTCTCCTTGCAGGGTCTGCTTCTCTGAGGTTCGAGGGAATAGCTGGACATGGTGAGCGTCACGTTGCAAGATGCAAAGTAACACAAAGCATGTACTGCAGTCAGGGTGTGGTTTATATAGCCCAGGTAAAGTAGTACCAGGGAAAGTAGTTCCAGGCCTGCCACACCCAAAACTCTAGACCGCATAGCTTGGTTCTTAGGAACCAAGCTATGTGGATGCCTCCATGTTGGCTGAAAATACAATAAAGTAGTTCCCAAGTACATTGTTGTTCATGGTGTATGTGCCTGGCACCATAGGCGCCAGGACTGGCCCCATGAGGGCTTTTGAAGAGGATGCCAGGCTCTAGAGGCCCGAGTCCTGACTCCATCTGGCCAATGGATTTGCCAGAGGGGGTTTTGGGTGAGGGTCGTGACACTGTGTCCTATGCGTGTGTGGAGTGTATTAAAGCATCAGGGAGGATTGTATGCCCTGCTAGCCCCCCCACCTCCATGTAGCCCCTCCGCCCAGTAGCTCGGTACCCTTGCCATATCAATCTCGCTGCTGCCAAGTAACTGTGTGATATAAACCATAACTGTTTGGTGGTTTTGTTCTCGGAGAATGCGGTCTGTCCATGTTTTACTCTAAGTGGAACAATTCTCGTTGCCTCCTTCACTGCGAATCCTGGCAAGAAGTGGCTGTACCCCATGTCTTCTGTGCGTACTAACTGTGCCCCGTAAACTCCCCCCATGCTGTACTTCCCACAACCAGAAGCACCTGTCGCCCAAACACAAAGAACCATAAACTCTTTTAACCTGTTTGGGGAGAATACCCAGGGGTTGGTCTGCGAGTCCTCATCCCCCTTCGGGGCTTCCAATCCTAGGGATCCAATTCATGATGTTGTGCTGCTACACTCCCTTATGGGGTTGCCCATCTCAGGATTCTGAGGTGCCGGCCTGAATATTTGTAGCTTGGGAAATGGGGGCTAGGGGGAGCATAGAGGGCCTCCCCCAAGAGTAGGTCAGAGTTATCGTATGTCTCATGTCCTGGCATCAGTCCTCAGGTCTCTCCTGCATTCCTGGGTGAGTTGTCCACCATGACTTCTTTGTGTGATATGAGAGGTAGTTCTCGGTCTGGATTATTTCGGCCATTTTCCTTTCGTCGTGTGTGATCTCTCAGCCGTTGGGAGGATAGTACCTGTGTCTCTAGCCATTTCCTGGCCTCTCGTGGTAAAAAACCAAAGACATATCGAGGCTTAGTACCAGAATGAAATACGCCAATCACGGGTTGAAAAGATACAAGTATCTTTTATTCTGTACAGATTCAAAGCAAACAGATAGCTATCTGGTTCCCAACACCTCACAGTGTGTACCAGCAGACACAGTGAGGGGTGAGAGTGCTAGACATCTTAACAGAGACACTTTTATACAGTTTCAAATCATTGTCCAGCCCCACTCCAAGCTAATAATTTACATGCTAGGGTTTGTGCCCAGTTCACATGTCAAATATTACAATATTGTACAACGGATTAAACAAGTTTGCATGTCCATGAAGTTACAATGGTGGCATTGGTTCTCTGATCCACAGTAAGCCTTGTTTCAAGAATAGCTACAATGCAGTTCCGCAAAAGCACACGATCTGAGTTTGTTCTACATTGTCTTGTTGTTTATATGAGGATGAGGCTTGTGAGCGCAGACAACACTCGGATTGCAGTTCATACGAGTCACAAGGTTTCTTTGCATAGTACAAACAGTCTGCTCTCGGTCAGCTTAAACATTAACGAAACTCAAAGGTTGTTCGGCTCGCTGCAAGTTGGAAACACAGTCCACCATTTTAGAACACAAACCAAGAGTCAAAATCAAAATGGCAGATGATTCTTAAAATGGCAGCTAAGTCGATCGAAAATCAAAACATTTCAGACGCGGTTTTCCATGCAACGCAAATGGGTTTAGGCCAAAATTCATAGCAAGGCGGTATTATACGAATACAGTTTAACAATGGGTTGTGGAATACCTGGACCATGTTGTTGTAGTGCAATTTGAGGGTGGCTGGGAAGAAGAGTGCATATTTGATGTTCAGAGACGCACATTTCCTTTTAATGGAGTCATAGGACTGCCAGTATTTCTGAACTTCTTTTGTGTAGTCAGGAAAGAACCCGATGCGGTTCCCGATGCATGTAATCGGGACTGTTGCTCGTGCCATATGGAGGAGGGTGTCTCAATCCCTATAGTTCATAAGTTTGGCAATCGCTGTGCATGGAGGGTCTCCGGGTGCTGGTCTACCAGCAGGAATCTTGTATGCCCCCTCGATGGAAAAGAGGTTGGAGAGCTTTTTAGGGGCCATGAGGTCCGAGAGCCAGCTTTCTAGAAGAGTTGCATAGATGGTCCGGCTTCCTTTTCCGGGAGCCCCAGGATACGTAGGTTGTTGCAACGGGATCTGCCTTCACTATATTCTGCTCTTGCTTCCGGGATGGTGAGTTTCCGCTCCATGTATTGCAGGTGCTCTTCCAGTTTCTTGACCGTGTCCTTGGTGTCTGAGATCTGCTGTTCAGTTTCCCCCACTCTGGATGTCAAGTTCCGCAAGTCTTGTCACAGGAAGGAGTCTTCGGAAGTTAGGCCATCGAGTTTAGTCTCCACCGACGTCCTAGAATTTCCATTGGCTGCCATGATATCTGTAAGTGACAGCGTCTGGTTTGTCTCATGGGTTGTGGCACTGTTTCCCGCATTGTCTACAGAGTCGGGGGCCTTTTCCGGGTTAACCATAGTGTACTTGTCAATTTTATTCTGTGTCAATGTTTTGCAGAGTATATGTTTCCCCATCAGTGTCAGTTCGGTGGGCTTTTAACACCAGGTGGGTTTTAGCAGACTTGTGTTATGGTGGGGTGGGTGGTTATTCCCCTGTAGAGGCACACAGGCTAGTGGCAGGCCCCACAACAGGGTTGGGGGCAAGTCTGGCATGGCCTGTCCACGTGATCAATCTTAGAGTTAGGGTGCTAGAATCAGCCCTCATAGGTCAATTAGTGGCTTCTCTGATTCTGTGCAGGTGGCACCAGTTATTTACGCTCTCCCCCCCCCCTTGATCCATGGCGCCCCACACTTACTTGATTCAGGGTTTCTGGGACCAGAGTAAAGTCAACATGGCAGCCACAGCCCTCCGTGGTCTCCCGCCTGCTTCCACTGTGTGTCTCACAGGTCTTCTGAAGGGGGTGACGAGCACAGTGTAGTCCTTACGGGGCGAGGGTGTTAATGGGGCAGGTGAGGTGTGCCACGACTTTGCCCTCCGCTCTTTGTAACTTCAACTTGGTTTCACAACTTTGTTCAGCCCCGCGTGTCCCACAGCTGCACCTACCTTGTGTGAGGGCCTGGGAGATGATTCGTTCTTGTGCGTCTTTATGGAGCCATTCCAGCCGTAGCGTAGTCAATTCCAGGGGAGTGTGAGCGTTGAGTAGTGCAGCAGGGGCAGTCATGGGGGAATGTAGCCGCCACCTGCCTGTGCACCAGGAGGGCCACAGTGGGCCAAGTCAGCGAGGCGGGACTGCACCTCTCCTGGAGACAGCATAGGGAGCAGGGGGGTATCCAGTAGCGCGACACGCACTCACCACAGGTGGTGAGGCAGCCTTAGTATGGCCCCCTCCAGAGCAGCACTCAATGGAGAGTCTGTGGAGCCACTGGGCAGCAGCAGTCAGCCCGCACTGGGTGTGCACACACTCCCTGCTGGTTCAGCAGGGCCTGCTCTCCAGAGCTTAGCAGGGTGTCAGCAGGGGAGGTGGAGTGGATGAGAGACTGTGCCTGTGTGTCGGCAGTTTTCCCTTGGAGCGGGGTGCGATCCCACATATTAAATGCGCCACCAGCACTGCGGGATCTCAGTGAGCCGCGCATGCTATCCGGGGACAGATGCAAGGACTTGTACCTCCTGTCCTGTTTTCTTAGCTCCTTCACAGGGCGCGAGGAGTGGTCCGTGGCTCTACCCCTTTCCATGCGGCCTCTGGGACAGTGTCTCCTTTGTGCTGGAAGTCTGTGCACCACCGTAGCCTCTGCCTGCACGGACTCCACCCGGACAGGCAGGCATGTGCAGGTCTGAGAGGTTTACTCGTCTCCATTGTGTGTGGGTCTGTGAGGCGTGGGGTGCTTCTCATCCACTGGGCAATGGTTGCTCCTCATAGCGGTCCCTCAGTGCGGGTGTGTAGAGCCACCAGCCCGGACTGCGGCAGCCTTCGGTTCCCGGTCCATAGTGGTGAGGTTCCTGGTAGGTTGTTTATTTGGATGTCTGTCAGTCTCTACACCGGCTGCCTCAGACCCGCTCTCCTCCCACAGCTCCGAACTGGTGCAAGAGGCTCCGATTTCCCCTGGGATTTCGGGAGGATAGGGTGATGTCCCTTGATCCTTCTGTGCACTCAAAAATCAAGTTTTATATCAGCTTGCAGGATATTTAAAGCAGGATTAGGCAGCCCCGGTGGAGCAGCAGAACTGTATGTCTGCATCCGTTGACAGCACCCCCCAGCATATATATTATTGAAGAAGAGAACAGGCACTGCCCAAGCCAAGAGTCTCCCCATACTAACATTGAAATCACCATTTCTTAGAGTTACAATGCAATCTAACTATTACTGTGAAGTTAATTGACTTAGGATAAAGTGTGCAAGCATTACCTGAAGCTATGAGAGTGACACCAAGGCTTCTGGGTATCTACTTTGGTTGATAGCTGTCAGAAAGTTGCAGGTAAAGTTGGGGAAGAGAAACTGGCTGCTTGTAACGCTTATTTTGAAGTTGACCCAACCTCTAGCGACAGAGACTGTGGAAGACAGAGAGACGTGAGCCTTAAAGGCAAACCCAGGTTGTCACTGTGGCAGTCAGACAATAGAGACAAAGAGGCTGCCCCTTTTGAAGAGAGGCATTCAGGGGAAGAGTGCCTTGCCGACCAGATGGTGTTGAAGTACTTTAAAGTATATCTTGTTGATACATGTGTACAAATTACTGAAGCTGTGGTGGTAGTCCAAAGTACTGAAGCTGTGGTGGTATATCTGGTTTTCACTAGATGCAACATTGCAGTAGTCGTACCAAGATGGAGTACTGTGAGACAAAGATGACTGCTCTCATGGTGAATCAAGTAGAAGTGATGCTGTTGAAGTGGAAGCGGCAGCACTGGGAAGTAATTCTGAAGAATATACCATTCTTGAATTCTAGCACTGTAACTAAGAGAATATGAACTGTTAACCAAGAGCTGTGTATCACTGACAGTTGTGGATATTGCATTGATGTTGAACTGTGCAAGCCTTCTTGCAGAGGTGACAAAGCATTGTGGCTGCGATTACCGTTGGTGCTATTTGGTGGAAGTGGAAAAAGGATACTTCACCAAGGAGAAGAGATTTGCTATAATTGGAACTTTGGTATCAAACTTTGACTTGACAAACTGATTTGAGACATCTCTTTCTTCGGTTGAACATTAGCAGGATTGACCTTGAATCCTGGGGAAGGGAACT
This sequence comes from Ambystoma mexicanum, assembly GCF_040938575.1. Taxonomy (NCBI): domain Eukaryota; kingdom Metazoa; phylum Chordata; class Amphibia; order Caudata; family Ambystomatidae; genus Ambystoma; species Ambystoma mexicanum. The sequence goes on along the minus strand of NC_090921.1, from coordinate 379,195,576 downwards.
CACCTAGGACATTAGCAGGTTATTCAGAGACTGTGAATGTTGTTCATGTCATGCTGTATTGGCATATTTTTTTGTGTGTGTTTGTGGTTTACTGTGAGAGCCAGTTATCCTGTGTTACAGTGATTCCCCTTATCTTTGGTTAGGCAGTGAAATCCTCAGAAGACATGGGATAGTGAGACATTTTGATGATATTTCGTTTAACTATAAAATGGCATATGTTGATAAATCATCAAACAGTTGTCTGTCTTCCATTACTGACCCCTCACACTGCACAATGTAGATTACAATGTAGACCAGTCGAGACACATAATAACATATTACAGTAAAACATGCCATGCCACATTAAGACATACTTAGACTGGTTGCACCAGAATGCCAGTTGAAGCAATAACACTTATCATGGTTATTTTATCACAGATACCTAGACAAATATACAATGCCATAGCACGAAACGCCAAGACTGGCAGCACCCAATATGCCAGTCTAGCCAGGCAATTACACTTAGCAGGACTGCTTTATCAGAGATGCCCAGTTAAAATAAATCAAACCAAAGTAAGAAATGACTAGCCTGGACATAGATGACCATTATGATTTAGCACAGAACCCCGTTCTTCCACCCACCACACATCCCTTCTCCCTCGCACCGACTAACCCAAGCCCCCAAATCAGCTCCTCTGCCCGGAATTGCCTCCATGTCCCTCTTCCTCATGCCAGTGCTTACGTATGAAGCACTTTGCCTCATAGGTAAGCATGGTATGATATATTATGAGCCATTTATAGCGTTACTGTTCACAGGTGTTTCTAGACGCGACAAGGGAGGGAAGATAGAGGGAGGACAAAACCAACAATCTTACTAGGAGGAAGAGTGGGAGAAAGAGTAATGAAGATTACAGGTAAGTAAACCAGGCATTACCTCCATGTCCCTCTACCTCATCCCAGAATGTGTGCATGAGACAAAGTGCCTCATGTACAAGTACTGGGATGAGGAAAGAAAAGTAGAGTTAGGAGTAATGAAGATTACCAATAAGTGATCCCGGCATTAAACACAAGCACACACACCATTCACCATACACTCACACACACCCAGCCACCTGTACATATACATGTGCACCCTTTCACCGTACACTCACACACTCACAGCCAGGCAACCACCCATACTGCATTCACTCACTCATTCACACACATTACATTATAGACACATACACACATTTGAACAAAATATATTTTCTTACCTTTTTTAGTCCGTTGGTCCAGGGAATGAGGCCACCCACTGCAGAAGCCCGGAACACTTGTTTCCATCATGCGCAGGGGATCTAGAGGCCTCCATGTTATGGGGTGGTGGGGAGCCCTATGACTTCCCAAAAAAATATTTTCTTTTTGAAGTCACTCTGACTTTATAAAGAAAGTATTTCCATAACGGAGCGAACCATAAAGGAAATATTTTCTTTATAAAGGCAGAGTGACTTCAAAAAGAAACTATTTCTCTTTGAAGTCAAAGGGCTCCCCCCACTCTATGGGCCTCATTACACCGAAGGTTGTAAGGGTTAACGGTCACCGGTAATGCTACCGGTGACCGTTAACCCTTACCGCCTTACTACGAGGTCCCTTTGCGGGTTGGTACTTTAACGCCTGCTTTTTAGCAGGCATTAAAAACCAACCCGCAAAGGGACCAGAGTGCTAATTAAGGTACCGCAATTTGCGGTACCATAATTAGCACCTTCCCCATTCCCATTATGCCCTATGGGGCAAAAATGGGAATGGGGAAGGGCAATGGGGGAAGGGGGAATTACTGCCCCGCCAACCTTGGAATAGGGCGGTAATTCCCCTTTCCACCAAGGCGGTGCCGGTATTTTACCGGCATGGACCAAGGTGCTAATAGCACCTTGGTCCACCGCCTACCGTGTAATGAGGCCCTTTGAAATGGAGGCCTCCAGCCTGGAGGATTCCACGTCATGGGGTGGGCGAGAGCCCTTGGTCTTCAAAAATAAATAGTTTCTTTTTGAAGTCACTCTGCCTTCATAAAGAAATTATTTTCGTTATGCTGTAACAGAATAATCTCTTTATGAAGGCAGAGTGACTTCAAAAAGGAACTATTTCTTTTAGAAGTCTGAAGGGGTGGCGGGACCCTGCAACTCATGGGCCGCTGCGCTACGCCAGTCTCCTTAGGGTAATGGATGAGGAAAGAACCCTGGGGAAATGTCTTTCATCTAGTTTTTTTTCCAGAGATTTGTATAGGGAGGATAAGTCAGCGGCAACGTGCTCAACTTGGAAGCAATATAATATGGAGCAACAAAGGTTCGATCCCCGGGTCCGCGCTTAGAATCCTCTAGGTATTAAACGTGTTATAAATAACCTATCATATCATTTCACATATGCTGATTTTTGATGTGCTATTTCTGGCGTGGTTATGCATCCTCATTCCAGAGAGTGCAGAAATGGTGCGTATGCCCACATGTTATGGGTGGTTTATTCTGCGCTTGTGAATTGCATGGAAGATTACACCATGAATTCTCCACATGCAAGTGTTGAAAGGTTTGGAAACCCCGGATTCACGCCACAGATCTAGTGAATTGTTAATCTGTCCCCTAAATGGCAAAGAGGCAACAGAGTGCTTTGAAGCTCTTTCCTGCAGCCAGGTCTCTGCTGGAAGAAGTAATGTGTAAGTGGATTCAATGTAGTTGCAACAGTGTATCTTACCTACTTACTTTTAATGTTTAACTTAACATGTTCCCCCAAGATTCCTCTTCAGCTGCTGTCTCTTGGCCGCACTCTATTATTTATTTTTTTGTCTGCGTGCTCAACAATGCATTATTTTCTAGTGTTGGAAGATAGCACCTGCTAAGCCAAGCAGATATTGATTGAATGAGCAAAATAATTCAGCTTCAGTACAGCCTGCAGGGTTGGAATGCACTTGTGATTTTAATATCCCTATTGAAATAAATCTTGGACTAGCCGGACCTAAAACTAAGCCATTCAACGCCTCTTGCTGTGGGTTCCTTCCTTCCGCGAGCGCCGCCGTTCCTGTGGTTCTGCGTGACCGCGCCGACGCAGGGGTCACCAGCGCCGCAGGCGTGATGGCGGGAATAATATCGCAGAGCAAGAATACAGGAGAAACACCAGCGGTAAACTGTCACTGGATGCTCCCCAGAGAACATGGACCCCTAATTGTTCCTTTCGCTGAATATGGTAATGCTAACTTTGCGATATCTATCCCCTAAAAGGAGACTCGTGCCAAAGGGAATAAATACAGGAGGTCCAGGTTGTCCCTCTGGAAGGAGACGGATTATGTCTGTAATTACCTTATTAGAATACTCACGCAACGGAGGCCACCAGTAAATGCGCAGGTTAATGGTGCTATTCTAATTGGGCCGGATTCCCTGTCGGCGGCCGAGCGGTGACTAAAAGGATGCGCGAGGACGGCAGCTTAATCTTGTCCTTCAGAGACAATGGCGCCATGATGGGGGAGCAGAGCACCGCGCTTTGCGGAGCGCCGAGGCATAATGAGCGTGTTAAAAGTGGGACCCCACGATACGAGCGAGACCGGAGAGGCTGCTTACACCACGCAAGAGAGATGGGGTTCAATGCAAGGCCCTGTGTTCAAGACAATTGGCAGTTATAAGCGGTTCTTCCATGGTTGTGCACGAATGAGCATGATGATGTGCCCATGATATTTACTGTGAATTTCCACATTAGGTTCTTGTTTTTACAAGGGAGGGGAACAAAAGAAGTTGTATGCAGTCAGGAGCCAGAGCTGAGCCAGGGGGTCTGACCTGGCTCCAGGACTCACCTTAGGGCATGGCTGTGCACTCGCCTGTGCTTTTTGAAATTTTAAATAATATTGAATGATGGTAGATCAACCTCCAGAAAATGTGTGGGGCTAATCCGCACACATTTTCTTATGCTCACTGCACAACATACACATAGACCCGTGTACTCTAGGTGGACACAGCCTACAGGAGCAGTCCTTCCTGTCATATTTATTTGGATATGAGATGGAGTACACAATGCATTGCAGAAGGGGGAGGATCAAAACTTTTCTCATGCATGACCAGACTAACTATCAATGACTCCATGCAACCACCCTGTTTGTTTACAGTAGGCGGCGCCCGCAGGGGGACCCCATTCAGAAGGTACGAGTATGTGGATTGATGGAGATAGAAATTCTGTTCTCGCTGGAGCTTCGATAGGAAGAAGGGTGGGACTTGGTGTTAGATGTTTTCACCCCTTTACCTTTTCTGTTGCAAAGCACTCTGGTTAGGACCGTATGCACACAGGAGATTGTTTGTCAAGACCCAGGATTGGTTCATTAAGGTAGGCTTAGCCTACATCCATAACTGTGGCCCATTTGCCTTTAAAAGAGGGCTGAGCCCCTCTTTTGGGCAGATCATCTGAAGACTTCACAAGGAGTAACAAGAAGGACTCATTTGGACCCTGGGTGAAGGTACAGTCTTCCTTACAGCTTCTGCCAGTATAGGAAGGCCAGGATTTCCAAAGATGGAAGCAAGAACCCTCACCTAAACATCTCCCAGGGAAGGGAGGGAGATACTGTATCCATAGGACCCTCCAGCAGCTCCAGAACTGGTAGCGCGCCAGCACACAGCATGCCCTGCTTGACTCTGCAAGTGAACTTCCTAGGTGGGAAGTGCCAGAGAGTTTCAGTACCAAAGGACAAGGCAGTTGCCTGCAACACTCGCCTCAGCATTGTCCCGTCCGCCTTAAAGGACGACACAAGCCGAGTGCTAGGATGAGTGCTTCGACAAGCATCAACCAGCATCTGCCTTAAAGGACAGTTTTCGAGCCAGTCGAGCTGCAACCGACTGCTCCACTGACTGTGTCACACCGTAGTCGTGACCCTCAACCGAGATGGCTTGACAAGTGCTTCAGACCCGCAAACCAGCACTGATACAATGATTCCTGACCCTGAGCCGCAGTGTAGGCCAGCCTGCAGCCGTCCATCCAGCCTCGCCTGCCGAACAGCCTGCCGTCTGATACCTGCAGCTGTCTTCCTTCTTGAACTGTGTCGCAAGAGCTGCAAAGCGCCCTGAAACCGACTTGTCCTGTCGAGCACCAAGAACTTCTAAAGGCACAATGTACATTGTGGTTCTGTCCCACTGGTCGTTCTCCAAGGGCCACTATTGACATTTTATGACCCATTGCTCCCTTTGTGCTGAAACCAAGTATCATTGAACAAGTGGTATTAATTACTTTACCAACGTCCCACCTGTCAGTATCCATAGTGCATCCCTGTTCCTTCTTGAAACTGTCTGTCCTCTGCATTCCTTTACAGGGTGGGTTGTATTTTGTAGTGTGCTAGAACTTTCTGTTGAATAATAATACAGTAGATATTTGTATACAACCTTGACTGGACAGTTCCTTTTATCATTGGGAAATAATTGTATTTTTGCTGTGTTGCAACTAACCAAAGATCCGTGATCTTGCAGAGATAAGCCTGTTGTTCCGTCCACGTTACCACAATTGGGCAAGGAGGTTAATAATTTGCTTGATTTTCCAATCTGTTTGGATCCCTTCTGGTATACTAGAGGTCTGGGGCTGATTGATGGTTTAGAAATCGATATTCATCCCTGGACCACTGGTGCCCTGGAAGTTCATTCGTCACATTGGTGGCAAGCGGTTGGATCTAGTTGTAGCATTGCGCATAGCTTAGTCCCCCAAAGATAAAAGTACTGTTGCAGGAAGCGTTTAGAGACTGCTAGGTATTTGTAATAATCATGGATCTTGACAGAGTAACTGTAAAAGACATGACCAAGGATGTCCTGCACAGCCTATGGCAAGACAGGGGACTTCCCCACAGCACTAATGTTAATAAACCTGAGCTGCTGATCAGCCTCCGAACTTGGGTAGAAGCAAGGGTAGTTTGGGAGAAGACCACAGGGGATGGGCTAGGCCTTTTATACCTGAACGGAAAAGACCTTACGGAGGGGGAAGTGGAACATGACGATGCAGACATAACGACCAGTGTTTCTCACCAACCATCCCGCCGGGGGGGCAAGTGTGGTTTCTCAACACTATAGAGTGTCAGTGAGGTCAGGGGCTAGTGCGGCGGCCCGCTGATCCCAGGCCTCAGCACATTCTCTAAGTGGCCCAGTAAATGTTGGACTGTTAACGAGGTAGCAGCTAGAAAGCTTCAGTTTGAACAGAGGAGACTAGCGCTAGAGGAACATAAACAATGGGAGAAGGTCACCACAGAGCCGGACAGGGCCACCATAGAACTGCCAAGCTGGCCCTTGAAGAGAGAAGAAGGAGGACAACAGATCCACCTCTAGCGAAAGCAGCAGTAGTGACTCAAACCAGAGTGCCTGGTTAAGCCCCGGCGGCACATCCCCAAAGATTTAGTGCAGGCTTACGAAGAGGGGAAGGATATTTCTGATTGGTTGGAAGTGCTCAAGCTGTCTTTTAAGCTACAGGAAGTGGACAAGGTATTGTGGATTGCAGGACTGATGAGTCGCTTACCAACACCAGGGACTAATGCAATTCTTCAGTTAACTCCGTAGGAATGGTCCATTTATGAAAGCACGAAGGTGGCCCTCCTCAGGAAGTTCCGTAAAAGCCCATGACAGTATCTCAAGAGCTTCTGAGATCTTGGAAAGAAAAGTGGGCAAACATTTGAAGTGTTCACACACTTGTTGAAATACCTGAGCGGTTGGGTTAGTGGCTGGTAACAAAGTTGACATATTTAAAGGGATTTACAATAGAATTGCATGTGAGCATGTAATGAAGAATTTTGAGGTTGACCTACACCAGCATCTTTTGGACAAGACTATAACGGACCCTAGGGAGACTGCAAAGGCTGCCGACAGGTTTTTGAGTACTTGAGTCCAGAAAAATGCTCAAGTGATCACACCCTAACCAGAAGAGAAATCTTCAGACAAAAAAGTAAACAAAGATGGGAAGGACAAATGTCCAACCCACTCCTCTTCGAAATCACGTCCCCAAAAGGATCAAGGGAAATCCCCAAACTTAAGTTCAGTTCTACAAACAGAAAAGAAGATTGCAGGCACCCCTAAAACTGGGACAACGGTTTTGTCACCACCCAAAGGTTGTTTTGTGTGTAACGAGCTGGGCCATAGGAAAGGAGATCCTGCTTGCAGGGGCTTACCCAAGCAAGCCATAGTGAATGATGGACTCATGGAAAAAAACATCATTAGTGTGGGCCTCCTAGAGGGAGACATCCCACGAGCCCAAGGAAAGGCCGAATGTGGATTGGTTACACTGAGTGGGAAACGGTACTGGGTCTCCAGAAGAGATCCCAGTTCCTAATAATACTCAACTCTATTTAGAACATGTATATATCAATAAACACAAAACTCCTGCAGCTTGAGACACTGTGTATGGCATCACTGCTGTCAGACAGCAGTGAGTACATCCAGGCCAGTATATTGATGGGCCTGATTGTAACATCAATGGGTTTGATGGAAAGCGTAAGTGGCCTTTGGTGATTGTAGAATTCAGCTTGTGAGGTGAAAAGACCCAGCGCTGTGTAACGGTGAAAGATTCTATCCCTGTCTCATGTCATTTGGGTAATGATCTTCCTGATACAGAGATAGTCGCTGCGGCTACCCGACTGAGGACCAAAGAGATTGCCAGATTGAACACTCTCAGAGCCTTAGGGCCTGCGGTGCATCCAGAGGGCTTGTTGGAAGGACTGGGATGGCCGGTAGCCCTAGTCCAGTTCCACAGACTGCTGAGAGGGGAGAGGGGCCAGAATACTCTTGTGGGAGAGGGGCCAGTAGCCACTGAGGACCCTACATTGGTAGCATGGGAGAGTTTCCTGGTGCAGCACAGGAACCTGGGATGGAGAACCAGGTGGGCGCAGACCTGAAGGACCTGCCCAAACCGGATAAGTTTGCATTAGCTGGGGGCCTAGATCAGACTGACTTCTTCACAGCCCATAAAGAGTGTCCCACTCTAGTGGGTCTGCAGAAGCAGGCGGAGGAGCAGGCTAAGGGGGAAGCCCTTGGTCTGTTCAAAGTGTACTTGGAGGATGAACTCCTGTACAGTGAGCCAAAAGACTCTGAGGACGAGGGCACCAGAATGTTGGTGATTCCCCAGTGCCACAGAAAGTTTGTTTTGCATTTGGCTCACCAAATTCCTTTAGCGGGTCACTTGGGAGTGAATATGACATCAGACTGGTTGTCTGCTCACTTTTAAAAGCCACAGGTCAGCGTGAATGTTAAAGAATGTGTCCGGTCCTGCCCAACTTGTCAAACTTCTGGCAAGTTAGGTGGTGCGAAAAAGACCCCCTTAATTCCACCACCCATGGTTGGGTGGCCTTTCGAGATAATAGGCATGCATATTGTGGGTAGTTTGGATTCTCAAACCAGCTCAGGGATCAGATATATCTTGATGGTGGTAGAACGCGCCACAAGGTACCCCGAGGCAGTCCCTCTGTGGTTGTAAAGGCTCTGATTGGTATAGTTTCCATGTTGGATTCCCCAAGGAAGTCATTTCTGACAGGGGATGAAAGTTCATTTCAGCGGATGTGAAGAATATGTGGGAAGAGTGTGGAGTCACCTACCGGTTCTCTACATCCTTCCATCCACAAACATATGGGCTTGTTGAGCGGTTCTACAAGACCCTGAAAGGCATGATAGGTGGCTTGGAAGAGCACCTGGGGAGAAAATGGGTTATTGTCTTGCCATGCCTTCTGTGGGAATATGTGGGAAGAGTGTGGAGTCACCTACCGGTTCTCTACATCCTTCCATCCACAAACATATGTGCTTGTTGAGCGGTTCGACAAGACCCTGAAAGGCATGATAGGTGGCTTGGAAGAGCACCTGGGGAGAAAATGGGTTATTGTCTTGCCATGCCTTCTGTTCGCCTACAGGGAGGTGCCACAGAATTTAGTAGGGTTTAGGCTCTTTGAGCATTTAGTTGGACACCCTGTATGAGGTCCCTTCAGTCTAGTAACAGAGGGATGGGTGAGCAACCCTTCATACCCTATAAGAGATGTGGTGGACTATGTACTTGGCCTTAGGTCTAGAATGGTGAAGTACATGGGACAATCAACGAGAAAGCTAAAGGCCAGTTGGGGGCTGATGAAGCACTGGCACGACCTGAAGGCCACAGTGGCAGTCTTGTCTCCAGGCCAGTGGGTATGTATTATGGAGCCTGTCAAACCCAGTGCCCTTCAGGACAAGTGAACTGGGCCTTACTGGGTGCTGGAAAAAGTCATTGAGGTGAATTACCTCATTGACATGAAATGAGCTAAACAGATGTGCAGGGTATTTCTCATCCACCAGCTAAAACCCCATTATAGCCGGGATGACTTGGTCATGGCATTAGTGACTGATGAAGAGACGGAGGAGGAGACCGATCCCCTCCCACACCGCATGTCTACTGAAGCCACATATGGGTCAGTTGATGGAGTCAACCTTGCAACGGACCTGTCAGAACAGCAATGGACAGACTTTCGATGTCCTATAAAGTCAGGGACACCATCAAGGAGGAAGTTTCTAAGATCTTGTCCCTATGAGTGATAGAGCCATTTCACAGTACCTGGACTAAAAAGGGTTAAATTCTGTCACAAAGGCAGATGCTCACCCCATTCTTCGAGCAGAGGAGCTCATTGACAAGCTTGGCGCTGCCAAGTACATGAATACATTTGACCTCACGGCAGGATATTGGCAGGTCGGCTTGACAGATGGAGCGAGAGAGAAGTCAGCATTCTCAACCCCAGATACACATTATCAGTTCACTGTGATGCACTTCAGAGTGTAGAATGCCGTGCCACTTTTCAGCGGATGGTAAACCATGTTTTGTCTGGTCTGGAAAACTTCAATGCCACCTATGTAGATGACATTGGTGTATTCTACCACACCTGGGAGGATCACTTATCCCACCTGAAACAAGTGCTTCAGGCACTGCAGAATGCAGGTCTTACTATCAAGGCCACAAATTGCCAGATAGCGCAGGGTACAGTGACTTACCTAGGCCACCTGGTCGGTGGGGGTAAGAAACAACCTCTCAAAGCAAAGGTACAGGCTGTGAAGGATTGGGACACCCCACCACACAAACGCAAGTGAGAGCCTTTCTAGGTCTCACTGTGTACTACTGGTCGTTCATCAAGGGGTATGGAAGCATTGCCATGGTCCTGAATGATGTAAATTCCAAGAAGATGCTGAAAAATGTAACTTGGACCCCTGCCTGTCAAACCTACTTTCAGGATTGAAAGAATTTATTGTGCAGGGTCCCTGTGCCAGACTATGGTCAGCAGTTCATCATCCAGGAGACACCTGACAGTCTGAAATTGGAGCAGTGTTAGCACAGCTGAACTTTCAAAGGGTAGACCAACCTGTCGCCTACATTATCAGGCAATTGACAAAAAGGGAAAGGAACTGGGCTGTCATTGAAAAAGAGGTTTACGCGGTCTTGTGGGCCAAAAAAGAAATTGAAACCCTACATGTTTGGGTCGCACTTTAAGATCCAGACAGACCACCATCCTTTTTGATGGTCAATAACCATGCAAGAGGAGAACCCTAAGCTTTTGCATTGTGTCATATCCCCAGGGATTAAATATGGACATACAGCACAAGCCAGGCTCCCAGCATCGAAATGCAGATTACCTCAGCCGGTTCTTTCGGCCTTGATGATGAACAAGACACTCAGTAGGGTGGTGGTTCACATGTTAATGCTGGGGGGCATGTGAGGAATTCGACCATCCACACGGTGGGTGTGTGCTCACCTGGCCTTTTTTGAAATTTGAAATGAAATTGAATGATGGTAGATCAACCTCCGGAAAAAATGTGTGAGGCTAATCTGCACACATTTTCCTATGCTCACTGCACGACATACACATAGACCTGTGTATATCTGTCACATTTAGGTGGAATATGACAGGTGAAGTCCACAATGCATATGAGAAGGGAGAGGGCCAAAACCTTCCTCCTGCCATGGCCAGCCTAAATAACTATCAAAAGCTCCATGGATAACCTGTCCATTTGTTTACCCATGCAGATGGTGGCAGCAATTAACATAATTAAGATACTAATAGAGTATACTTCAAACAGGCCCACACGGGGCCTGCTGTAGAGGCTAAAACAAAGAAGACAGGAAACCCCAATAACCTTTGATATGCACTGTGTCAACCTGAAGCCAGCGCCCACATCTCAATATCAAGAGCAGTGACCTGTCATCTCTGGGACTATGAGTTTACAGTAGGCAACCCCCAAAGGGGGACCCCATTCAGAAGTTACGAGTATGTGGATTGATGGAGACAGAAGGTGTGTTCTCACTGCAGCTTCAAGGTGAACTGCCTCTTTAATCAGGACCACAGAGAGCTCCATTAACTAGAACGATCCTTTGATCCACAGCAGACAGGAAGAAGGGTGGGGCTTAGTAATGCATGTTTTCACCTCATTATCTTTTTGGTTGCGAAGCACTCTGGTTATGACCTCATGCATATGGGAGATTGTTGGTCTCGACCCAGGATTGGATCATTAACGTAGGCTTAGACTACACCGCCCACTGGGGCCATTTTGCTTTAAAAGGGGGATGAGCCTCTCTTTTGGGGAGATCATATGAAGTCCTTTCAAGGAGTAACAAGAAGGACTCATTTGGACCCTGGCTGAGGGTACAGTCTGCCTTACAGCTTCCATCAGTGAAGGAAGACCAGGATGTCCAAAGAGGGAAGCAGAATCCCTCCCCTAAACATCTCCCAGGGAACAGAAGGAGATACTGAATCCAGAGGACCCTCCAGCAGCTCCAGAACACAGCATGCCCTGCTAGGCCATGCAAGTAAGCTTCCTAGTTGGGAAGTGCCAGAGAGTCTCTGAACAAAACCAAGGACAAGGCCGTTGCCTGCCCCACTCTCCTCAACTTTGGGCTGTCCACCTAAAAGGACAACACCAACCCAGTGAAGAAGCTAGGAGGAGTGCATCGACAAGCATCAGCCAACGTCTGCCTTAAAGTACATTTTTGAGCCAGTCGAGCCCCTCGAGCTTCATCCAACAGTTGTTAACATCATCCGTGAAGCCTTGACCAGTGCTTCACACCCGCCAACTAGCACTGAGACAACGATTCCTGTCCCGAGCTGCTGTATAGGTCAGCCTGCAGCCATCTGTCCAGCCTCGATCCCCAAACTGCCTGCTGTTTGATACCCTCAGCTGTCTCCCGTCTTGAGCTTTTTCACAGGATCTGCAAAGCTCCCTGAAACTGACCCTGTTGAGCACCAAGAACTTCTACAGGCACAAGGTACATTGTGGTTCTGTCCCCCTGGTCCTTCTCCAAAGGCCCCTAGTGACATGTTATGACCCATTGCTCCCTTTGTGCTGAAACTAAGTATCCTTGAACTCTTGCAAATAATTATCTTACCAACTGCCCTCCTGTCAGTATCTAGAGTGCATCCCTTTTCCTTCCTGAAACTTTTTGTCCACTGCATTCCTTTTCAGGGAGGGTTGTATTTTGTAGTGTGCTAGAACTGTCAAGTAGACATTCTTATACAACCTTGACTGGACAGTCCCTTTTATCATTGAGTAATAATTGTATTTTCGCTGTGTTGCAACTAACCACTGATCCACGACCTTGCAGATAAGCCTGCCATTCTGTTCACTTTACCTAATTAGGACAAGGAAGTTTATAATTTGCTTGTGTTTCCAATCTGTTTGGATCCCTTCTGGTGTATTAGAGGTGAGGGGCTGATTGATGTTGTGGAAACCGATATTCATCCCTAGACCACTGGTGCCTCGGAAGTTGATACGTCACAAGGGCTGGCTGGGCGATTCCTCAGTGCAGCGCCATTAGCCCCCTGCCACACCAGCTCGGGGGAGTCTTTCAAGGTCTCCCCCGAGCTGGCATGGTGGGAGAAGGCACCGAAGGCACCCAATTGACACGAAATATGCCCCTCTCTCGGGAGCAGTGCGCATTTAGTAACAACAGGACTCTGATGTTTTTGTATAGGTGCCTATTGAAAAATGGGACCCCCCCATGCCCAGGGGTGCACAGGGGCAGGGAGGTGGGGTCGTTTTTTTGTTTTTCTGCACAGGGCGCTGTCGCTGCTATGGCCTGCCATTCCTGGCTCTAAGAGCCAAACACAAGCAAAGTAATATTCTCTAACTGCAGAAATAAACCACCTAGTAAACACCCCACCAGCGCACAGGGGAGGTGACTTTGAAGGATGCAGCGGATGGCTTCATGCGAGAAAGGACATGCGGGTGATGTTCGGGAGTGATGCGGCGTGATGACAACATCATTGGTCAATGTCGCACAGCCCCTGACATCCTGGGTTCTTGCACGCTGGGAGCAGGGGCACATACCAGTGGGAGCAAAGAAATTCTGCGCCTATTCATTGACATCATTTGGGGGTAGCAAAGATTACCAGCTGGTAATCTCCTGGTTATACCTGGCACTACCCCTGTGACCCTGGACCTACTAGCCCTCACACTTGGGTGTCAATGAGTGATTTATTGCTCAGTGAAAGAACACTATAGCCTTAAACAAATCACTTTGCCTTGAGTACTCTATGTGTGGTTAGTACCCATCACCCTTCCATAGGTATGACTACTTGTACAGTGGGAACCACTACCACCACAAGTAATTCCTGAAGGAATGTTCTCTTTCTCCATTTACATAAGGGAACTAAACATTTGCCACAGTAGAAATAGGCATGGCTTCCTTAGAATTTTTATGTGTGTGTCGGTTAATAGGTGTGTGCAGTTTGCTTAAGTATGATGTTTTATCTCTTATGTTTGACACTCCACTGGAAACTGCAAAACAATTATTTCCCTGTACTTCTTAACTTTTTTACAAGTGATTTCCGTTAGTTATTGTTCTCCTGCATCTCATCCCAACAAATTATTCTTGATTCATCCAACACGTTTTCTTAAGTGTTTCTTGTATATTTTCAGGTTAATTCAGAACGTGGTTTGGTGATTCAAATATCTGTCTTAATACAGACAGACAACTGTGTCTGCTCATTGAAGAACACCAAGCAAAGATCGTAATATATTATAGGGTGGTAGGAAATGCGGTCTGTTGGGTGAATTGGAGACGGTGAAATGGGCACAAGTCTTGGCTTCTCCACTTCACCAACATGGGTGATCCTAGGAAAATCATTTTTCCTCACAGGGCCTTATTTTCCCTAACTTCTCAACATGATGTCACCAAAAGTGATCCACGTACGTTTTCACTATAGCAAACAATTTTATATAGAGAGAGATTTCAGGCTTCAGCAGCCGTAAAATGACAGTGCTTGGGGTGAATGAGTCTGCACTGGTCAATTATCACAGCACTTGTGCTTGTGAGGCAGTCTCTTCCTTACGTTTACTATACATGGGGAATGAGGCTTAAACTGGTGTAAAATGGCACTATACTGTATAAAGTTAATCACTTAGCATTTCACAGCAATGTGAGGCATTATTTAGCATATTATGGCTACACCTAGCAAATGCGGCTTTAACAGATATAATATGTAAGTGATTGATCATATGAGGCAGTCCTGGCATAAGAAAGTAGTGCTCCTTGCCTATCATGGTCTGCTGGGCAGGCCACTGTTATATGATGACTGCACTTGCTACATACTGGGACATCCCTTTACCATAGTTAATAGTTGGTTCAAAACTAAAATAGCACTTTGTTCGCTTTAGTACCATTTATTATTTTATTGATTTACACTTTTGTAGTTTTCTTGTTTTTACTAATGTCACTTCCTATGATATCACCGACGCAAAAGTCTGCATGTTATCATGTCCTGTGATGTTGCTATGGTCAAAGGTCCTGTGAAGTAATTTCCTGTGATGTCATCAGGTTTGGGATGTCACTTCCGCTACCACTGGCATTTTTCTTTGTGTCATTTTCGTTAGCGGCGGCAGGGGAACTCGAATCAGTATATGTTGTGACAGATAGGTTGTGTCCGGGGCAGGCCGAGGAGAGCAGGCAGTGAGCGGATTGGATGCATTGATGAGACTTGTGTGTTGTTGTCTCTGCGGCTGGTGGGTAGCGCAGATTGCAGACGCATGGGGAGCTTCTGGATTTAAAAAACAAGGCCTCTGCTACCAGAGGCCTTGTGTTTCTCTCCATAATGGTGGCGCTGGACCACGGGTATATCTTGCTTGAAGGGATGCCTCCCAGGTGCGGCACCACCATTATGGATGAAAGGCATTTTTTACTGAAGCCTGAAGCTCTCACACAAGAGCTAGAGCTTCATGCTTTAGAAAGAAAATCCTTGTCATGTAGTGGCTGCCACTGCCAGGCGATATTAGTGAGCCCATGCAGGGCCCCACCTCAAAACACAAAGTCAGAGCCTGCCGGGGCTGGCCCCGGCACACTTAAAGCCCTGATTGTATTACATACTACTTGGAACTTGGAAGTTACTGTGTGTACAAGTACAGGGGGCCTCAGAAATATCGGGGCTAATATTTTTGGGTCATTTAGAAGGGATTAGAAGGCCAGAAAGATTTGTTTACTTTCAGCAATGTATGTATCAAGAGAACCCAACACTTTTATATAGAGTGCCACCTACAGCCTGTGGCCGGTATCACAGGCTTATCTACACCAGTGATCTATGCGCCCGTAGGCATCATTACTGGCTCATAGATCTCCAGTAATCTATGTATTATATTAGAATCCCCCAAACAACATGCAAGGAGGACACACACAAACACACTTATTTTATCACTGCTTATTCTGTTTGTTATCCTATCTACATGGGCAAATTGACAAATGTATTACTATAGAGAATGAATCTCCCTTGTGTTCACATCTAAAATCCCAAATACAATAAAAGACTCTAAACAGTTTGTTTTTAAATACTGGTTATATTGCAGACAAGTACAATTCACAGTTCAAATCTTACCATGTACATTTCACCATTATCTGTAACAAAAGAAGATAAAAAACAGAAACAGAGCAAACAAGCCATTTTAAAAATATGATTCACTTTTTCACTTTTTAACATTATAATCATGACGAATTAAAATGCAGGGGATTTCCTTTGCTACTCTGCCTACATGACATTTTTAGATCAGTCATTCATCCAACAGCACACAGTGACTTCACTTAAACTGTGTTTGTTAACCAGAGGTATTTGTTTTAATCTCTACCACACGACCTTGTCCTTGCTCCCCTCAGAAAAGCAGTCCCAGCCAATGAACTTTCTCCTGTAATCTTGGATGCTTAGAATGCACAGCGAGAACGAGGGGTTCTCCAGCTAGCACTCAGTGACCAGGCACTTTTTTCTTCAAAGCCCAGTCAGCACAAACTAAACTTCCCTCTGTCATTTTTCCATTACAAAAACTCAGAGCCACCCCACATGTGACGTGACATATCTGCAGACACTTTCTTCCAATCATATTAGCAGAAAATGTATTCTGTCACCACCGTCATGTCCCAAACAATGAGAGATTCAGATTATAATAAGTGTATCTTTTTCCGTTTCCTGCTATGTATACTTTCTGCTTTCTGCAAACTGAACACAGAAGAGAAAAAAAATGCCAGTGCGCGTTTAAAAAACGAATTTCAAAATATGTATTTTCACCTCATTTTGTACATGGGACTACATTATAATGTTAAGGAGTTAGCATTAGTGATTAGTAATTGTTAATTAAGTCGGTCAGTTATATAAATAATGTAGTCTTCTGGGCATGAGGTATTCAAAAGAAAAAAAATGGTGCTCTTTTACTCTCTGCAGTTTCACATTGAGCTTTTGCTGCATTATGGATCCTGTACCTTGCATGCCACCAGCCACATATTCACATGTTATACTGGCAACATAAAAATGACTATATGTGTGTGCCACATTATTGCTGGCAACAAAATGCCATCACATTTAGTGAAGCGCTATTTATTCTAAAGCGCTATAAATATTATAAAGCGCTATATATATATTACTACATACTCCTCCTTTTCCGACAATTTAGCAGTATTCAAATCCACAATTGGAGAAAACCCAAATTGTGCTCCTCTTTTTCTTTCCATCATATCAAGTCAATAAAATGAACATTTACATTTTTCATAATAAAACACCGCTCAGTCACCATAAAAGCAAAATTTCTCTCAAATGGGCTGATGAGTCCTTATAAAACATTGTACACGTTTCTTTCCAACTGAAATGTCCATATGTTCAATTGTCTTTGTTCGATTGTGAAATCAATATTTGAAGTTAATAATAAAATAATAAAATAAAATAAATAAATAAAAGAAAGAACTAACAAAATTAATTAAAATAATTAATTAAAATAATAAAAGTTGCGGGACTCCATTGCCCATGCTTCCAGTCACATAAGGGATGATCTTCTCCACTCAGAACCCTGAAGAGTCAAGATGTCCTGATCATTGGCTTTTATCATCTGGTTCATTCGGTGCAATTCTTTCATTCTGGCACTCTTGGATGGTTTTCAGTGAAGTCATCTCTTTTGGCGTCCCTGGTACCTTTGTCTTCACCTCCATATTTTGGTCCGGAGGCATTACTTGATCTTCATTCCGTGAACTCCATAACTCCATCATCTCTCGTGTCCTCCGGTCCTGTGACCTCTGACCTCAAAACACAGGTTAATCGTTCTAAATCAAAATAGAAAAGAGACAGATTAAATACATAGCACAATACCAATTTCACCCTTTTACCAAAAATAAAATATATAGTCCAAAATATTTCACCCATTTTCTTCTAGTTTCTGAAATTAAGCACATGTTAGAGAGAAAACAAACATATACCCAAAACATCATTATACATATATGAATATATTTCAACATTATATTAAAATATTACCATCTGCTTCAGCCCCCTTTTGTAATTTATTTACATCTATTTCACACTAAGAATCACACCTATTTTATTTCTCTGGTATTGGGCAATATGAAGAGAACCATGTGTTGTTTTTTTTTTGTATTCAGGGCACTTGAGCTATTTCTACTTGCTCAAGCCTCCCGACTTCATGTTTGGGATGACAGGGCTTAATTTGATTAACATGAACAAACTGTTCTTTTACCATTTCACCCTCTGTCTTCACTATTTTATACACCACTGGAGACACCTTATCTATAATTTTAAACAGCCCCTGCCAAGCTGCCAAAAAATATAGAATTTTTCTGTTTACCTTTTCCAAAATTAAATTTATATACCTGATCCCCTACATTATACTCTTTCACAGATGTATTTTCATCATAATATGACTTTGCACTGTCAGCAGCCCTTTCCAAATTCCGCTGCACAAAAGCAAATGCATGTTGTAAATGCTTCCTAAGTTCTTCCATATATTCGTGAACTGTAGATGCGCTTACAAGTGTCTGTTCATGTGTCTTATATAACAAATGTTGTGGTAAACTGGTTTTGATGGAACCTGCCTCTGCTACAAACTTCTTTAATATATCCACAACAGACCTGTTGCAACCTTCAACCTGCAACCTTCAACACCCCCAGAAGAGGTGGGTCTGTATGCAATATGCAATATGCAGTTTTCTTTTCACCCCCAGTATCTGCCACACTTTACTCATTAAAACGCTTGTAAAATGACTTCCTTTATCTGATTCTATTCTTTGTTATAACCCAAATCTTCAAAATATATGATTTACCAGTAATGTAGCTGTTGTATGCGCACTACAATCTGGTGCAGGAATACACTCTATCCATTTTGACATCAAACAAACCACACTCAAATTATAACGGTTCCCCCTGCTCGACCTTTTTACAGGCCCTACATAGTCTATTTGCAAATCTGACCATGGAAGAGTTAAGCCTCTTTTCATCAGTGGGGCATTATGCATTGGTGAAGCGGGTTTAAATTGGGCACATACTAGACACCCCCTAGTATATAATTCTACATCTTGGGACATATGTGGCCAGTAAGCATAATCTGCAGGTATTGCATCATGTGCATGGTGTAGCATTAGCCCTCTAAATGAAAGGGGTACCACCCACTGTATTTGTCCTGTTATGGATTCTCTAATCATGAGTCCATCCTGTAGTCTGATTCATTTTGTATTCTTTAATAGCACCCTCAACTGTTCTTTTCCCGCACAATCATTTTCAGTTAAAGGATTTTGTTCAGGGTCTATCAAATGATTATAATAGATTCCCAAAATTGGATCATCCTTTTGTGCCTTAATCAGATCTTGATCTGCTGTATCATAACTCCATTGCACTACTTGTTGTTCTACCTCTTTTGGAGCCTTAGAGTGTGTAACTGCATCAATCTGTATTTCACCAAGTAAGTGTTCAATAGGTAGCAACTCTCCCATCACAGCCCAAATTTTGGCTAAATGATCTGCTTTATCATTTCCCTCCTTATCTTCTCCTGGAGTTTTTAAATGTCCACAGATTTTCCTTCAGTATATTGTTAAATCATACTCTGACACTAATTTGTCTATAGCCTGTATCATTTTTCCATGTTTGAGGGGCTTTTTATTGTAGGTAACCATGCCTCTTGCTTTCCAGCCAGGCAAATATTCCACAAAGCTATTTCGTGCATAATCAGAATCAGTCAACAGAACAATTTCACTAAATGTATTATCAACTGTAGTAGTAATTGCTTTATAAATGGCTGCCAATTCTGCTACTTCACTACTCCTAGCCCCAATTCTCTTCCCTATACTGGGAATGTCTTCACATTTTAACCAGACATTTCTTATTCCTGATACCAATTGTTTACTACTGTCATTTTCAATGTGAAAAGCACAACCATCAACATATACTGTTGGCAAATCCTTGCATGTCTTTTCATGAAAAGCTTTGTGTGGTGATTGTTCAAACTCCTGTAAACTAGATTCTACTCAAACTCCTGTAAACTAGATTCTACCGCTACTTCATTTGATACAGGTTCAGCTGCACAGTCATTTAAATCTGCCAATCCTTGAGCAACTGAGCTCTTTTTATTTTGTCCATATCTCACTAATACAGGAAAGCCCTGCAATGTCAATGTCCAAGAAGTAATTCTGCACTGTGCTAGGTTGCCTGACCTAATCCTTTTACTCTCTAAAAATTGCAATGGCTGATGATTTGTTTCAATGATTACCTTTTCTCCCTGAACAATGGGGTGGAAATGCTGTAACGCCCACACAGTGGTCAAAAGGGCCTTTTCACATTCACTGAATTTAATTTCAAATTGAGAAAATGCCTTACCTGAATAAGCAATGGTTTTGTGATTCAAATCATGTTTTTGAGATAACACTGCTGACATACAATGTTCAGAGAAACGTATTTCTATAAAGAAATCCCTGTTCCTTATGGGGTATGCCTTTATATGACATTCCTTTAATTTAGCCACTGCCTCAGAATGCTCTTTTTCCCATTTCCAAGGTGTATTCAGCTTCAGTAGTTTAGTCAATGGTTGAGTAATTTCAGCATAATTTTCAATAAACTTCCTGTTATATCCCGTCATGCCTAATAAACTTTTTAAATCTTTCACATTTCTAGGGTCTTTTAATTTCTGTATGGCCTCCACCTTTTTCTTTTGTGGGTTTAGTCCATATTCAGTCACTTCATGGCCTAGAAAATTACCTTTTTCTTGCACCATTGTGCTTTCTGTAAAGATACTTTGGCACCCGCCTTTTGCAATTGGCCAGGAACATGTCTAATTTCATCAAAATGGCTTTTTAAGCTTTCATTATTTATCAGGACATCATCCACATAAACTATAGTTCCTCTTTACGCTGCATCAGGCATATCCTTTCTCAAAAATATGCCGAATTCATTCCCACTATTGACGTACCCGAATGATGTTCTAACCCATGCGTATTGGGTCTTATCAAATGAAAAAGAAAACAAAACCTGAATATCCTCTGCCAATGAAATACACCAATATCCAGATGTGAGATCTAATGTAGTAAACACTTTTGAGCCATGCACCTGAGCAAGGCCTTCATAAATGAATGGCAGTGGCCATCTGGACACTGGCACTCTTTTATTTAATTCTCTCAAATCTGCACACAGACGCCATTGACCATTTGGCTTTAACACACCCAGAATAGGAGTACTGGATGTGCTATGAATGGGCCTGATAATTCCCAGAGACTCCAAGTTTTTAATTATTTCTGCCAGTGACTCTAAACATGCCAGTGGTAATCTATAGTGGCGCACAAATACTGGATTTCTACAACATCCTTCCGGTAATGTGGCAACATGTAAATTAGTTAGACCGCAATCATATGCATCTTTAGAAAAACCCTCTTTAAATTCCATAAATATTTTCCTCAATTCATTTTTATCTTCATCGCTATCACATGCATCTGCCAATAAAATCTGCTTCTCTACCATTTTTGAGAATTCTGGGAAATCCTCCAGTGGAGGAATCTCTGTGCTTTCTTTTAACTGTGTGGCTGTGTCTCTCTGTAAAGCTGCCACTCTTAAATATTTTGACATATTAGCATCCACTTCAATGTGCTGATTTTCTGTTCATTTTCATTTAAGTCAAATACTATATAATCCTCTTGGTGACAGCACACTGTCTCATTTGAATCATAAGGGTACACAGATTGAATTTTAAAGATCCCTTTGGGCTGAGAATCCAGATATTCTGGCAACACACCCCCTGCATCTACATACCTTTTAGGGATATTTCCAATTACCATGTTATTGAAATCTGCAGTATAATGTGATTTTTGTATGGCCATACCTAATGAAGAATTTTCCGCTAAATGAATAGCCAGATGTCCTTTATTATTCACCATAATTTTGACAGATCCTTCTCCAATATCTATCAATGGTGTGTATTCATAACCCAGGCCTTGTTGCTTCATGGACTCATTTAAACACACAAATGCATCTGAGTCTTTCATTTGCTGTCCATTCTTGCACTTTAGCGTTATTGCAACCTGCTCGGTGAATGCAGGAACAGTTGTATCCTTCCTCACCTGTAATTCAATTGCATCTGAGACCAGTTGTGTGCAATGACAAGCCTTTCTTTTGTCTTCAAATTCAGGTGCAGGCCCACCTGGCCGGGACCATATTTTTTGATTAAGGAAATCTAACACCATACACATTCTATGCATGATATCGTTGCCCATGTAAAAATCATTTTGTGTTCCACTCACTATCCACACATTATGGTAAATTGTTTTCTGCCCAACATTAATCTTCAACATGCATCTCCCTGCAATTCGGTTTTCAAAGTCTGGATTGTCCGAACCAGGGACCTATTGGTTTTTAATCCTAAATTTTGGGATGTCCTCCCTCTCCATTATTTTCTGCACTTATTTTTCATTAATAAAGCTCCTTTCCTGTTCAAGCGCTAAGGTAGCTTTTATCACTTTAGAATGGTCATGTATACCAATGTGAACCCATGGTTGCTCATCTTCCATGTGTTTTTCAGCAAGAGTGGTGTAATGTGTTTTTCTGTGTTTGATTTAGGAGTAGTATTCTGTTTGCATTTCTTCTCTTTTAAATAGAAGCGCAATCTGTGCTCATCTATTTCAGACTGCCATTTTTTCATAGGATCTAAATAAATCTGGAAAGATTGTTTTTTACTTCGCATTTTATCTTGACACATCAAAATGACAGTAACACTAGGTACACAGCTATTCTGAAGGTATACCTCCACTGCATCATTCGTTTTGGCAACAGTATGGCATTCATTTACACTGCTGTTTTGTGATTATATTTTCTTAAGTCTCAATGGTTTTTTGGTTAAGGATCACAGTACTGCATTCACCCCATCTATGAGAGGAGACAATCTTTTCAAGCAATCTGTCCCCATCAAAAATGGAATTTCACAAACAGATGTGTTTCAATACCTCCTGTTACATTCTGTGTTTTCCTATCTTTATGTCAACTTCGGTAACACCTATAATAGGCACCTCCTCACCGTTAAAATTGTGCACTGGACCTTCACTTTGTCTCACTGTGATTTGATTATGTGGGGATCTCCCTTCATTGATACTTTTTACCAATTCTTTGGACATAATTGTGGATTGTGCGCCGGTGTCAATCATTGCAAATGTATTGCATTTCTCTTCCACGGTGATGGGAGCATAATACCTGTCTTCAACCTCCTCTAATACTCATAAAAAGTGCGAATTCATACTGATTTCAGGACTTACCTTCCTCAGACCTTTTTCACTTTTGCCTAAGCACATTGGTAAATGGAAAGACATTTTTCCCTCCTTTCTGTCCATTTCAGTGTGAGAGACTTTATTCATTTCCCCATATTCAGAGGTCTTTTGGAGTATGGCCCCCATCAGCCCATCCATCCGGGGATCATCAGAGGTCACGCTACAATCCTCCAACTGAACATGTGTAAAAACATCACTTGGTAATTTGCCATTTTCTAATTCTGTGCATTTGTGGCTATTTGGTATGGTACCAGTCTTTTTAACTTCTTCAAAAATCTGCGGCTCAAAGAACTCTTCAGTGATTGATCTGTTCCCTCCTTTGGAGTATTTATTCTTTCTGCCTTTGTTTTGTTAGTGTTTTTATTGTCCCGGGAAGGACAATCCCCACTTACTCCCTGCTCACTTGTATTCCCCATGCATGAGTTGTTTTCTTAAATCTGTCCCTTTGTTCTTTTGGAATCTCATGTTTTCTTTTTTTATTTGTGCAAATCTCCAATGTTGGATTTAACTGTAGATTAAACCAAACTTCTTTTTTTGGTGTATTTGCAATTTCTGTCACATATTCATTTGCCGGTATTTTCATTTTTAAATCATTAAGCATCCAGAGTCATTATGCAAAATCAAATCCGGGCAATCTGTTTTCTTAGCATTACAGGTATCATTAACATTTAGTCACTTATCAGAAACCTCCCGGTCATTACCTTGGCTTTCTGCCCCCTCCTTTGATGACTGTTTTTGGTGCTGTACAGAGCTTTCCTATTTGCTCAGCCAACATTTTCACTTGGGCCTCGAGACACTGGAATCTTTCCATCTCCCTAGAATCCTCTCTGTGTGGCCTAGATCGATATTGGTTGTTTTCCCCCTGATTGAATATATTCTGATATCTCTCAGGAGAATGATTTCTATTTGGATTGCTTCTGAACTCTTGATTCATATGTGGAGGGGAACGGGGTGCACCCATCCTTTGGTTGTAGTCCCCTGGAGGTGGTGATTCATTGTATTGACGTGGAGCATAATTCATATTCTGCCTCATGTCCTGTCTCTCATTTTGTGAGTAGTGTCCCCTATGCTGATTCCCATTTTCAGTAAATCAATCCACATATCGGGGTCTATATATATATATATATATATATATATATATATATATATATATATAATGGTGTTAGGGTCAAATCTACTTTGTGTCCCCAATGTCTGGTATGGACCATTATTTCTTTGATCCTGACTTTGTCTCTGATTATTATTCATACCTGACATGGGGCACTAGCTCTCTGTGTAGAAATAGGATTCACCTCAACTACAATGAATGTGGTGCACTGCCGTCTATCCTGGGACCTGGAAATGTATATTTGCTGTTCCAAATCTTCACACTTTTTAAGGAGCCTATCTGCCTCCTTACACAAATAATTGTTTTCATCACTCATCTTATTAATTACCTCCTGCATATCGCCCATTTGCATTTGGCATTCATTGAATTCTTTGTTTCTGTTGTCTCTTTCTTGAAACATTTTAACCATTTCCTGTTCATCATTTTGGAGATCACTTTCTTTCTCAAAATGTTCTTTTTGCAAAACCTGCATTTCCAAAACAACTTCATCTTTGTCTTGTCTAATATGATCTACCAATGCTTTCAAGTGTTTCAATTCTTGTTCACTATCCTCGAACTGCTTCTTGCTTTGAGACAATTGAGTGTCGAGATCTCTAAATTATGACTGCATGTCCTTTTGACATACCCCCAATTCTGCTCTTAACATTTCCTCTTTTTCACTTGCTCCAACCAGATCAGCTTTTAACCTGCTAATCAGCCTGGCATCATTTTCTTGCATTCGCAGGGATCTATTTAGGAAAAACCATGTCTTGGCACATAGCCGTATCAGACAATCTTTCTCTACATGTTTATCAACTACATTTAGTAGTCTCAAAAGGCAGACCTGAATTATGCTGCCTTCTGCAAAAATGCTGTCTAATGGTTCTTTATGTACTTCATCATGGATGCGGTCATGCCATTCTGTGGCATTATTTGATGACCATGTTCCATGTGCATATAGCTTTGCCTCCAGATATTGCACTAGCTCTGGAAATATGGCCTCCATTTGAGACATTCTAAAATTCACTTTAAGTGTCACACTGCTATCATGAAATGGGTTCCCTCTAATGCACGTATGGTAGCGTGAGACACTCTTGCCACGCCCAGTAGCAGCTCTATAGCCACTTTCCCAGCCAACGCACCGTGAATGTAGGATATTTTGTGTAAATTTGGGGTTTGGCAGTATTCTTACCGCCAAGATATGAGCGGCAGTTGGTGATAACTTATCCTTGCATTTAGATTGGGTTTGGCCTCATATCATTCTAGTGACCATACTTTGTTATATTATATTGGAGAATCTAGTAATATGTATTACTTGTAGTATTATGCGGTAATAGGTTATTTGTGGTATTTAATGGTGAGCATAGTTTCCTTCCCTACATTATAACCATTCATAACAAACCTTCCTTTCTATTAGAATACCTCCTCGTGATCTTTAGAGGGCCTTGGACCTATATCCACAAGAGAACCCAACACTTTTATATAGAGGGCCACATACAGCCTGTGGCCGGTATCACGGGCTTATCTACACCAGTGATCTATGCGCCTGTAGGCATCATTACTGGCTCATAGACCTCCAGTAATCTATGTATTATTTAGAATCCCCCAAACAACATGCAAGGAGGACACACACACACACACACACACTTATTTTATCACTGCTTATTCTGTTTGTTATCCTATCTGCATGGGCAAAATGACAAATGTATTACCAAAGAGAATGAATCTCCCTTTTGTTCACATCTAAAATCCCAAATACAATAAAAGACTCTAAACAGTTTGTTTTTATATACTGGTTATATTGCAGACAAGTACAATTCACAGTTCAAATCTTACCATGTACATTTCACCATTATCTGTAACAAAAGAAGAAGATAAAAAAACAGAAACAGAGCAAACAAGCCATTTTAAAAATATGATTCACTTTTTCACTTTTTAACATTATAATCATGACAAATTAAAATGCAGGGATTTCCTTTGCTACTCTGCCTACATGACATTTTTAGATCAGTCATTCATCCAACAGCACACAGTGACTTCACTTAAACTGTGTTTGCTTACCAGAGGTATTTGTTTGAATCTCTCTCACATGACCTCGTCCTTGCTCCCCTCAGAAAAGCAGTCCCAGCCAATGAACTTGCTCCTGTAATCTTGGATGCTTGGAATGCGCAGCGAGAACGAGGGGTTCTCCAGCTAGCACTCAGTGACCAGGCACTTCTTTCTTCAAAGCCCAGTCAGCATGAACTAAACTTCCCTCTGTCATTTTTCATTGCAAAAACTCAGAGCCACCCCACATGTGACGTGACATATCTGCAGACACTTTCTTCCAATCATATTAGCAGAAAATGTATTCTGTCACCACCCTCATGTCCCAAACAATGAGAGCTTCAGATTATAATAACTGTATCTTTTTCCGTTTCCTGCTATGCATACTTTCTGCTTTCTGCAAACCGAACACAGAAGAGAGAGATATAAAATGCCAGTGCATGTTTAAAAAACGAATTTCAAAATATGTATTTTCACCTCATTTTGTACATGGGACTACATTATAATGTTAAGGAGTTAGCATTAGTGATTAGTAATTGTTAATTAAGTCAGTCAGTTATATAAATAATGTAGTCTTCTATGCATGAGGTATTCAAAAAAGAAATTGGTGCGCTTTTACTCTCTGCAGTTTTACATTGAGCTTTTGCTTCATTATGAATCCTGTACCTTGCATGCCACCAGCCACATATTCACATGTTATACTGGCAACATAAAAATGACTATATGTGTGTGCCACATTATTGCTGGCAACAAAATGCCATCACATTTAGTTAAGCGCTATATATTCTAAAGCGCTATAAATATTATAAAGCGTTATATATATTACTACACACCCCATGTTATTTTAGGCCGGTTTGTTGGGTTTAAAGAAAGACGTATACTGATGAAAGATGCCTATTGCTAAGAGTATTTAAAGTAGGAAAAAATAATCAAAAGGGGAAAAAGTGTACAATGCCTGGAAAAGGGAAGGATCCGCCATTATTATTATGGTATTTATTGAGCGTCATCCCTTCATTTGTTGGTTGCACTGACAGGGGCTGTTTGGGAAAGAAAGATGGCCCAGGTATCAGGTTAGCTGACATGCCCACCATGACATAAGGGACCATGCATGAACAGTATGCCTCAAAGGATGGCAAGTGCCAAAT
Source organism: Ambystoma mexicanum (assembly GCF_040938575.1). Lineage (NCBI taxonomy): Eukaryota > Metazoa > Chordata > Amphibia > Caudata > Ambystomatidae > Ambystoma > Ambystoma mexicanum. The sequence continues at coordinate 379,168,303 of NC_090921.1, read as the reverse complement.
AAGCAGGAGGGGGCTTTCCCCCACCCCCACAGGAGGCTTCAACAGGTGGATTTGGGAGATGTGGTACCCACGGCAAAAGATTTTAAGGGTAGGTTTCTTTATGTTAGGTTGAATTTTCCTTTCTGTGCTAATTCCCTTCAACCTTAGTGACCCCCGGCTCTTTGCTGGACTTAGGACTTGTGATGTTTTACTCCTGAGTGAATGGGACCATTTTCTCACTCACCCATGTATTTTTCCTGACTAGGATGTTTTGGTTTTACTGTTTTATGGAGTCTGGCAAACCCCATAGGCATCTGCTTTGTGTATTGTGACACAAAGCACCTTAGGTGCGGTGCCACTAAGAAGTCCCTTTGACGTCTCTTAATGTTTAAATACATTTTCTTGGGTGAACTACTGTTCCCAAGAATAGTTAGATGATCCCTGTCTTACTTACCTATTTCTTTGTGGGACCAGCACACACCACCCTATGTGGAGTGCTGGGGGTTACTTAGTAATTCCCTCTCCCACTTTTCATGTAACCTTTTGTGTTACACTAACTTACTTTAAATGGCTGGTGACAGTGGTTTACTTTTACTACCAGTGTGCATTTCTTCCACAGGCTGAACACTCAGCTACAGTACAGCACCTAAATGGCCCCTGTCTTCTTTTCTCACCATTTTCTGTTTGTTAGTTTCTTCTGGGCTTTTGCTTTGTTAGTTGAAACCAGTTTGAGCCCTTTGTGTGTTTTGCCTTTGGCGGGCTTCAGCCCTGCAGCCCGCTCAGGCTCCAGTGTGTCTGGAAAGGAAGGAAGTGAGGGAGGGTCCCAAAACTTCCCTGTCCTTTGTCTCTAGGTGTGCCTGAGTGAAACCAGTCCTGACTGTCCTGCTGGCTGTTCGGAAAGGACAGTCACCCTGCTGTGTGATTGGCAGTGTAGGCTACGAATGAATGGGAAACTGCATGAAAAGCAAGTGTTTTGGGACTAGAGGCCGAGTCGACCACTGGAGAGAAACAAACAGAGAAGAAGATATGACGAGATGCCAGCAGCACCCTCCTGGACAGCGGAGTGCCTGTGAAGCCTGCATCTGTGCTCACCCTGTTTTCATATCGACTGGGAAGACCTGTATGGGATGACATGCTCTCTTGGGCTGGTGAGAACAACTAGCCTCAAAGACAATCTTCCATTTGGCACAATCCCCTACTTTCTGTGCCACAACAGATCTGTAGAAGCCCAATGCCCTGGGTCCTGTAACTATTGACGAGTGCATCATCTTGCAAAGTCTGAATCTGTCCAAACCTTCATGAGCATCCTGAGGACCCTGTAGAAGCAGGGAATTTTGATCCAGAGTCCCCTCACCAGAGAGCAGGACCGAGGGAGCAAGCTTCTTCAAACCAGAGTTCTCGTTCTTCATTGATGCTGGGGAAAAGGTGCCAAAACACTGAAGTGCTGCTGAAACAAAGGAAATCCATTGCTGGGAGTCTCTCTCCTGACTACTGCCACAGAAGCCCACCAGACATCCTCCCTTTGGTCACCACAGCCAAGATCCAGGAACAAGGGAGTGCCAAGCTGTAGCAAGGAGGAATCCAGCTGCAACATTTGTCTTTGAATCACAGGTACTGTGGGGCTTGGAGTTTTCACCTTTTAGCCATAAATTGTGCTTCCTATCTTGTGAAGTACTTTTTGGAGTTGATATCAACTCACCTGCACTGGCCAAACAGCTTGTGCTCTCTACAAAGTAGCTCATTTGAGTTACTGTGATTTAGTCTGAATTCAATAACTTTGTCAAGACTTTATCTAAGAGGAAGTGCATCACAACTATTGACTTTGTCCATTGACTTTGGCTGTCCTGACTCCCTAAAGGCACTCATCTGACCCTCAAAACTCTGCACTGGCTTCCAGTTGCCCGAAGGGTGACCTTCAAAACCTTATGCATCTCTCACCGAGCAACGCATAAAACCAGACCTCAATATCTTCAAGACAAACTAAAACCTTACCATCCTCCATACACTCTAAATCAAGCTCTGCGGGCCTCCTAGCCATACCAAAAACAACTCAGACAGGTTAGGTTGATCATCATTCTCAGCCCTGGCCCGACTCTGTGGAACGCACTTCCACCCAACATCCGACTCACCGAGGACCTCATGTCTTTCCGCAAATTACTGAAAACATGGCTCTTCCCCTAAAATCGACTCTTAACTCAAATCCAACAACAGCAAGCAATTACCTTAGCCCAAAGCTGCTTTATTGTAAATAACAACCCAGCAGCATGATCCGAGCGAGAAATCAAAAACTAATAACCCCTAATGTAAATTAAAATGGATAAACTGAATAGAACGAGTGAAATGGATGAAGGTAGTGAAGTGGTTGAAAGGAATAAACTGGATGAAAGCAGTGAAGTGGATGAAATTAAGAAATGGATAAAATAAATTAAATGGACGAGAAGATCAAAATTGATGAGAGGAATAAAGTTTAGGAGAGGATGGAAAGGAGGAGTAAATGATATGGATGGAGTGCTCGGAATAGATAGAGTACATGGAAAGGATAGATGGCATGGAATGACAGAGTGCATGGAATGAACAGAACGAACGAAATAGATGAATCAAGTGCAAGACATGTATGGAGTGCATGCGACGGATGGGGTGAATGGGACGGATGGAGTGCATGGGACAGATGGGATGCATGGGACGGATTGAGTGCATGGGACAGATGGAGTGCGTGGGTCGGATGGAGTGCGTACGATGGATGACGTGGGTGGAACAGATGACGTGGGTGGAACTGATGAAGTGGGTGGAATGGATGAAGTGGGTGGAGTGGATGAAGAGGGAGGAGCGGATGAAGAGTGAGGAGCGGATGAAGAGTGTGGAGCGGATGAAGAGTGTAGAGTGGATGAAGATTGTGGAGCAGATGAAGAGTGTCGAGCGGATGAAGAGTGTGGAGTGGATGAAGAGTGTGGAACAGATGAAGAGTGTGGAGTGGATGAAGAGTGTGGAACGGATGAAGAGTGTGGAGTGGATGAAGAGTGTGGAGTGGATGAAGAGTGTGGTGTGGATGAAGAGTGTGGAGCGGATGAAGAGTGTGGTGCAGATGAAGAGTGTGGAGCGGATAAAGTGTGTGGAGTGAATGAAGTGTGTGGAGCGAACGAAGTGTGTGGAGCAGATAAAGAGTGTGGAGCAGATGAAGAGTGTGGAGTGGATAAAGAGTATGGAGCGGATGAAGAGTGTGGAGCGGATGAAGAGTGTAGAGCGGATCAAGAGTTTGGAGTGGATAAAGAGTGCAGAGCGGATGAAGAGTGTGGAGCGGATGAAGAGTGTGGAGCGGCTGAAGAGTGTGGAGCGGACGATGAGTGTGGAGCGAACAAAATGTGCAAAAAAGATGAAGTGGGTGGAACGGATGAAGTGAGCGAACGGATGAAGTATATGTAAAAAGGAAGCCGATAGAACAGATGTAGTGGTTGGAACGGATGAAGTGGATGTAACGGATGAAGTTGGTGGAACAGAAGAAGTGGGTGGAATGGATGGGATGCACCAATCGGATGAAGTACATAGATCGAAATGAATGCCTGGAACGGATTGAACAGATGGAGTGCATAGAACTGAGGAGTACATGCGACAGACTGAATGTATGGAACAGTTAGAGGGCATGGAAGGACACTGTGCAAGAATGGTTTGAGTGCATGGAACGACTGAGTGCACAGAATGCCTAGTGTACATGGAACGGCTGAGCGCATGGAGTGCATGGAATGGTCGGAGTGCATGGAATGGTCGGAGTGCATGGAACGGTCAGAGTGCATGGAACGGTCGGAGTGCAAGGAACGGTCGGAGTGCATGAAATGATCAGAGTGCATGAAATGGTTGGAGTGCATGGAACGGTTGGAGTGCATGGATTGGTTGGAGTGCTTGGAACGGTTGGAGTGCATGGAACGGTTGGAGCGCCTGGAACGGTTGGAGCACCTGGAATGGTTGGAGCGCCAGGAACGGTTGGAACGCATGGAACGGTTGGAACGCATGGAACGGTTGGAGCGCATGGAACGGTTGGAGCAAATGGAACGGTTGTAGCGCATGGAACGGTTGTAGTGCATGGAATGGTGGTAGTGCATGGAACAGTTGTAGTGCATGGAATGCATGGAGCATTAAGGCGCTCGATCTCAAGCACCTACTGAAAATTACCATATCACATCACCACGCTTACTCTCTTCTATACACCACCACTCAACTACAACACAGCAATACTATGACACATTCGGTATAACTGTTCTGATACCAACACCTGCCACATACTCCCCATCATCCTAACTAAACACAGCTGGCTACACACCCGTCAGCCTAGGCATTCTCCTCAGGCCTAATGCAGCCAGAATCATTCTGGTATCACCCTGCCAGAACGAACACATACTCCTGACCTCCCAACCACCACACCAACCTCTAGGACCAGCTACCATAGAGTGCCACACCTGCTGCACACATATCTGGTGCACACATGCACCTTATGACTCTCTCTCTCGCTCTCTCTCTCTGCTGACGTGAACTACAGTTCCTGAGGGCATTCAACCTACCAGCGCCTTGATATCATACCAATGGTATACATATATGAAAAATAAGATAAGATAAGATAACATAACATAACATACTGGCTTAGGCTGTACTTGTTCCCCTCATAGGTTATAATTGTTGACACTATTATTGCTGGGATAAAAGCTTACCTGCCACCCTTTAGAAGATAGTATTTTTTTTTTTTGCAAACTGTTGAAAGTATGTTCTAAATCTTATTCTAACCTTCCTTCCTTTCACAACTCAATTACTGAATTGGTAACACGTGCAATACTGACCTTTTCTCAAGTCACTCCATGTGCTGGAACATGTGTTAGCATAAGAAAAGTCTTTAACAACTTTTATTGTCTTTTAAAAAACGGAATCCTTACTTTGATTGGATTTTACTAGTAGATAAAAATGTTTAAAGAATGCTTATTTAAACCTTGTGTATATTATACATACATATGTATATATACCTCTAAGTGTGTAAGTGTTACTTGGCTACTTGTACTTACTGATTTCAAATGTACAGCTCTACAGCTCACATTACCCCTCTTAAGATAAGCCTGGCTGCACAGTCACACTACCAACTTGTGTAGTACAGGCCTATATTAAAAGGTGGGTTACCAAATAGTAAGCAGATAAGTCTTGTGCAGTCCTCACCAGTTGGACTGCACTAATTTGTACCTAACAGTTTGCACCCCCCCATCTCACAACGCCATGGGTTCAGCACCTAAGCTGATAGATACCCCAGAAGCACCAGAGTGGCCTCGGGTACTAAGAGTGCACATTACTACACGTATGGAAGGGTCTCAAGGAATAGTGTTTTGTCCCGATATTTCTCTCAGTCTGCTTGTCCCTAGTACCAGTGGATCTTCAATTTAGCCTGATATCAACAGATTTGGGCTCAACCATGGCAGATTTCTTATAAAGTTATGGGTGCGCCTCAGGGGACTACAATACCCAATTTAGGGGTGTAGCTAGGTCTGGAAAAGATATGGGGCTACTCTAATGTTACAAATGTCGGGACTCAGGGCTAGCTAGCCTTTTGGTTGTAGCCCCTGAGCTTCTATCCGGGGCTACAACCTAAATAACAGGGGCTATAGCTCCCTCAGCGCTCCCCCCTTGCAACGCTTCTGATTACCCATTCTGATTACTTCACCTCTCATTTTACTGCATCCTAACAATAGGAGTTTCCAGGACAATGGTATCAGCAGGAACAGCCTTGGGTCGGGCAGCACTCAGCACAGGGTTGCAGAGCCTGGATGCTGTTGGACCTGAAACGCCAGCAATTATCAGCAACGGTAGACTGGCCTACATCGAACTCCCGGTAGGTCTCTGTGTACCCTGGTTTGCAGTTTCTCTTACTCTGCCTTCCATACACACAGCCCTCTTCGATCCATCCCTCTGCCACACTCCATTTTCTTGTGCGAATACCCAAAGCCCCAATCCCAGGGCTTGGGCACACAGTGCAATATGGCCACTTTGAAAATCGTTTCCAGAGCCACTATTGGTTCCCAGTCCACCCCAGATTACCAGTGACTATCGATTCAGTGGCTCAGGCAATGGGAGGTTTAGGGTCTGGTGGGCAGCAGTATATTCACTGGCAGGTGCATCACCAGGCCCTGGGGTGCAGTACTCAAGGGGCTCTGTGATGGACTCCCCAGCAGAAGTCCAGCCTGCAATAACAAACATAGGTGGACGTACACTTATCATGGCGAGAGGGCCCCCTTATGGATGAAAGGATCATGGAGAAGCCATCCGCGCCTGGTGCTACCGGGCCGGGCAACAAGTGTTAAGTGGGATGAGAGGGTGGCAAATCCACTGTTTATTTAGCCTGTCACATACCACATGAAATAAAGGAAAACATATCTTAAGGAAAGTACATTGACGTATTTGTTGCATAGGAATGTGAATTTCAAGAGTGGGCTCCAAAACGTGTTGCATGTCCATATTTGGTTTTGTTCTCATAAAGGGATTGCATTCATGGTGCAAGGATATGCATGATGAGCAATTTGAGGGCATGAAAGCAGGTACTCCAGAAATGCTTTGGGGATGGGGAAATGTGGTTACTTGGCTTCATCATACATCGGTAAAACATTTAATTTTTGGGAATAATGACCCCACCTACTCTACAGGTCATCCGAGCATTGTACGGGTGTCCAGGTGGTGATCTTTGTGGGGTTTACTAAGAGCACGTATTCTAGGAATGCCTCGGCATGTAAACACACACATGCCTGCTTCGTCTGTGTCTTGGGACCATACAAAAGCGAAAGAAAAGGAGCACAAACAAGGCCTGAGGAACAGGGATGAGAGTGCACATAGGGTCCCCTCCCCATTAAAATCGGAGTCCTTGGTGAACTGCAGCACAGGAAATGGGCCGGAACTAGACTGAGCAGTCCACCAGCAAAACTTCCCTTACTGCAGCACTGCCCTGTCCCCAGACCAGGAGTTAACTTAGGACACTCCCATCGAGTTCTGTTCTGAATCCAAGTTAATTGAATACAGAAACAGCCAAACCCTCACGTATTGCAGTGTAGAAACTGGTATATTTGTCATTCAAATAGGCTTTTTTTAGCTAGGGTGAGCACTGTGACCAATCAAAACCGCAGTCTCCAACTTCCATTATTTGCCCAAAAGGGTTTCTTATTGAATCCCTTTAAGACTTCAACTTTAAAATTGTGGGCATTCTTATTTTCCCATAATGCTCTTTGCTTTTATGCAAATCGCCAGAATTGGGTTCGATGAAGAGATACAGTGTTGTGTACCCTGGCCTGGGGCCATGCCCCTCAGCTCGACCCCGCCCCACCCCGCCCCACCCCCCTCCATGGCCCTGCCCCTCCAAGGAGGAGATGGTTCACCCAGTACTTTTTTTTCCATTTCCAGCACTGGTGCCCTGGTTGTCATAATAGCCCTCAGAATAGGTCTCACAGTTATTGCGTAAAGGGTTTAAGAATATGGGGTCAGTGGCAAAAAAGAAAAAGCTGGCATTTGGGTAGGTGATCTATTCCTGTTCCCAACAATAGAGGAAATCCCATACACATGGGTTCAGTGACTAAGAAGGAGCAGGGCTATCGCGTCTTAAGCCGGTCAAGTGGCACAGCGAGTAGAGCGCTCGCTTTGACATCCGTGCAGCGCAGGTTCGAATCCCGGCAGGGCCAAACTCAGCCTTTCATCCTTCCGAGCTCGATAAATGAGCACCACACCTCGTGGTAATAAGCAGCGCTCAGATACCTGAGGGTTCGTAGCCAAATTATTATTATTATTATCCGGCATCAGTCCCATAATTTATCAAGCCCCAAGGGCTCTCTGGTGAACGATGATGTTAACACAGGAGTAAGCTCAGTAAGTTCAGTAAAGTATGCCTCATTAGGTCATCCCAAGCTGAGGGCATCTGGGCACGGTGGGCTAATGGCAAAGGCAGATATCGATGCTGCATTTATACTATTGATAATTTATCCAGATGATTTCCGTTTGTTGGGTTTCCACTTTGAACCGAAGTACTTTTTGGACCTGTGCATGGCAATGGGTTGCTCAGTGTCTTGCGCATGTTTTGACAAATACAGCACTGATCTTGAAAGGTATCATGATCTCGGCAGGAATTATATCACCCTCATAATTTGTTTTTTGTTTCTAGGGCACCCAATTTGAACAAGCATTCCCAGCCCCCTCACCAACTTCTACAATCAATGGAAGGGTTAGGGGTTCACCTGGCACCCAATAAGAGGGCAGGACCAGCAAAAAGGTTGACATTTCAAAGAACTGAGCTAGATTCAGGGGCAGGGGCTAGCAGCTACCAGGAACAATGTGCAAGCATTAGGTCCTAAATGGTTCTATGAAATATTTCTGCGTTTTGTAGGTCGCCTACCAAAAACAAAAGATTTATTTTCGGCCGATTTTTGGCGGGCCACAAAAAGTGAAAATATCACATTCCTTTACCCCCCACCCTCACTGGCAGAGTGTTGTTGAAATTGGGGGGTTTGACTCCCCAAACCCCTTTCCTCACCACCCACCGTCTCCCTCCCCACCCAAGAATTCCCGACCCCATAAACACACAAACACACAACACACACATAAACAGTCACTCACACACAGACATAAACACTACTCTGTTCTCCTGCAATGGCTCTTCCAGGTTCTGACGTGCCTGCCAGCCCCTTTGCGCACGTGTGTGCAGCACGGGCATGACAGTTTGATGTAGAAAGAATCGGTCTTTTTTCTATTTGATGAATAGAAAAATACATGTTCAAAGCCTCAATATTGCAGCCCAGAAGTCAACCGTGCACTCTTGCTCTCTTGCTTTTAACCCTTGCATAGCCAAGTTATCTGGAATTTCTTAACATTTTGGACTTGTCCTTTAGCACTAACAAGCCCAACAAACATGATGTCCTGTAGGTCCCACACAACAATTTACTGTTTGTTTCACCACAGAGCCAACCAATCCAAGGCCCAGATGAAGGCTCTGACATATTTAGCAGAAACGTCAAAGGTCTAAGAAAAATTACAACTCCCTTAGAATCCCACTACGTTTAACACTAATATGTCGACCAATGATTAGTCACAATGGGCCTCATTACGACCCTGGCGCTAAGTGAAAAACGATGGCGGTAAATGGTTACCGCCATCGTTTTCCGCCAGGTCCGATCATGACCCGTGACCGTTAACTACGATGCCATTAGAGGCATCGTAGTTAACGCTGGCGCTAACTGCGCCAAGGGTGCGCGCACGCGACCGCCCACACCGTACTTAGCGCCATGGCGGAAAGGTACGCAAATGCCGACCCAAGCGGACATGCACCTAACGCCATCACCCAGCCCGTTAAGTACCTTACCGCCATGGTGCAAATAACGCCATCGCGAACCAACCGTAAAGGGCCATGTTAAGTGAATGCAGCTGCCACAGGTGCACAGAAACAGCACAGGTGAAGGCAATACAGACTCAGGGAAGCACAAAAAGAGCACACCCCACCCCTTCCCACACCCAGTCACACTCCACAATGATGCCAATACGACTAGCAATGTTGGGGCTGGAGGACCTGATAGCAATGCATGTGCTACAACAGCAACAACAACAACAACAACAGGCAGCACAGAGGAGACGCAGGAGGAGAAGGAGGGCAAGGCAGGCCCAGCAAGCCCCAACAGCACAGCCAGTGCCACCACGCAGGCAGCCCCCAATCCCACGCATCAGAGCCAATCCATTCAACCTCACTGCTGAGCAGATCCACACCCTGTACCGTTTGGACCGGGACACCATCACCGCCATCGTAGACATGACACACAATGACATCGTCAGCATGATAGAAAGTCCAACCGCCACCCCCCCCCCCCTACTGAAGGTAGTGTCTGTACTCCACTTCCTGGCCACAGGCACCTACCAGCACACAGTGGGGCACCTGCATGGCATTTCACAACCATTATTCTCATGAACACTCATCCAAGTGCTCGATGCCCTCCTCAAGCACACAGACGACCACATCTCATTACCACGGACTGGCCAGGAGATTGCAAACACCAAAGTGGGTTTCCATGCACTAGCCGGCATACCCGGTTGCATTGGTGCCATCGACTGCACCCATGTGGAATTGGTGGTTCCACGTGCCATGGAGGTACCGTACCGCAACCGGAAACAGTTCCACTCAATCAACGTGCAAATGGTCTGTGACTCCAACAAGATCATCACACATTGTTGTGCCAGATTCCCCGGATCAACCCATGATTCTATGGTCCTGAGGAACTCCACAATACCACGCTACATGGAGCGACATGCAGGCCCAAGATCCTGGCTACTCGGTGAGTCCAATGTCATGGAAGTGGGCAGGTGAATGACGTACCGATGCATACTCCACCTGGCAGAAAGGGGGGGGGGGTGATGCATACTCCAGCTGGCATAAAGGGGGGGGGGTGATGCATACTCCACCTGGCATAAAGGGGGGGGGGATTATGCATACTCCACCTGGCAGAAAGGGGGGGGATGATGCATACTCCACCTGGCATAAAGGGGGGGGATGATGCATACTCCACCTGGCAGAAAGGGGGGGGATGATGCATACTCCACCTGGCATAAAGGTGGGGGATGATGCATACTCCACCTGGCAAAAAGGGGGGGGGATGATGCATACTCCACCTGGCAGAAAGGGGGGCGGGATGATGCATACTCCACCTGGCATAAAGGGGGGGGGATGATGCATACTCCACCTGGCAGAAAGGGGGGGGGATGATGCATACTCCACCTGGCATAAAGGGGGGGGATGATGCATACTCCACCTGGCAGAAAGGGGGGGGGTGATGCATACTCCACCTGGCAGAAAGGGGGGGGGGGATGATGCATACTCCACCTGGCAGAAAGGGGGGCGGGATGATGCATACTCCACCTGGCAGAAAGGGGGGGGGATGATGCATACTCCACCTGGCTGTGAGTAACACAGAGAACGGAGACAGCGGATGGGCACTCACAATGCACACAACCCCTCTGCATACATTGGGTGATGGCATGCAAAACAGCCCATGGGAGCCATGAGCATATACTGGTTGCATTGTGTGAATCAATCAGTGCATGTAGAAGTGAGCCATAGTAACAGTTGGATGCGAGCCATGGTGGAACATCATGTTCCTGATCAGACAACATGACTGACACATACATTCTCGCCTACATACAGGTGATGCAGGCTATCCCCTGAAGAGGTGGCTCCTTACACCAGTCCGGAACCCGCAGAACCAGCACGAGGAGGACTTCAACCGTGCACATACACGTACTCGTGTGGTCATAGAGCAGACATTCGGACTATTGAAGGCACGGTTCCGAAGCCTCAGCAGGTCTGGTGGCGCACTCCTGTATGGCCATGAGAAGGTGACAAAGATCGTCATGGCATGTGTCATGCTACACAATATGTGCGTCAGACGGAATGTGCCCCTGCCCCCTGACGCAGAACTGCAACCACCTGACGATGAGGATGAGGAGGGTGCAGATGGGGCGGCACCCCATGGAGGAGGCGATGCACAGGAGGGGCGTGCAATGCGCCAAAGTATCATCGACCACTGCTTCTAGCACACACGGCTGGTGTTTATCACATGGAGACTGCACTTGGGGCACTGGGTGTCTCTGGGACATGCACACTGTGGACTGTACACCAATAAAGCACACATACGCAATGAAAATGTCCACACATTACTTTTTTTGAAAGAAAAAAGTGTATTGAAACTATGAAATGTCGTGTCACACCCCCTCCCACCTCCCCCCTGCACACCCCAACACACCCCCTCCCACCTCCCCCCTGCACACCCCAACACACCCCCTCCCACCTCCCCCCTGCACACCCCAACACACCCCCTCCCACCTCCCGCCTGCACACCCCAACACACACCCTCTAGGTCTCAACAGATGCCTGTGACAGTGGCCACAGGCTGTTACAAGCCCCCTCTCCCGGCCCCCGGGGCACCCCTGGCTGTGGAGCACAGGTTACGTCCGGAACGTCGCACGGGGCTGCTCTGTGCAGAACTGGCAGTGGAGGATGTCCCTGGCTGCCCCTGTGCATGCACATCCGGTAGGGTGTGGGTGTGCCCAGTGAGCGCACGACGCAAGGCGGCAAGTTCCGCACAGATGTCCCTGGACATGGCCTGCATGGCATCCCTCAGGGTGGCAGTGCTCTGTGCTACTTCGGCCCTTAGGGTCTCCGTGGCCTGTTCAATGGCAGACCTAGCCCCCACACATTCCGCGGCATGCTCATTCAGCATCGTGGCCAGTTGATGCTGCCGTTCAGTGATGTCCTCGAGGGACTGCTGGCCCTGATGGCCCATGGCCAGTGCTGGTGGAGTGATGGAGGGGCTGCTCCCCTCCTGTGGAGTGTGGACAGGGCATGGGGTGGAAGGCCACTCCTCTACCTCTGTGTGCCCCTGTGTGTGATCCTCATGGGGGCTGGCGTCTGAGAAACAGGGGGAATGTAGTAGGTCAGTGGGGCTTCTGACCTCGTGCTCCATGTCTGAGTCTGAGCATGCAGTTGTTGCAGCTGTCTCACCGATGTTGCTGCTGGCCGCTGACCCCGTGCCTTCTGTGGCAGGCAATGTCGGTGGAGGTGGAGCAGCTGCTGCTGGCCTGCTGCCTACAGGGGTGCTTGCCGGTGGGACGTCAGGTATGCTTGCAATGGGACCTGCTTGTAGTGGGGTCTGCCTCACTGCAGCTGAGGTTGAGGGTGCAGGGACGTTAGTGATGGCCTTCTTGGCTATCTTCGGCGCAGGTGTGTCCTGGTCCTCTGGGTGTGAATCTGTGCCTGTGGTGGAGCAAAGGAGGGAGGGCGTTATTGATGGGTCTGCGGACTTTGGAATGACAATGATTGACATTATTCTGGTCAGTAGATGAGGCAGATTTCAGGCAGTGCCATGCAGGTTGTCTCCTATTAGTGTGGAATGTGGATGCAGGTATGCGGGTGCCAGCAGTGCATACAGGGTGGTGCTTGCATGTGGCTATGGGCTGTGTTGATATGTGTTGCATTTACACTCTAGGGCAACCTTGTGCTACACATGATTGGACTGCAGTGACTATGGCATGTCTTGTTTGAGGCACCTACCTTCATCGCCTGATGTCGGAGCTCCCCTTTCCATCCCTCCGACGCCTTCAATGGATTCCATGCCAATCGTGGTAGCACAGATCTCCTCCCACGGTTGGAGTTTTAGGGGGGATTCCGACCCTCCACCGGTACCCAGGGCAAGGTTGCGGTTTGCAGAGATGACGGCTCTGACCCGTATGCGGAGGTCGTCCCAGCGCTTCCTGCACTGCTGTGGGGTGCGGGGTACGGTCACCACCGCGCTGACGCGCTCAGCCACCAGGGCCCAGATGGCCTTCTTCTTCCCTATGGCTGTGCTGGTCATTTCCGGGGAGAAAACGACACCTGCGTTGTCTTGCAGGGTCTCCGTAAGCATGCAGAGTTCCTCCCGGCTGAATCTCTCCTGGCGCTGGCGGTCACATGCCTTTTTCACAGCTTTTGGCATTTTCGGGTACTTGGATGGGTGGGTGATAGGTTGGGACAGGTGTCAGGGTTGGGTCTGGTGTTGTTCGGTAGGATGGCAATGGATTGTGTTTTTAAAGATGGCCGACGGGCTGTTTCCCGTTCCGGCGCGATGACGCTATTTCCGGTTCTGCTTTTTACGGCCGCCGCAAATTGCGGTGGCCGCTACTTACGGTGGCCGCTACCTACGGTGGCGGAAGTGCACCTTGCTCGCTTTACGATGCCGGTAGGGGCCTTTTCCGCCATGGCGTTAATTGCATTACCGCCATGGCGTAATGCTCGTGCGCGATGGGTCGTAATGTGGCGCTCTTTACGCCATCGGCCCACGGCGTAAACGCTCATTACGCCATGGCGGTAATGACGGACAATTACCGCCTGGGTCGTAATGAGGCCCAATATGTTCTTGACAAAATGAATAATGAAATGTCGATTGTGAAAACGTTCACTGAAAACCTTTTTCCCGATTGTTTTCAATCTCTCCTAATTAGATATAAATGATGTTGTTTTACACTATGTTTTTGCGCACATTTCTATTCACCCAATGTTTTGTGTTTTAAGAATATAGCACCTCAAGTAAAAAGTAAAACTTAAGGTAATGCTATACGCATATACAAAAAAGGTATAAAAGAAATAAAACAAGGGTAATTTAAAATGGCCACAATAAGGATCACAATTGTAATGTATTCCTTCATCTAAACCAGAGTAAAGGTTTATGAATGTTACCAGGGATTCAAGTACCTCAGTAAATACTAGACTCATAAACACGGATTGACGCATGAAAAAATGTAACAATGGCAGGATATCATCTGCTATAGTACAACCGTTCATCCAGCTTCGTTCGCCGAACCTTCTTGCCGTCTGATGTCTGCAGCTGATTCCCTTCTTGAACTCTTTCACAGAAGCTTGAAAAGCGCCCTGAAGCTGACTCGACCCTGTCGAGCCCCAAGAACACCTACAGCATTGTGGTTCTGTCCCCCTGGCCCTTCTGCGAAGACCCCTAGAGACATTTTAAGACCCATTGCTCCCTTTGCGTTGTATCCTTGAACTGTTGCAATAATTTACTATACCGACCACAATCCTGTCAGTATCCAGAATGCATACCCTTTCCTTCTTTGAAACTGTCTGTCTTCTGCATTCCTTTACAGGGTGGGTTGTATTTCGTAGTGTTGTTAGAACTGTCTGTTGTGATAATAATAAAGTAGATATTTTTATACATCCTTGACTGGACAGTCCCTTTTATCATTGGGTAATAATTGTGTTTTGTTCTGTAACCAACGATCCACGATCTTGCTGTTCCTTCCACGTTACCAAAATTGGACAAGGAGGTTTATAATTTGCTTGTTTTTCCAATCTGTTCAGATCCCTTCTGGTGTACCAGAGGTGTGGGGCTTATTTATGGTTTAAAAATAGATATTCTAATGGTGCCCCGGAAGTTGATTCGTCACATTGGTGGCAGACGGTCTGATCTTGTTGGAGCCTTGCGCACAGCTTAGTCACCCAACAATAAAAGTATTATTGCATGCAACGTTTGGACACTGCTAGGAATTGTAATAATCATGAATCTTGACATAGAGACTGTGAAAGGCATGACCAAGGATGTCCTCTGTATCCTGAGTCAAGAGACTGGACTTCCCCGCAGCACCAACGTTAATGAACCTGAGTTGCTGACCAGCCGCCAAGCTTGGGTAGAAGCAAGGGCAGCTGGAGAGAAGACCTCAGGGGATGGGCTAGGCCCTGTGTACACAAATGAAGAAGATCTTCCAGAATGGGTACTGGAAAATGACGAGAAATACAGCATGAGCAGTGTTTCTCGCCAATCATCCCTCCGGGGCAATTGTGGTTCCCCAACACTCTAGAGTGTCAGTGAGGTCAGGGGCTAGTGTGGCATCCTGGAGGTCCCAGGCCTCAGCACAGTCCCTAAGTGGCCCAGAAATTGTTGCATCTGTTAACAAGGTAACAGCAAGAAAGCTCCCGCTGGAGGAGAAGAGACTAGCGCTAGAGGAACCGAAAAAACAGCAGGACATGGTCACTATAGAGCTGCGCAAGCTGGCACTCGAAGAGAAGGAGGCCAACAGATCCACCTCCGGTAAAAGCAGCAGTAGTGGCTCAAACCAGGGTGCCTGGGATCAGCCCCGGTGTCACATCCCCGAAGACTTTGTGCAGGCTTACAAAGTGGGGAAGGGTATTTTTGATTGGTTTGACGTGATTGAGCTTGCTTCTCAGCTATAGTAGCTGGATGAGGTACTGTGGGGTGCAGCCCTGATGAGTGGCTTACAGACACCAGGGACTGATGCAATTCTTCAGTTAACTCTTGTGGAAAGGCCCGTTTATGAGAGCATGAAGGCAGCCCCACTCAGGAAGCTCTGTAAAACCCAAGAACAGTATCTCAAGAACTTCAGAGAGCTCTGAAAGAAAAGTGGGCAGACATTTGAAGTGTTCACAGACTGGTCATTGAAATATCTGAGCGGGTGGGTGTCTGGTAACAAAGTTGACACATATAAAGGGATGTACAGTTTGATTGTATTGAAGAATCGTGAGGCTGACCTACACCAGCATATTGTGGACATGACTATTACAAACCCAATGGAGCCTGCAAAGGCTGGTGACAGGTTTTTAAGTACTCGAGTCCAGAAAAAGGCTCAGGCGAGCACACCTAAACCAGAAGACAAATCTTCGGACAAAAAAGTTAACATGGAGGGGAAGGACAAAGGTCCAACTCATTCCTCTTCAAAGTCAGGTCCCCAAAAGAATTAAGGGAAATCCCAAAACTTTCTTTCAGCCGTACGCACTGAAAAGAAGAGCGCAGGCATCCGTAACACTAGGACACCTACGTTCTCACCACACAAAAGTTGTTTGCGTGTGTAAGGAGCCGGGCAATAGGAAAGTGGATACTGCTTGTAAGGGCTTACCCAAGCAAGCCATAGTGAATGTTGGACTTGTGGAAGAGGCCATCATTAGTGTGGATCTCCTAGAGAAGGATATCCACAAGGCCATGGAGTGGCCGAATGTTGATTGGTTACACTGAGTGGGAACAGTACCGGGTCTTCAGAAAAGATAGCAGTTTGCAATAATACGCATCTCTATTTAGAACATGCGCATATGAATGGACACAAAACTCCTGCGGTCTGAGACACCGCGGCAGTGGGTACATCCAGGCCTGATTGTAGCGTCAATGGGTTTGATGGAAAGAATAAGTGCCCCTTTGCGATTGACGAGTTCAGATGGTGAGGTGAAATGACCCAGCACTGTGTAGGGGTGTAAGACTCCATGTCTGTCCAATGTCTGTTGGGTAATGATCTTCAGAACCCTGAGATAGTCGCAGCGGCTATCTGATCGATTGCCAAAGTGGTTGCCAGATTGAACACTCTCAGAGACTTAGGGCCTGGAGTGATTCGGAGGGCCTGTTGGAGGGACAGGCGTGGCCGGTAGCCCCTCATCCAGTTCCGCAGACTGCTGAGTTGCCTACTCCTGTGGCAGAGGGGCTAGTAGCCACGGAGGACCCTACATTGATAGCAGGGGACTCAGTGACTTCAGAGTTTCCTGGTGCAGCATAGGAACCTGAGGTGGCGGACCTGGTGAGGCAGATCTCAAGAGTCTACCTAAGCTGGATGAGGTTGAGTCATCTGGGGACCCTGATCAAATGGACTTCTTTAAAGCCCACAAAGAGGGACCCACCCTGGTGGGCCTGCGAAAGCAGGCAGAAGAACAGGCTAAGGGTGAGGCCCCTAGACTGTTTGAAGTGTACTGGGAGGATGGACTCCTGTACAGTGATCCAAAAGACTCTGAGGGTGAGGGCACCAGAAGGTTGGTGATTCCTCAATGCCACAGAATGTTCCTTTTGGATTTGGCTCACCAAATTCCTTTAGCGGGTCACTTGGGAGTGACTAAAACATAAGACCGGTTGTCTGCGCACTTTTACTAGCTGCAGTTTGCGTTAAAGTTAAGGAATTCGGCTGTTCCTGCCTTACTTGTCAAGCTTCTGGCAAGTCAGGTGGTGTCACAAAGGCCCCCTTAAATCCACTACCCATGGTTGGGTGGCCTTTTGATAGAATATGCATGTATATTGTGGGTCCTTTGGATCATCAAACCAGCTTAGGGAACAGATACATCTTGGTGGTAGAGCATGCCACAATGTACCCTGAGACTGTGCCTCTGAGGAGTTTCATAGGCCCTGAGGCTGCAAAGGCTCTGGTTGGTATATTCTCCCATGTTGGATTTGCCAAGGAAGTCATTTCCGATAAGAAATCAAACTTCATATCGTTGTATATAAAGGCTAAGTGGGAAGAGAGTGTAGTCACCTGCCGTTTGTCTACATCCTTCCATCCACAAACAAACAGGCTTATTGAGCAGTTCAACAAGACCCTAAAAGGCATGATAGGTGGCTTGGAAGAGCACCTGCAGAGAAAATAGGATATTCTCCAACCATTCCTACGGTGCAATTACAGGAAGGTGCCACAGAACGGAGTAAGGTTTAGCCCCTTTTAGCTTCTGTTTGAACACCCTGTATGAGGTCCCCTCAGTCTAGTGAAAAAGGGATGGGAGGGCAGCCCCTCAACCCCTACGTGAGCTGTGGTGGACTATGTACTTGGCCTTCAGTCTATTATGGCAAAGTACATGGAACATTAGACAAAAAACTTAAAGGCCAGTCAGAAGCTAATGAAGCAGTGGCACAACCAGAAGGCCACAGTGACAGCCTATTCACCAGGCCAGTGGGTGTGGATTATGAATCCTGTCAAACCCAGTGCCCTTCAGGACAAGTGGACTGGACCTTACTGTGTGCTGAAAAATGTCAGTGAGGTCAATCATCTCATTGACATGAAAAGACTTAAACAGATGTGTAGGGTCTTTCACGTCAACCGGCTAAAACGCCATTATAGCCGGGATGACTTGGTCATGACATTATTGACAGATGGAGAGACCTCCTGCACACTGAAGCCACAGATGGGTCAGTTGAAAGTGTCCACCTTGTAACAAACCTGTCAGAACAGCAACTGACAGACTGTCGATTTTTGTTGGAGCAGTTTGCCCTTCTGTTTTCGTTGACTCCAGGTCGTGTAGATTGGTGCACCCGTGATGTGGACACTGGAGACAGTAAACCAGTGAAGAACAGGATTCACCGGTTTAGCTGTCCGCTAAGTTCAGGGACACCATCAAAGAAAAGGTTTCCAGGATGTTGTCCATAGGAGTGAACCCACAGGATTGGGCCCTTTAAGATGAGGTAGCAATACTTAGAGATGGATGAGGATGCAGAATTTACTCATACATCAATAATCAAACTGACTCAGGAAGTTGGCAAAAATGAGTACTGTTTTATTTGCAATGATCTAACACAGGGAGTTACAATGAATGACAACGGATGTTCGCTCGATTTCTCTTGATGAATTTAATAAAAAACACAACTTTTATAGTCAATATTCATTACCATTGATGTCACACTACGGGGCAAACTGCAAAAACCTACTTGGAGATGTGATAGGCTTACAGGGAACATCTAAGTATAGGTTGCATATTAACGAGGGTTGTGATTGGGCTTCTAACATCAGGTGGGCAACTAAGCCCTTCTCTAGTGCAAGTCATCTTCATTGTCACAAAATACATGACGATTCATTTATTATACAAACTATACGGCTCTCTATTACGTGGCCCTCTAAATTTGGTTGGCATGCTTGTACCTTTCTGGAATATTCCACACGCCAGTAGCACACAAGCTGGGAGGTGTTGGCCTGGTCATGCCACTCCACCCAATTAGCCTAACATCGGTCATCACTCTTGCAGTCTGCCAGTCAATTAAGGCTTTGAACTTGGCCTTGCAGAAGCTCTCTGTGCCTGAGAATAAAAGGGAGTATGTCATGGATTATGTTATTGTTTTGGTGTAACTCGGCCCAATGGGCCTCATTACGAGGCTGGCGGTAGTTGTGCCTGTAGAACAGGCACGGCTGATGCCGGTATTCATTTATTTCTGGCACCCAGAAAAGGGCAATTACCGGGTCATTACAACCTTGCCAGACACAGTAATTGCCCTTTTCTGGGCGCTGTAATAATGTCTTCCCCATTCCCATTTGAGCCCCATAGGGCTCAATGGGATTGGGGAAGGTGGTAGCACCGGTACCATTGATAACGGTACCGGTGCTACTGTCATGTTCTGCTCGCGATGCTGGTACGGCCACCAGGTCAGACCTGGTGGCTACAAGGGCACCTGTGAGCAGAACTCGTAGTTTGCCGGTACAGTAACAACAGTACCGGCAGTTTACCGGTACCATTGTTACTATACAGCAAACTCATAATGAAGCCCAATGTCTATTTTGATCTGACCATGTGACTAGAGACCACGTTTTTGAGCTCATTGCTGCATTTAATACTATTAAATGATGAACTCTTGACGCCTTAAGTGCTTTTTCATGCCACCACAAACAGAAGTTTGTTTCTTTCTCACATTCATGTAGCTCTTTGACAGACAAATAGGCTCACGGTGGCCTCGACTCTTGGTGCTGGGCCAGCCAGCCTTTCTTGAATTCTCCTTCGCCATTAGTTATTTTCCAACTGCACCACACTGAAACTCTTTCCATTCACAGGGTTCAAGCTCTGCTAAAGTACATTGTGGAAAATCCAGGTTCTATACATTCCTATGCATGTACGTTGGCGCATCATCACAATCTATTCACAACATAGCCAGCATTAAGATTACTCAGTCTACTTGCATTACTGCATGTGCACACATGTAAAACGACTTTGCATTTTCTTCAGCGTTTCTTTAGCATGAGCATCTTCATCTCGAGCCCAAAATGTTGCTCATATTTGACACCTCCTCTTCAGATCTTGTACAATGTCTATGTTTCTTTTGTTCTCGTTTGTCTTTTCTGGGTGCGTCAGTTCTGCTTCGCATGACGCCACCAGTCTTCTTTCCCGTTCATTTTCACACTTCTTCTGGGATTCTGTTCAGAAGACCATAATTTCTTCATGAATGCATATAGGGTTTTCTCAATGGATACCTTGTTTCAAGTATTGTTTGTGGTACATCCTCACTGGTGCTGCACGTGTCTCAATTTGTCTCAATTTTTGGCTCCCAACATATAGGCAACATGGAGGCGGATCTTTTGACAGGGGTACTTTGCTCCTCCTCTACACTCCCCCCCTCTTAGCAACTCATCGACCAATCTTTACATCAAAACATCCTTGTTTGAAGAAATGCTTCTTTGGAGTTCATATCTTTATGAATCCTTTCAGGCATCCTGCTGATTTCACATGATCATCAACACTCCAGGTCATAAGACTGCATTGCCCATTGGGACTGCAGTAAATCCATCTTCCCACATAGTTCTTGTGGTTCTTCGGATACAGGAGCTTTGTTCCTTCAGGTGCACGAATGCCGGCCTTCACGTAGTCTCTGATTTCTTCATCTGTCAGCTCTTTAGGTTCGAATCCTGATTTAACGTCAATTACAATATTAATTCCTACTGCGTTCTTCGCAGTCTACCGGCATTGTGTGATTATTATCCTGATCACACAGAACCCAAACATGATCATCACCAGCAGTGCTCCATGGAATTTGAAAATGTTCGCCATCCATTGTGGAACCCATGAGAAGACTGACGTGAACCAGCAGTCATCAGCAATGTCTTTCACTTTGTTTTCCATTTTGAACTATAGGTTTGTTAGCATCGTATTGGCCTCTGTCAAGGTGCCATTCTCGTCGTCGTGAGAAGGTATGAACGTGCAAAATGATTCTTCGATTTTGGCACAAACACCTACATCCATAGCTGTAATCATATCCAAGACATACTATTCTGAAGAGTCATCAGGCATATGGCTCTTAGCTCCTCTTTGATAGCATTAAATCCCTTTATGATGTTGTTGATCATCTGCAGAAGCTCCCATCCGGTTATTTGTGACCACTTGGTATTCGCCATTGTCTGGATCCCAGGCATAAAGATAACAGTGAAAACTGAAGAAGTCTTGCTGAACAATCTATGTTCATATGGAATGACATCAAAGGCTTCTATCGATTTGGCTGAGAAATAATTTTCTCTCTTCATTCGACTTAGGAGCTCAGCAGATCTCTTTTTCCTCAGGTGAGCATCTGCATTAGTAAACTCGCCAATGTTCAGATCACTCTTTGAAATCACCAATGCTGGAACATGAACAATCACTATATAACATAGTCCTCCCCAATCTCTGGGCAGGTTCATGTATGCTCTCGATCCGCAGGCCCAATAGTGATCCATTATCACTACTGTCCCATCCTTCATTCCTGGCACATCAAAGATTCATCTGCACTATTGATTCTCTCCAAATTTTCTTGTGCCATTGTTTCTGAAACATAGTTCTGCACTAGCCAAAGGCACTATCTGCAATGGACCTCCTCTGTCTTCGACCCACGTCAGAAGCTTTGCAAGCCTTGGCCAAAGAGGTTTGCATCAATTTTCCACTTATTCAATAACTGTTTTGCGATAACCAGTTACTGCCACAGCTCTGCACATGACTATGCCTTCTTCACAGTCATCTGGAGAAAGTACTGTTCCCCAGATTAACATCTGCCCTCTTTCCTTGCAGCTTCAAATTTCTTCATCATTCTTTCCTTGGCAGTTGAGCTTCCTGTTTATCTCCCATCTGATTCCAGCTCCCTTCATGCCAGGTTGTTCCTATCTTATCACATGATTTCTGGTGTGTATTTTTTCTCTTGTCTTTAAGTCCTGGACATAATCATCTTCATATGGGTTTGACCATTCTGTCACCCATACCAAGGATGGCGTTAGACGCTGGAACTGACCTCTTATATGACAGAGTGCAAGGTGAGTGACTCAATGAGCCATTTGAACATCTATTTCAATAACAATTAATATCTTAGACTTTCCCATAGCATATGGCAGGAGTGCAAAACAATAGCAATCCTCCTTAGAATCCTTTTCCCCACTTATTTCATGTGCTGATACCACATGTTGTTTCCCAAATGTGCTGTACTGTCTAAATAATCATTTAATTCATAATCATCCTCCCTTGCACTTCTCTTAGGTCTCTTTCTTGCCAAATGATTCTGCCTTAATGACCATAGAGTAAATCAAACACAGATCTCCCACAAAAGGGAAGCCTGGGGCCACATGTCACAGACATAGGTTCCTCCACGTGAGCTGCTGGAGTAGGGATAGAAGGCCTTGGCCTTCTTACAATGTCTAGTTCTGAAAAAGTAACTGAAGTGGGAAGGATCAAAGAGTCGACTGCTTTCTTGGGACCAATGAAATACACAGTGTAGATTAACAGAATCATACAAACAATGATAAATGTAGAACATGCATATATTATGCACCAATATATGAGGCTCCACCATCGATGTCTTTCCACACGTCGTTGACTCTGCTCACTTTCTGGAACTGCAATGTGCTCAATAGACCACATGATTGCCTGCAATTACTTTTAAGGAAGGAAAAATGAATTTTATTCAGGCAATTTCGTTAAATGTTCTGTTAATTGTCGAATTTGCTCGATGATATCCACAAGTAATCGGCTAATTGCAGGATGATTTATAGGATCTCGCATAAACACATAGCTGTTGGTATTTCGCGAAACAAGATAAGGGTGTACTTGAAACAAATAGTAAAAGATCATAGCAAGTAGTTTGTGGGCATCATCGTTAGATAGGACCATCTGTGCATCTGGAAAGATGTTCGGGCAATTGTCTGATCTGCTCTATAATTTCTGCCAATAATCGTCTAATCGTCGGGCCATTCTTAGGATCTTGGACAAAAGTATGTATGTCAGTGCTCCTCTAAACAAGAGCAGGGTAAGGTCTGAGTAAAAATATAGATACAGCAAGAAGTAGTCTGTGCATGTCAACATCGGACAGCACCATGGGCACCACCAAAATGAGAAGCGAGTCGGGGAACTGCTCCCCTTTTCCAATGGTCAAACAGATGGTCTATATCGGGCATTTTCCATTTACTTCAGCACTCCACAGTACAATGTCAGCAAACTCCAGTGGGTGGCTCAAGAACAGTTGCTTTCTCACTCCTTGCTATAGCAGCTACAAAGAGTGTGTCAGGGAAGCCACAGTCCAAAAGTACACTTACATCTGTCTAGTGGACAGTCTCTCTGTCCTTCTTCCTCACCATCGATCGAGTCTGCATGTGCTGAACTTCTTCTCCTTGACATGCTTCCAAATGGGTTGGGGGTGTGATGTCTCTCCAGCGTAGACTTTCACATCTCCTTGGTGTTTCAAAGCTCGTCTTCCTTAGACCTTTACTACTGATGGAGTAATATCCTCCAGAGGGATAGGGCTGCTAAATCTGGGCTTGTGCCACTTTCTCGTGAAGTTACTTATTAGAACCTTATCTCCAGAAAATTGTTTAGCCAAACATAGTTCTTTAGCTCTGGTTTGGTCTTCATCTGTGTTTCTGTGTTGGTGTTCTGAGACCGACACCTCATCCGCTTGATTTGATCTGAAATGACAGATATACTAGAAGTCATACAAGTTAAGTACTCACGTAGCTCATTTCCTAATAATTCTGCAGTTTTCTGGGCATCACTCCTAGTCCTCGATGGAGGAGTTAGAGGTGTTCTCATTCGTCTCCCTGTAAATAATGTGTGGGGTGTGAAGTGGTGGTCAGAACCAGGCTGATTTCTTAATACATATAATGCAAGGGCCAGGCAATGCAACCACCCCTTTTTCAGCATCAGTTTCAACGTGGCTATTCTCTCTTTGAGCAGACCGTTGCGTCTCTCACATATTCCATTCACTTGTGGGAGATAAGCAGAAGAAAACCTGTATTTTATGATAAGCAATAAGCTAATCTGCTCAAATACCTCATTCTCAAAATGGGGGCCGTTTTCTGATCTCAATACCTCACATACTCCCCAGCTAGTAAATACTTCTCAGACTAAAAACTTTGCAGCGCAAGTGGCTTCAGGATGTGTGCATGGACCAGCCTCAATCCATCTCGAGAACGGGCACACTACCACTATCATATACCTTTATCCATTACAAATCTGCTGCATGTCAACATAATCCATATGTTAATGCTGAAAACGACCATTTGGTCGAGGAATAACTCCTCAGACTGTTCGCAGCATGTTTCCAGCAGGAAACCTTTGACATACAATGCAATTTACTACATAAAAAGCAATGTGTTCTAACAGGTTCCGTACAAACCAGTCCTCCGCAATGGTTGCTGCGAGGCTCTCCCTAGTTACATGCGCAGGGTAGTGTATTTGTTCTTACACCACCCTTAATAAGGCTACAGGCATCACCGGTTTACCAGTGCTGTCTTGTCACCACAGTGCTTCTGAATGGGATAAAGAACACCCCCTCCATGTCCACAGGTCTTTCTCTTGTTGTGGAGCTCCACCTTGAACTTCCATTAATTGCATTCATGGCAAATGATTAAAACTTTAATTCACAACCATTATTCCAACCATTTTCTCTTTCACATCAGGAGTATCAAAATTAAAAATATCAGAAGAATATGCAACTCGTTTGGCCTTTTCGTCGGCGGCTTGGTTTCCACATGAAATAAAGTCAGTTCTCTTAGTGTGCGCTGCGCACTTAAATATTGTGATTGCTACTGGGAGTTATAGTCCTTTAATAAGCCTGTCCAATAATGCGGCGTATTGCACTGGAGTGCTGTCTGCTCAGAGGTAGCCCCTCCTTTTCCAACATGCTACCCCGGCATGCATGGTTGACATCGCGTAGGTGGAGTCACTGTACACTGTTACTTCCTGGTCTGCGTGATTCTCAAGTGTGACAATAAGCACCACCAATTCTGCTGCATAAGCTGAAAAATTAGAAGGTATTCTCAAACTTGCTACCACTTCAAATTGCCCGTTGGCTCTGTGTCTTACCACAGCTGGGCCTGAATGTCTTTCACCATCAGTTTGATCGATCTTCGAAGAACCATCAATAAAGAGAATCTCCCCAGCTGCTAGAGCATTGTCCTTTACTCTCAGGATCTCTTCAGAGAATTTCTCATAATTCGAGCAATCATGCACTTGATCATCCTCTGCCAGTGGTTCAGCGACAAACGTGTAAGGATTCACCATTTTACACCTGACAATTTTGATTGCTGGATTCCATATAACCACCTCATAAGCAGAACCTCTTTGAGAGGTTAGTGTACCCTTAGGTTTCTCCAAAACAGCAAACAAAGCATGCTCAACAAATAACGTCATGGAACACCCCATTACTATAGTTGCAGATTTCCCGATAGCGAACGTGGCTGCTGCGAGCGATTGTTTGCAAGGGAAGTGACCCCTCATAATTTGCACCAATATCCCACTGTAATATGCCAAAGGTTTGTACCCCAGTGTAGTTCTCTGTGTGAGTACCGTTGTCATGAATGTCCCATTTGTGTGCAAAAATAAAACAAACTCCTCAGAATAATTGGGGATTCCTAAAACTGGAGCTGTGCAAATTGTCTTTTTTAGCTCATCAAACCCCTCCTCCATTTCCTCAGTCCATTCAATCTTTTCCTGATTCACCTGTGCCTTCTTTAGGACCTGCATCAATGGTCTTGTGTATGTACTATAATCAAATACCCATGCTGTAACATAATTACATAGTCTTAGAAACTCTTGCATTTGCTTTATCGTGTGTGGTTGTGACATTTTCAAAATTGCCTCAGCTCTTTCAGGTGTAACTTTCTTTCCTGCATTCAAGATTAACCGACCTATGTACACCACCACTTCCTGACAGTACTGCAAATTCTCTTTATCCACTTTGTATCCTTTCTCTGCTAAAACAATCATTAGCTGAATTGAGTCTCATCTGCACTCTTCCTCTGTTGTGCTACAGACTAAAATATCATCTACGTATGGCAGCACAACACTTGGCAAATCAATACTGCTTAGGTCCATCTGCAAGACCCTATTATAGATCGATGGAGAATCACAATACCCCTCTGGAAAACAAATACTTTTCAGCTTAGTCTGATGAAACGTAAACGACGCAAGATCGTGGCAATCTTTATGCAATGGGATTGAGAAAAACGCATTTTTCAATACAATCACTGTCAAATATCGTCCTTCCAGGAAATTGCTGCATAAAATTGTTGCATGGTTCTGAACTAGAGGAAACTCTGCCTCTACAATCTGGTTAATCTGTCTCATGTCCTGGATTAAATGCCATGACCCACTCTTTGATTTTTTGATTGGGTACACTGCAGTATTACATGATGACTCTGACATCACTAAGATGCTTTGATCCATCATGGCTGATATAGTCTTAAAAATACCCTCCTCTGCCTCTCGAGACATGGGATACTGCCTTGCTCAAGGTAAAATTACTCCTGGCTTCAACTTAATCTTAACTTCTCCAACACCCTTCAACAGGCCTACGTCATAGGGGCCATAGTCCATTAAAAAATGGGCACTTTCTCCATATCTTCATCAGAAAATGCGGGACGCACCTGCACTATCATCATGTTCTGTTGAATCTCTCATCTTTCTGTCCTGATCCAATACGCAATGCTCATCTCGAACACTACTTTGTCATCTGATGGGTCGTCTTTAAACATCTACTCATCAGTGATGTCAGTCAGCCTATATCCCTCCCCAATAGCAATCACTGTTCTCCATGGCCTGCCTTCATCCCAACGTTCGAGCATGGCTAAATCTTCTCGTACTACGGCTACAAATAGTTCTAGAGGAATGATTCGTCCCCCCTCTTCGTCCATAGGATTCTGTGGCCGGAACAGAAATTCATCAGGTATTCTCATAATCTTGGCCACTAAACCGGTTAAACATGTTAACAAAATGCATACCCCATAGTGAAAGGCTTCGGGTTCTAACACCATTTCTCGCATGGCTATTGGTCCTGTAAATGCCATGATAAATTCGCCCACATATAAATTATGCATTCCTAGTATTGAAAACACTATGTCACACAAACAAGTCTTCGGTAATTTATTAATCACAGTTTATATTTTTTAACATTACCAAGTGTGTAACTCCTACCTACCTTGCCCTCCAACAATACTAAGCTAACCGCTCATGTGGTTTCTACCCCTAGGTTGCGCTGATGGTCCGCTTATCTAGTATGAGGGGATAGAATCAGAGAACTTGCCCTATTACTAATCTTTTTCAAACATGTTTTGTAATTACTAAAATTGAAGACATGTGTCATCTGCTTTACAAATGAAATCACTTCAAATGTATTCATTTTGTTTGTTTGGCAGGTATTAAAAATATCCTAAAATTGCTGTCAATCTGTGTATGGTCTTTTACAACAACACAGAAACAAAAACAGAAGACCGAGATTACTCGATGTTGTATCCCACACACTACAGCAGACTCCTCATTATTTTAAACTCTTTTTGTAGTGTTTATGGAATACATTTCCATCCTTTTTGAAACTGTGGAAAGGATAGTTTTAGAACCTTTCACCATTCTAATGGCCAATCTCTTTTCAATACAAAGTCGGATCAGGCCTACCAGTTTCAGTGGACTATTTTAGTTTTGCCATTTTCTTCAGGGCCTCTTTTACAGCACTATGTTGTATGCTGTTTCCAAGAAACCTGCAGCATCGACTGTATCATTGTTAGAATACTCCACATGTAAATAATGGGAACGGGGTAAGGCGTTTTGGAAGAGACACATGATTTTATTTAGTATATACTTCTATTTCTTTCTACTTGACGCTCAATTACCCTAATCTTGTTGATCCCAATGTATTTGGTGCATGTGGATGGGATGGCTGTTATTTTCTTCTTCTAGGACGCCTTAACTTAAGCGTTCCAAATAACCTATAGTATCCAAAAACAACTATGAGTCTCTAGGGTGTTGGGGGCAGGTTGTCGTCAAATTTTGTATTCTTTTAACATATTCAGTGCTTAATTTGATAGGTCGTGTTGTGAAGACTCGGCTCCTTACATATTTACATATACATAAGAACGGGAATGGCTGGCGTTTCTTTTTCAAAGAGAGAACTGATCGATTTGCCCACGGCATCCTTCTCAATTTATTTCCCCCCTTTCCTTTTGGTTTCGGACTGTAGAGATTTCTACTTTCAATTCTGGAGCAGTCTACTGCGAGGGCTGCAGGCTGTCCCGATGGTTTGTTTTTGTTAGCGTCTTGTGTATAACGCACATGCTCCAAAGGTGGAGACCGCCGTCCAGAAATCCGTAGATTCTCCGGGCACCATCTTGGAATGTCTTTTGTGTCACTGGAAAATCCTCAGAGCACAACCTTTTAGGTCTCACGAAGGCAATGTTAAGATTTTATTTAGGCTTACTCATTGTGTGTTTTGTGTTTATTTTTAGTTATTACTGTCTCTACTCTTGGGTGTCTATGTGTGCAGCGGTCTTTTGTTCCAAATTCCTTATTCATTATTGACTTATAATCACTGCTGTCACTAGATGTCTTTTTGGACACAAGATGCGTGTATTGATCGTTCACTCTCAGGCACAGCATACTATCTGCCTTCATTTACACTTCCTAACTTACACTAGGCAGTAGTTCAAATTCGTCTAGTTTTCATTAATGTATCCTATGATTTGGATGTTCCATCTAGCATTAGACCATATTACGTCAATGGTTCATAATGTGGCAAGTGTTTGCCAACTAGTTGGTTCATTTAAGCCAAAAGTATCTGTTTTCAAGCGAAAAATCCATAATTGCTTCTTCCTGTAGAGTAGATTATGGAGATTGCCACCCCTTTTGGGAATTGCCACTTTTTCAATTATAGTAAAACTATAATCAGTCAGGCTGTGTGCAGTTCATTTTTTTGTTCGGATGCATGAGCGGTGTTCTGCTAATCTTGTTTTTATGGGACGTGTAGTCATGCCCACATATCGCAACAGACATGGGCAAGTAATTAGGTAAATTATGTTGTTAATGTTACAATTTGTGAAGGTTCTTTGGATCCAGGGATAGTGCCATCCTATATTGATGGTTAGAGTTCTTGTTGTGGTGGCGCAGGCACTGCACCCACCACCTGGGGCATGACCTGTCGGTAACAAATGGTTCCAGAGGGTGTTTGCCTTTGGTTCCTGCTCTTTATATGTGTGACTCACTGCATCACGTTGGTTTTGCCTCCTTTTTATGGCGTATCTTGATTTTTCCAAATTTATACTACCCACGTTAAGAATCGGCCGCAATTTCAAGATTTGTTTTCTGATTTGGTTCACCATTGGTGAGAAACTTAAAACTGCAGTAATTTTCCCACTTGGTTATTTCCGGTTTCCCTGTTGTTCAATTATTGTTTCTCTTGGAATATTTTTGCCTCTTTTTCATTTCTGTTTCACTGTGTGCTAAGGGTAGCCACGACATAGCAGGATTGTTTCTCATAGTCTGTCACTCTTGAGCATTTCCTCCGATACCTTAAGAACTGCCCGAAAGGCAAGTTGTTCCTCAGGCTCGATGGATGGTAGCTGCTAAAAGTCAACAGAGAATACCTATCTGTCAGTTTATTGAATACTACACCCAGTATTTCGCCATTTCTTATTTCCAGTGTAGAGGAGGTCCCAAATAAAGCCTGCACTCCCATCGCCCATTTTGAAATACCAGGAACGTTCACACCAAAATATGTGATGCATGATGAGCAAATAAACCAGCAGAGAGCTGCAGTAGGGCTCTGCCCAGTACCCATCAGAAGAACAACACCTATTGAAGTACCAATACCCAGACAACCATGGACAGTAAGGTAACCATTGAGAAAACCCTACCTACAAATGAGACGAAATGAAGATTGCCTAAGTACCGTCCTGGAAGAAATCAAAAAAGGCCTTAATGGAAGACGAATGGTGATGTCACGAAAGCCCAGACAGACTCACAGATAGAACAAATGACGAACCAAGAATGACACAAAGACACAAAACGCCCTATCAAATCATACGAGAGTTAAGCTGTAAGCAAAATGAATACAGTCGATCAGTTTATGCCTGTGCATATGCATGAAACTGCAAGAAAGCTAAGAAAACAGTGCAGCTTGCTATGCTAAGTACAGAATAGCACAGTAAGGGCCATTATACATAATCTACCTCAAAACGAAGCACAGTATTATAAGTGCGATTCCACTTTGCACGAAAAGCAGAATCAACTCAGGTTACTAGAGGCCAACAACACAAGATTCATGTTCTAGCAAAATGAGAAGAGACGGCTGAATCGAAACTCACAGATGCAACTCGTGCCAGGAGAGCCAAGGTTATACCAATAGAAGGAATGAACAGTAGCTACATCTAATTGAAACTTAAGAACAGAATATCCTGTCTTTGAAAGGTCAAGATAAGGAAGCGTAGGCAGGTTGCAAGCCGAATAAGAATTAAATGCACGAATTGAGAGAAACTAGGCAAATTCACGGTGTCTGCATCACGTGACCATCCGAGCGAGAAGAAGCACAAGTTCACACCTACGCTTGGCATTCGCCCAGGAAGAGATATCGGAACTTTCCCAGACAGAAGATGCAGTTTTGAGGCCAACCAAGCAACATAGTTGACACATAGTTGTTAAAGTGATGATTGATGGTAACCTTAATTGGAGGAAGGCCGGGTAGCTGAGGGAGCACCCTGCACCTGGCTGACCATTCTGCGTGCTGCTAAGTAAAGTGGAAATGTATGCATGGGGTTGGTGCCAACCCAATCACAATAGACCAAATAATCTAGTGTCTTATAGTTAGTAGAACCAATGGGACGTCATGCTTTTAGTGACGTCTACAGTAGTCATTTTGGAAGGAAGGGCTTAGACGCCCACCTGACAGTATTTACCCAATCCCCTCACTCTGTTACCATATACAGATATAGTACCTATATTAAAGTTACCTTTTACTAGCCAATAGAATTGCATGTTAACTTTTAAGTGTAACACATCATTACAAGGAGTTTTGAGTATAAATGTCACTGTTTGTATGAAGTTTGTTGGAGTTGAAGAAAGACGGACTATCGCATCACTGCTGATTGCCATGACTCCCCGTTTTTTGTACTTGTCATTAAACTGACTCCCTTTGCCAAACCATTGAGTTGTCCTTATTGATTGGTGTTGGAGTAATTAATCTGCACCCCCATCCATCTCACGGGTGCAGCTGCTATCTTGTCTTATAGTGCTTCTGAGCAAACTCAGACTCTATGGGCCTATCTCGTCTTTGGAGCAAACCTCGGCTCTATGAGCCGGCCGGGGGTCGCCTAATTACACTTGGTAGCAGAGGATGGTTATCGATTATTGATTTGAGTAAGACTCCTATTGACCGTCGACATAAAGTAACTCTAGGTCTTCGGCAATATCACAAGTCATTTGCCATTCAGCTGAATAGACCGTGAAGCTCCCCGTAGACAGTGGTAGTGTAAAGAGACTGCAGACAGGTTTTGAAGGGACCCGTGTTCCCCACGCATCCCTTCCCATTCCTACGGGTAGCTGAACGTGCGAAAAGACGAAGAAGGCGGTAACAATGGCGGTGATCCCGAGGGTCCAGAGAAGAACCATGCGAATGGTGAGTGAAAAAGACTAATGTTCTGGCAAAAGTGCATGCTCTAGAACAAGTAACAGGAAAAGGTAATGGAGGGAGGCGGGAAAAAACTAAATATAGCTAGAAGTAGAGAAGATTGTATATATATTAGGGGATGATGACTTGGGAATAATTAAATAGAGAAAGGTTACCGGGGAGGAAACCCGAGAAGAAAGAGGTTGCCGGAGCAGACACCAGAGAAGTGAGACGATTCGCCTTATTCCTACACTTTAATATAGCGGCTAGAAGAAACATGTACTCAGAGTCCGACATAATGGGGAACAAATAGACTACCACAATGGTTGAAGATGTTGTGAAAGGGGTACGTTTACACTCCACGAAGGGGTAATGATTAGAGTCAGAGATATCTGTGTCCAGTTACATGTTTTTGTTGTGACATCATATGTATATAAAAAAAAATCTTGAGAAAACTGATTTAAATTTTATGCGATGGAAAGCTGAGATAGAATCGCATATGAATTGATATTTTTTGAGTAAATCAGAAGATATAACATTTTTGTGAAAATTTGGATTGGAGCTTGCAGTGTTTGGTGCTCGCTCATATTGTTAGAAGTTGTTTAAGCCACACAAAAGCATTGACAAGTGTTATATAAGAGGAAAGGGAACATATGTAAGCATGGAATATATCACTCCATTGGCACACTTATGCAAGCATTTACCAAAACATGCAGCCAAGCTAAAGAAATACAGTACCGAGTGGGTTAAAGGTACCACCCACAAGATGTTTATGCCATGGCCATAAAATTGGTCTTTATCTACAGCCGTCTTCCAACATATGACGACATATTTGCATGCCACATACATGGGCAAACAGCTAGAAAAACGCCTTGCTTCCCTGGAGCTTTGGAAAATGTATGAGCAAGGAAAGGAGGAAGAGCCACCAACAGATTGGATACTTAATGAATGCACAGAGGGGGGTGAGATGCCTACTGTGCCACCTACCCCACCCGAAAAGAAAGTTGAAGAAAGTAAGGACGAAGGATTATACCAACCGAGAGTATCAAAGCAGCCACAGGGTACAGCAACCCTGCATATGAGTCACTTACACATAGTAGTGAAATAAATCAAGGGAAAGATAAGGATAAGAATATTGCCTCCGCAGTTCCAAGGGACAAGGAGAGACCAAGGATGAAAAAAGACATCAGGTGCAGACGAATGCATCTCTCGATACGGAGAGAGAAGGCAAAAGATGGACGGGAAATGAAGATAGAACTGATGGGATAGCATTCGCAATAGACGAATGGATGGGAGGGCACATTTTATTGAAACTTGATGGCAAAGGCATTGATGACACGAAACAAAAAGAGAGGTTAGATGAGACACAGACAAAGGGGAAAGAGAAGGAGTTGAGAGACGAAAGGATAAGAAAGACATACAAAGGCGAGAACAGCTATATTGCGAAGAGCAAGAGAGACAGCTCGATCGCAACCCAAGAACAGCCAGTGATCAAGACAGACAGAAACAGCAGAGGTTAGAGGAAGAACAAAGGATACGTGAAAAAAGAATAAAGAGACGAAGAGATGAGGAAATTCGAAGCACAGATGACGTAGAAATGAAAATAGAAAGGCAGAAGATAGGATCAGAGAAGAGGCAAGGAAATGCAAAGAATTTGATGATGATGTAGAATGTAAACGGAGACAGAGAGCATGCGATCTTGAATATCTGGGGAGAGAGGTTAAAAAACCTGCTCCAGTTATAGACTGGGAAGACATCAAAGAATTCTATTCTGAGTACGATTCAGTTCCAGGCACGTCTAGGGCAAATATTGACGATGAATTCGACACCAGAAGCATCGGAGAAACGATCGATAGAATATATGATGAGATGGGGCTAGAACAAGTACCGAAAGGGGAGGGGTAAGACGAGCACCTGGAGAGCACTCAGCTGTATGACACTGAGGATGTCACCCGAAGTAGTGGGAATAGAGACCTATCCCTGGATAGATTGGAAATAAGTAGGAGTAAGGAGGACAAAAGGAGAGGCACTAGTTGGGGACAGACAATGTCCGATTCCAAAAGGGAATAACGCGAGGAAAATGAGGAAGAGGGACGGAGTGAAAGACGACTCCCAAGGGAAAAAGGAATAAGGTGGTCAGACACGAGCGAATCTGCACCGAGGGTATCAGAGTCAGCCACACAGTCTGACTGACATGAAGAAGTATCTCACGGTCAGAGGGGGGTGTCTTCGCCGCCCTATGTGGACAGGCTTAGGTCATTGCCAGGTAGACGGCGATGTGGAAATGTTACCCTGCAATAGACAGGAGAACAAGGAGAGAAGAGAGAGAAGGCTGCACATTCCAATTTCCATTGCTCGAGAAGGGGGAGCAAGACCACAATATATTCCATGGCCACACATGGATCGAGAACATTTGAAAAACAATATGCCAATGCTGACATCGGGAGCCGGAAAATGGATACATGAGTTAGAAAGAATGACAGGAGAAAACACGTTAGCTATAGGGCACATTAAGGGTCCCCTAATCGCCATACTTGGTGAGAGAGCAGACGATGTGTGGGCACGAGCAGGCTACCCTGGCATAACCACAATTAATACCGTGCATGACGGAGCTCCATTTAACAACTGTAGAGGTTCAGAATGGAAAGCGCTGCGAGTACTATACCCAGATACTTCAGATACGGGAGCTATAATGATGCGAAAAATGAAGGAGTCTGAAGTTCCGTTAATTTACATACAGAATTTTCAAGACGCGTGGGTACTCGAGACTCATGAATCTTGGACGAAATCTATATCTGTATTCTACCATATATTGTGCCAAGGGCTGCCAGAGCCGGTACAGAAACAACTCAAGAAATTGGTAGGAATTGAGGCTAAACTTTGGGCAGAAATACAGCTGACCATCGCACACTATTGCAGATTACTGCAAGAAAAGAATCGCAAAAAGGAAGCACACGAAAAGGTGAGGAAGTGAAGTTGGTGCAGAAGAAATGAGCCATGATAACTAGTGCAGCTGAATCGAGCATGCCGCATGTGACTAATCAACAGCAGAGCAATCAGAGCAATACAGGGTTTTACCCCAGGGGAAGAGGATTTAGGGGAAGAGGATTGCAGAGTAATCAGGGAGGTTTCCAAAATAACCAAGGAGGTTTTCAAAATATGCAAAATAGTAATCAAGATATGTCAAACAGGCAAATGATCCGACCACTGCCAGTATGTTGGTTGTGTGGAATGAGAGGGAACTTAGCTTGAACATGCAGAAACCAAGGCATGATGCAGAACGGCCAAGGAACAGGAGCAGGCATGGCGAATCCACCTGCAGTTTTACAGAAGGGTATTGCACAGGATCACACGGTGCAACAACAAGCACCAGGAGCGCAACAAGGGTTGCGACCGCAAAGCATGGGGAATTTTCCACAAGGCCAATCCCAACAGGCACCACTGCAACTATCGCAGACGATGAGCACAGGGCAGACCATGAACCCTGGTTGGGAAGTAACAATGGGAATGGGGGAAATTCACCAGCACACAGTGGGCCAAAGTTGTATGTAAACTAGGACAGCTCACTGGGAAACCTGATGTGTGATATCCTATCAGTGACAACAGACCCTCAAAGGGTACCTAGGGTGGATGTCGTTATAGGGGTTAAAGATTATTCCTTCTTAGTTGACATGGGTGCAACACGCTCGTGCATACGTGAAGGCAAGTTTTCCTTTTCCAGCGAGGCCATAGATACTCAGAGTTTTACTGGAGCTAACAGTCGTGTTCCCTTCAGAAATGCACTTCCAGTCTCCATAGGAGAATGTGAAAAGAACGTGCCTTTACTACATTCTCAGCAGACCCCAGAACATTTTGGGTCAAGATTTAATGACAAAATTAAACATGACAATCTCGTTCATGGAGGAGGGCATGGTATGTTCCACTCCAGGAATGCACTACTCAAATGTATGCAGAATGATTAGAGCATATTCAGGACACATAGCCATGAGGGCCATACCATTAGAGCCAGAAATGTTCACATATGGTACGCGTATGCTTATGGCAGGATTTCCAGGCCTTGCAGACAAAGTCATGAGAACCCCTGATGAGTTCTTATTCAGACCCAGAATACTTATGCATGAGGAGAAGGGACAAGTATTTCTCTTGATGATACACACGGCTGCAGTGCAAGGAAGAATGGCCTTGATGGATGGTTATGACGACGAGGGCCAACAATGGTGCGCAGTAATCGCCGTTGAAGAAGGATATTGAGTGACCAACGTCACCGATGACAATCTGTTTGAAGAGCAAACAGATATGGGAGAGACAATGGTGGAAGTGAGTCTCACCTTTTGGGTAAAGATGATTAAAAGAGAAGTACCTCAGAGAATGATGATGGCATTAAATCGTCCTGAATATTTTGATGACGACATAGCCAAGATGCCTGTCTCAGAATGGACTACAGGCCCCTATGACGTAGGCCTCTTGAAGCGGGTTGGAGAAGTGAAGATTATACTGAAACCAGGAGCAATTCCACCAAAATCCCGACAATATCCCATGTCCAGAGAGGCAGAAGAGGGTATTTATAAGACAATTTCTGCTATGATAGATCAAGGTATCTTAATGACATCAGAGTCATCATGTAATACGTCAGTGTACCCTGTGAAAATAAGTAAAGGGGGGTCTTGGAGGCTAATCCAGGATTTACACCCAATAAATGATATTGTTGAGGCTGAGTTCCCTTTAGTCTCTAACCTGGCTACAATCCTATGTAATATACCTGTTGAGGCAAGATATTTCATGGTGATTGACCTGAAAAATGCATTTTTCTCAATCCTGTTGCACCATGAGTCACAAGATCTGATGTCATTCACATTCAGACAAATGCATCTGAAAAGCACAAGGCTGCCACATGGGTACTGTGAGTCTACTTCTATTTTTAACAGAGTCCTGCAGATGGATTTGAGCAATATCGCACTAGAAAGTGTCGTCCTGCAATATGTTGATGGCATCTTAATTTGTAACACAACAGAATAACAATGCAGGCACAATTCTGTTCAGCTATTGACTATACTGGCTGCGAAAGGATATAAGGTTGACAAAGAAAAGTTACAATATTGTCAACAAGAAGTGCTGTACATAGGCCAGCTGATCTCACATGAGGGAAAGAAAGTAACCCCAGAAAGGGCTGAAGCCGTATTTAACACGGCTAAGCCACATACGACAAAACAGATGCAGAGCTTTCTAGGCCTATGCAACTACGTTAGGGCAAGGATTTGCTGAACTCAAAAGAGCCATCTGCACAGCACCAGTTATATGGATCCCCAATTATGCAGAGGAATTTTACCTTTTTTCACACACAAATGGCAGCGTTATGACAGCAGTACCCACACAGAGAACCACGTTGGGGTACAAGCCCCTGGCATACTACAGTGGGAATTTGGACCCAGTAATGAGAGGTAATTTCCAGTGTGAACAAAGTTTAGCTGCCGCAGCGTTCACTTTGAGAAAGCTACAACCATTGTGATGGGTTGCTCAATGACTTTGTACGTCAAGCACTCACTATTTGCCATTCTAGAGAACCAAAGGGCACATTGACATTTCAGAGAGCTTCTGCTTATGAAGTGATCATATCAAATCCATCGATTAAAATAGTCCGATGTAAGATAGTAAACCCAGCTATGTTCATAACAGAGCCAGTCACGGGAGGAGAGCCCATACATGACTGTGCAAATTATGAAGAGTTCTATGATGAATCCCCAGGGTGAAAGAAAATTACTTGGTAGAAGGAGAGATCGTCTTTATTGATGGGTCTTCGAGGATCGACCAAAATGATGGGCAAAGATACACAGGAATTGCTGTGATGAAGCACACAATGGTTGGAGAGTTTCGAGTGCTGCTTAGTGCACAAATACCATCTCATTATTCAGCACAGGCTGCAGAATTATTGGTGTTAATACTCGCCAATGAAAATCACGCAGACCAGTAAGTAACGGTGTACAGTGACTCCGCCTATGTGACGTCGACAGTGCACGCAGGTTTAGCGTGCTGCAAAAGGAGGGTCTACCTCCGAGCACATGGCACGCCAGTGCAGTACACAGCCTTACAGGCTGATCAAGGCACTACAGCTCCCAGTGGGCATAGCGGTCATGAAATGCGCTGCCCATACAAAGGGGACAGATTTTATCTCATGCAGAAATCAAGCAGCAGACACGGAAGGCAAGTGCATGGCATCCAAAAGCGAAACAATCATGGAAGTGGAAATTATCCATGCCAACGAGCGAATAATGTTTACATGAACTGCACCTGAAAGTTACAGTAATTTGGGGCAAACACAGCTAATCGAACTTCAAGGGGAGGCTCCACAGGAAGAGAAGAATCTGTGGAAAAGTCGAGGGTGTTCTTTAAAACCCTCTGACAGCTTGTGGAGACAAGACAGCACTGGTAAACCAGTAATGGCTATAGCCCTATTAAAATTAGCGCTGGAGCAGTTACATTACCCGGCGCACATGACAAAAGAAAACATAGCAGCAACACTCGCAGAAGACTGGTTCATACCGAATTTAGCGGAGCATGTTGCATTCTTCATTTGTATTTGTATTTTGTATTTATTTATTTGTATTGCGCAGCCTGCCCACGGGCATCAGGGCACATGTTTAGAAAGGTGGTTACAAGAAAGTGTTACAGCAGGCAGTTAGAGGTTACACTTATATATACATAAACATATATAAATTATGTACAACATTTACAGGGGTAATATACAGATGCATTATATACAAGGTAGCCGGGAAGGTGCAGCATGCAGCCAGTGTTACATAGGACTGACCGCCATAGCGTCTTGCTCATGGAGCCAGTGTTTTGTTTTACTTTTGAAGGATTGGAGGGAAGGGACATTCCTGAGTTCATTGGGTAAGGAATTCCAGAGCTTCGCCACAAGGACTGGAAAGCTCGAGCCTCTGGCAGTTTGAAGCTTGAAACTGGGGATGATAAGTGTGTGCGCTTGTGCAGATCTTAAAGGTCTGGTGGCTGTGTGTTGGGTAAAGCGCGCTGATAGGTATGCCGGTGCAGCGTTATTCTGTGCTTTGTGACTAAGAACAAGTGTTTTGAGGGAGATGCGCCGTGCAATGGGGAGCCAATGTATGTTGCGTCTGGTGGAAGAGATGTGGGCGCGCCTGGGTATGTTTAGAGCAGCCCTGATGGTTACCTGTAGTTTATAAATGTTTCTTTGGCTCGTTCCGAGGTAAAGGGCGTTGCATTAGTCAATTTTTGATAAGATGAGGGTTCTGGCGAGAATGAGGCAGTTGTCCGTTGTTAAGAAGGGACGGCAAGCTGTGATCAGTTTACACGTATACGCGGATGCTGAGACTACTGAGTTGGTTTGTCTGTTGAGTGAGAGGGTGGAATCTAGGTAAATACCGAGGGTTTTAGTGACATTAGTAACCTTGATAATGTTGCCATCAATGTTAAAGGCCTCATATTTACTGTCGAGTTTTGCGAGTTTGGGCTGAGAACCTGGGACAAGTAGCTCAGTTTTCTTGTCGTTTAGGCAAAGCCTGTGGTGGGCCATCCACGCTTGGATGGCAGTGTAGACTGCATTAAGCGCTTTGGTGTCCGTTACATAATCCCCAGTGATAGGGATGAGTATCTGGGTGTCGTCCGCATAATTTGTGTAGGTGACACCCAGATAGTCAAGAATATCAAAGAGTGGTTTTGTAAATACGTTATAGAGCGTGGGTGATACGCATGAGCCTTGCGGGACTCCACAGGGGACGTGAGCTGGGTCCGCGGCGGCGAGTGGTGAGAAGACCCTCATGGACCTGTTTGCAAGGAATGAGCTGATCCATGAGGTGGCTGCATCAGAGAAGTGGGCGGTAATTTTGAGGTGCTGGCAAAGGATTTGGTGATCAACCAAGTTGAAGGCAGCAGAGAGATCCAGTAGGAGTAGGAGCGCTTGTTTACCCTTGTCTTTCATGTCCTCAATTTGGGTTTTTAGATCTATCAGAGCTGTCTCAGTGCCGTGTCTCGGGCGGAAGCCCGATTGTCTGAGCCTAATAGGTTGTTGGTATCGAGGTAATCTTGAATTCGTAGATACGCAGCGCAGTCCAAGATTTTGAGGAGGTAGGGCACCGTGGTGATGGGCCTATAGTTGGAGGGATTGCTAGGGTCTAGGTTAGGTTTTTTGATCAAGGGGATTACCCAAGCATCCTAGAGGTTGTTAGGTACTATGCCAGATTTAAAGGAAGAGTTGATGAAGGAGGTGATGAAAGGGGCAAGGTCGTGTGCTGCTTCCTTTACGATTGGAGCCGGGCAGGCGTCACCTTGGCAATTGGATGGTTTTAACTTCATAATAATGTTTTCCACTTCCTTAATGGTGAGGGGTGAGAAGCTGAAAGGTTGCAAGGAGTGTTTAGGTGATGGGATATTGTAGGATTGGGGATTACCTACTGAGTCTAGGAGATGGGTTTTTTGGCATTGATTTTAGCTTGGAGTGTAGTGATTTTGTTTAGTAATGCTTTTTGTATGTTAGCACACCATTCAACGTTGGGGGTACACTTGTAGAGAGGAGCAACTGGGGACTCTAATTCCTTGAGAATTTTAAAGAGTTCCTTAGTGTTGGATTGTGCTTGTATGATCCTGTTGTTGTACACTTCTTTTTTAGCCGCTAGTATGGCTTCTTTGTACGTGTGGGTGATGGATAGGAGGTTAATTTTATTTACTGGAGAAGGGGAACATCTCCAGAGACACTCCGCTTTACGTTTATCTTTGCGCAGTTTTCATAGGTGTGGGGTGAACCATGAGTTAAGGTGGTTAAGGTGGAAAAGCAGCAGCAGCACACATTCACTAAAAAGGTGTCAGTCTGTAAAACAGTCTTTATACTGTAGCTCAACAGTTTTTTGGAAAAACAACTTTGCGCTGTTTGATAGGGGCAATGGAATCAAGGGCTTTTAACATCGCTCGGTTGTAAGTGTCCACAAGGACAGTGGGGTCGGTGCAGGTGGAGGAAACCGAGTTCAATAAAGGGAGGATGAGTGGGAGTAGCTTCTCAATAGTGATGTCCTTCTTGTTGTGAGTGAAGGTAGGTGGCGCGGTACAGGGTTTGTCTATGGGTTGGCAGGAGTTGATAGAGAATGTTATTTTATGATGGTCGGACCATGCACATGGTGACACTGAGATTATATTTAATGCGCAATTCAAGTCTGAAACCCAGTCTAGTGTGCGTCCCTTGATATGAGTAGGTTCATTGACATGATGGGTGAGGACAAAGTCAGAGAGGACACTTGCTAGGTCACAGGCTTTGGTATCGTTCGTATCCAGGTAGTTCAAATGGAGGTCTCCAAGTATAATGATTTGGGACTTAGGCTTGATGCTAGCTGCTAAAATGGCAGAGATGTCCTCTACGAATGTGGAAATGGGACCAGGTGGCCGGTAGATGAGGTGCACTGAAGCGGTATGGTTGGGTGAGATTGGGAGTTCAATTGAGAGTAGTTCGGCGGAGGGCAACTGGTAGGTGTTCACAGCTCTCAGATTAAGAGAGTTCTTGAATATGAATACTAATCCTCCCCCCTTGGTTTGATTAGTGTCCCTGTCACCCCTAATGATAGAGTAGTTGTCGGGGATGGCAAGGGTCAAGGCAGGATCTGAAGCCGCATGTAACCAGGTTTCTGTGATTGCCAGGAAATCAAGGTTTTCGGTCACAATGAAGTCTGCGATGTCTAGCGCGTGAGCGGGGACAGAGCAGGCGTTGATGAGCGCACCTTTGAGTTTAGCTTGGGTATTGGGGGTGTTGGCTGGGGGGGGGCTCTGCCATTGAAGGGGCTGCTAGGGTAGAGGTATTATTCTTGATGGAGTTAGCCGGATTGTCCCTATTGTCTGTGTTCACGTGATAGGACCAATGGTGACATCTGGTTGCTAGTCTTAGGTTACGAACTGAGGTGACGCATGGTTTGCTACGTAGCCTTGGGGTTATACAGCTAGATAGGCCTGGCGATGAGGGTTCATCTGCTGTAGGTTTAGGCCTATTGGTGTCAGGTAGGAATGAGGGGTATCTGTAAGAGGTGATGCAGTGCCGTGGTGTAGAATGTGTTCTTGAGGTGTAATGTAGGCGAGAGCCAAGCCTCGCATTCCTGATGCGTGTATGGCACGGTTGGATAGGGATGGGTTTGGAGGCGAAGTGTTGTAGCCACAGGGCTGGCTCATTGAGATATGGGTTTGGAGCTGTCGTATTGTGGGATAGGGGTGAGCGCAGTAGGGTAGTAGAAGTGGTGGTCGCCAGATTATGTTGTATAGCCATAGTGGGACCAGGTTGCAAGGTGGTTAAGGCCAAGATAGTGTACATGGTGGTGTACAGTAAGTGAGGGGCAAAATGTGGCCGTGACAGATAGACCGGCTTATATGTGATGGGGTCTGGTAATGGGCATTGTAGGTAAGTGGTCGGGGTACAATGCATTGTTGAAAATAGTGAAGCACAATGTACCATAAGGCACAACACAATTACAGTAAGGT
The DNA here is from genome assembly GCF_040938575.1 of Ambystoma mexicanum. Taxonomy (NCBI): domain Eukaryota; kingdom Metazoa; phylum Chordata; class Amphibia; order Caudata; family Ambystomatidae; genus Ambystoma; species Ambystoma mexicanum. Next base: position 379,125,920 of record NC_090921.1, on the reverse strand, counting down.
CTGAAAGCGACCATAAGGCACAACACAATTACAATAAAGGTCTGAAAGCGACCATAAGGCACAACACAATTACAATAAGGTCTGAAAGCGACCATAAGGCACGGCACAATTACAATAAGGTCTGAAAGCGACCATAAGGCACACCACAATTACGATAAGGTCTGAAAGTGACTAGTTATGAGGGTCAGGGAGGTCAGGTTTCAACACATGGTAGTTAGTATGGTTAACTGGTACCATTAACTTCCCTTGCTTCGCTAGGATATCTGGCTAGAGTAGGATAGTGTAGATAGCAGGTGGCTAGTTGGTCAGGGTTTACCAAGTAAGATAGGGCATGATATTCAAGAATCACAGTGTGACATAGAATGCGTAGTTTGTAAGCGACCATAAGGCACAACACAATCAGAGTGGTTGGCACAACACAATCAAAGTGGTCCGTTAGCGACCATGAGACACAACATAATCAAAGTGGTTGGCACAACACAATCAAAGTGGTCCGTTAGCGACCATGAGGCACAACATAATCAGAGTGGTTGTTGGGCTCCTACGAGCGATTGCAGGCAAGGTATACCTAGTTTCGAAATTCAAAAATTTGGCTAAAATACATGTACAATCTGGGTATACCTAATCTCAGTGCACTAGGAATGCAGAGGGCTAGTGTGCAGCTGGGTGAAACATTGTATCAGCAGTAACATGGCGGTGTGCATAGGTAATACAGTGTTGCTACAAGTATTTACTAAGCAGGATAAATGCGCAGATAAGCGTTAGAGTCAATAGAGTTGCAGAGATCAATATAGAACAGCGTAGGTTTTAGTAGACTATGCACTGTTCATTGTTATGGTCTGCAGCTTTGTGCGTTAGTTTTGTGTAGAGCACTCTGGAGGGGGTGCTTACCTGGTAAACTGTATAATTTGTCAGCTGGGCACACATGAAAAGTAATGAAAGGAGTCATCCCAAGGCCAAATGGGCCTTTTGAACACTTGCATGTCGATTGCATCGACATGATTCAAGTATGTAACGGGTACAGGTATTTAATTGTTGTGGTGTGTCCATTCTCTAGATGGATTAAGGCAGGTCCATGTACACACCCAGACTCTACCTGTGCGGCCACATTTTTAATGAGAAAAGTGTTCCCCAGGTGGGGGGTGTGCGAGGTCATGAGGTCAGATAATGGCCCTCATTTTGTCAATGCAGTGTTCGAGCAGATTAGCTTGCTGCTTGGTATAAAGCACAAGTTCTCGTCGGAGTATCATCCACAAGCTAATGGGATCTGTGAGAAGCTCAACTGCTTGTTAAAGGAAAGGATAGCCAAGTTGAAGTTTACTATAAAGAAGGGATGGTTGCACTGCCTTCCACTGCCACTGTACGCACTTCGGAACCAACCTGGGTCAGACCATCATCTTACGCCACATGAGATAGCCACAGGAAGAAGAATGAGAACTCCTCTGACACCCCGAAATAGAGCTAGATATGATGCCCAGTCAGCAGGAGAGGTTTTAGGGCCTGAAATGCAAAACTATCTGAACTGCATGACATCTTGCCTTACTTTGATTTCAGACCAGCTGCAGCGACGATAAAAAGGGTGCAGAGCAGCACAGAACACAGAAGGAGATACTACAACAGATCAAGTTCAAGGTTCACGTGTTCCATCCATCTTCCCTGGAGACGCTGTCCTTGTGAAGAATCATACGAAGAAAAAGTGGAATGAGCCAAGATTCAACAGTCCTTTTACAGTGGAGGACTGCACTCCGTCCGCAGTGAAACTACAAGGCAGGGGAGCTTGGATTTTTCTCTGCGATATAAAACCCCCTGACAGCACCCCAACGAGAGGAACAGACGAGCGACGGGGAAGAACCACAGCACGTGCAGACGAGATCCATGATGGGAAAGAAGGACGCATGCCCAGCCAGATAAAGACAAAGAACTTTTTGCAAATTGTGGCTTGAAAGTGGACACTTCCTCTAAGCAAAAAAGAGGAGAAGGACATAACATATAGACACTCTGTGCATACTAGTTGCAGGGTGAAGAAGAAAATTGCATGTGTAAGCCACAACACAGGCTACTGACTATTGAACTTTGGACTGAGGCACACTTGAGCTTTGAGAAAAGAATATGCCAAATTTTGACCGAGGACACTTACATTGGAAGCAAACACACTATCCTGACTCGTTCCACACCGAGACCCTGTTCGGAATCACTTATGGTATCCTGCAGTAGCGACAAAACCAAGGATGTGGTCACCTATTTTGATCTAGTGCTAAGATCATGCCCGTCATTTGTAGGGAGGCTCACCAGTGTCACTGACTTTCTACAAGATCCTGAAAACAAAAAAACAATAAGACAACTCCTCACTGTCATTGCCGAACAATTTATCCAACTCCCTGAGTACAGTGAGAAAGAATCAAATGTTCCCAATGCAGGCGAAAATAGATGAGCTCATCAACACACTGTTCTTTCGCATAATCAAAGACTGTCCAACTCTTATCGGGAGACCAACAGATACACTCAAATTCCTTCGAGACCCAGCAAATACAGAACATTTAAGCCATCTTTTAAATAAAATCATAATTCTAGTTGCACTCCACATGACCATACAGTGCAGACATTGTTCACATTTAGGAGAAAACATATAATCCCGAACCTCAGCAAGACAGGACGAATGTCCCTGTCACCAGAAGACACAAGGTTGGCCCATAATGTCCTCTTTGCCTAGTCACTGACTTTCCAGAGCTAGTAGGGAGACCAATCGATATTGACGTCCTCACTTTCATCAGGGACCCAGCTAATATTGCACAGATGGGAATGCTCCTACACAGAATCGTGCTCCAAGTGGAACTATGTAACCATCAGTGGAGCTATCTGAGGAAATTCTAAAAGCCGTCCTCTGAGGGACAGATCAAGGAAGCAGTGTCAAGAACTCCCTGTGTCCTATTTGTTGCTATTTTTTCCCTAGCCCTCCGCACTGATCAATGTACACTATGGCCTCAGGACTGAAGTAAATCCGAGGAGTGGCTTGGGAGCTTACCTATTTTGAACATGTACAGTAAAAGAGGCTTACTGAAGTGTTAGTTGATTTGACTTTCCCCATTGTCTAGCAAAGGAACTGTATCCTGAAATAAAGAGGCAACTCATCATCCTGAGATAAGGAGACACTTGTGAAGCACCTAACACTTTTAAAACACAGAACTCAAAAGATGATATTGGTTAAGGGAATGCAATAAAATTGACATTTGATAAATGATCGAGATGGGGGTTCAGAGCAGCAATCTCGTCCTACCACAGGAGGAGAGAAGACCAGGTTTCTCTGGACGTAGATGCTGCCGCCTAACATATAGAGGCATAATGTATCTGTGTATCATATTCATCATTGTTTTACTGTCATTAACGATCAGAACTGTATTTTGTATTGGTGCACAAAGTGTTTCAATTCCAGTGCACCCACCTAATGATGTACACATGGCACCTACAAAGGCACCCAGACCTTACATAGTCATTCCAGTCCCTAGAAGATCTGACGGTGGAGTGAATTAACTTGAAATAGATGTGGTTAGTAATAATACACACACACTTGTGGTAACGAATGAAAAGAAAAGCCGGAGACAGGTTCGGCAAGGAATGAATGAAGTAATATCAATGACAGCTACATGCATGCAAACACTGAATGCACACGAAACAGGCCTAGTGTCAATGACTGCAGAACCACAAACCAAGGCAGTAGAGAAGAAGAGGCTGCCTGCGATAAGAAACTCCACAGCAGATGTTGTGAGAAAACAAGAAGTAAAACAAAAACCAACAGAAGCAGTTATATCAGAAACTCTTAAGAAAACAAGAGCCAACTCTGAGAAACTCTCTGCACGGACCCAACTGATAGTAGACTCATTAATTCCGCACATAGCCAGAGCAAGGTAACTGCAAGAGGAACTGAAGAACAAAAACACGGAGACTGTATTACCAAGCACATATGTTCCAACGCAAGGGACAAGTACCAGTTCTACAATACAACCATACACCGGACGAGTGTCAGGCTGGTTGGCATGGGCATTTGTAACCAGCAGGAGAAGGATGAATAAGAAGAGGGAAAGAACTGCCAGACTCTTGTCCATTCAAATGGCGCAGATGAGGAGGTCTGCACCATGGACCAGGATACCTGAGAATCCTCCAGCAAGAAAAAACCATACAGATGCATTCAGGGATGTAGTCATAGCCAACTACAGGAAAACGTTAAGAATCAAGAGAAGCATGCATGGAGATGACAATGACATAAACATCTACCTGGACAGCACAGCACATCTGGGAACCAACATTTGGTACCAGCACATGAAGGAAGTTGGAAGACGAAATTCAGAAGGGGAATGCTTTGTTTGCGCACTTCTACCATACCGTATGGGGAAGTCCAAGATCGTCGTAGCTGTAGAAATTGATGTCCAGACAGCACATTGTCACATATAGCAATGTGCAAAACCAGAGGCCAGTTCATGGGTAGTGATGCCTCATTAAATGGGCAACTGAAACAGCCTATCAAGAAGATGATTATTAAGACAAGACACAGAGCGTATACTAGGAATCATGTGATCAGGTACGAGAAGCCTGGAGTTAAAGGAGCAGGAATAAGATGGGAAGTTAACCCGAGACTAAATGTCCAAGGAAAAACTCCAGAGGAAGCTTGAAAGTGGAAGAATAGAGCCCAAATGCAGATTTCAGGAACAGTGCTTTCATCAGATGGGTGGGAACAAGGAGTGGTGATTGGCAGAGTCCGGGTGATCACTGGACTCTACAAAGAAACCATTGACATTGTGGCTACAAGCCATTATAGCCAAAACTTGCAAAACTATTGACATGGGTCGAAGACAGAGGAGGACCCTTGCAGATAGTGCCGCTAGAAAGTCCAAAATTCTGCTTCAGGAATAATGGCACAGGATAGATTGGAGAGAATCAGAGTTGTGGACACACTTTTTTGACGCTGCAGGAATGGTGCATGGAACTGCAGTAATTATGGATCATTATTGGACATGCGGATCCAAGGCACATATCAGACTGCCAAGAGACTGGGGAGGTATATGCACAATAGTGAATGTCCACATTCCAACATTGGTGATCCCGAAAAGTGACCTGAATATTGACAGTTTCCCTAAAGCAGATGCTCACCTGAGGAAGAAGAGATAACTCGGATGAAGAAAGAAAATTACTTCTCTGCTAAATCAGAAGAAGCTTTTCATCCAATCCCATATGAACACAGGCTATTCAGCCTCACCTCATCCGTGTTCACAGCGATTTTTATGCCAAGAATTCAAGTTGGAGTAAATACTAAATGGTTGCAGATAACCAGATGGGAGTACTACAGACCATCAACACAAACATAAAAGGATTCAATGCAATCAAGGAAGAGCTAAGAGCCATACGACTGATGACTCTTCAGAACAGATATGTCCTTGACATGATCACAGCTATGGATGGAGGAGTTTGTGCAAAAATAGGAAAATCATGTTGCACATTTATACCTTCTCACAATGAGGAAAATGGAACTTTAACAAAAGCTATAGGTATGCTGACAAAGCTAGAGAACCAGATGAACAATGAGACTGACGAAGTTGATGATGACAGCTGGTTTGGATCACTATTCTCTTGCATCCCACAATGGATGGTAGACATGTTCAAGTTCCTAGGAGCCCTGCTAGTGATGATATTACTAGGATTTTGTGTTATCAAGATAGTAATCTCGTAATGCCAGAAAACTGTGAAGAAAGCCATAGGGATGAAGCCCATGATTGATGTCAAGCCAGGATGGAAACCCAAAGACCTGACTGATGAAGAAATAAGAGACTTTGTGAAATCTAGAATTCACGCACCAGAAGGAACACAGTTTCTCTCTCCCAGGAAGCACAGAAACTATGTGGGAAGATGGGTTTACTGCAGCCCAAACGGACAATGTCAACTCATGATATGGAATAAAGACGAACATGTAAGAACAGCAGGAAGCCTGAAGGGATTAATAAAGATATGGACTCCAAAGAGACACTTCTTCAAAACATCATGTATAGATCCACAAGGTGAAGAAGGAATGAACCCAGGCGATGGAGTGAAGATAGATATAGAAGAATCAAGTGAATTGCATCCAAAGATGGAGGTGAAGTGGTAGATGAATAACCCAGAGGGGGGAGTGTAGCAGAGGTCCCAAATAAAGCCTGCACCCCCATCGCCCATTTTGAAGTACCAGGAAGGTGAAAACCAAAATATGTGATGTATGATGAGCAAATAAACCAGCAGAGAGCCGCAGTAGGGCTCTGCCCAGTACCCATCAGAAGAGCAACACCTATTGAAGTACCAATACCCAGACAACCATGGACAGTAAGGTATCCATTGAGAAAACCCTACCAACAAATGAGACAGAATGAAGATTGCCCAAGTACCGTCTCGGAAGAAACCAAAAAGGCCTTAATGGAAGATGAATGGTGACGTCATGAGAGCCCGGACAGACTCAAAGATAGAACAAATGATGAACCAAGAATGACGCAAAGACACGAAACGCCCTGAGAAAAGAGATCGTGAGCTTAAAGTTATAGAAAGCTTTCCAAGCATATGAGAGTTAAGCTGTAAGAAAAATGAGTACAGTCGATCAGTTTATTGCTGTACATATGCTTGGAACCGCAAGAAAGATAAGAAAACTGTGCAGGTTGCCATGCTATGTAGAAGAGTAGCGCGGCAAGTGCCACTATACTTAATATAGCTCAAAACAAAGCACAGTATTATAAGTGCGATTCCACTTTGCACGAAAAGCAGTATCAACTCAGGTTACTAAAGGCCAACAAGACAAGATTCATGTTCTAGCAAAATGAAAAGAGATGGCCGAATTGAAACTCAGCAGATTCAACCGTGCCAGGAGAGCCAAGGTCATACCTATAGAAGGAACGAACAGTAGCTACATCTAATTGAAACTTAAGAACAGAATAATCTGTCTATGAAAGGTCAAGATAAGGAAGCGTATGCAGGTGGCAAACCGAATAATAATTAAATGCACAAAATGAGAGAAACTAGGCAAATTCACAGTGTCTGCATCACGTGACCATCCGAGCGAGGAGAAGCACAAGTTCACACCTACGCATCCGCCCAGGAAGAGATATCGGAATTTTACCAGACAGACAGAACCTGGCTGACCATTCTGCGTGCTGCTAAGTAAAGTGGAAATGTATGCATGGGGTTGGTGTCAACCCAATCACAATGAAACAAATAATCTACAACAGGCGATTACGAGCGGCCCATTGTTTGCTCCCTCTTCCCCTTGCGGGACCCGGTAAGGATGCCTGGTTTGACCAGGCGTTACTTACCGGGTCCCGCGAGGGGAGCTTGTAATGAGGCAGAACTGGTTTAACGGATCTGCCTCCTTTAGCGAAGCCCGATAACCCGTTCCGCTTCAGTCGTAATGAGGCCCTATATCTGGAGTCACCAACAGTTGTTACTCAGGATCAAATGGTTGGTTCTTTAGTAGTTGCAGCACTGCGGTTGTATCTTTTAGGTACGATTTCATTTTGCATACCTCTGGTTTCTGAAAGAAATCGACAAACTGGGACAAAGGTTCCAAGATTGAACCTATGCCTGATATGATAGGTCTACTAATTTTATTTTTTTCCCTTGTCGACCTTTGGAAGTGCATAGAAGCTGGTCTCCAAGGTGTTTTAGGGTTCAGGAAATCATATTCCTTGGCACTGATTTGGCTCTCTGCTATTGCTTCCTCCAGAATTGGTATTACAAGTTGGCGTATTTCTTCTGTGGGGTCACTGCCCTATTGTATGCCGCTCGTGTGGTCTTCCAGGAGGTCCAAGACCATCTTTTTGTAGTCTTCGGTGTTCATAATGACAGTAGCTCCCCCTTATCACAATTTGGTCATTTTCAGTTAGTAATTTCAGGGCCGTCTTGTCTCTTCTTGAGAAGTTGTTTTAACCGTGTGTTTGGTTCTGATATATATGTATATATCTATGGAGCAGTGTCTTCACAACACGACCTATCAAATTAAGCACTGAATTTGTTAAAAGAATATTAAATGAGAAGACAACCTGCTGCCAAAACACCGTAGAGACTCATAGTTGTTTTTGGATACTCTAGGCCATCCTAGAAGAAGAAAATAACAGCCGCCCCATCCACATGGACCGAATAAATTGGGATCGGCAAGATTAGAGTATGAATTATTATACCTCATGTTAACCTTGGTCGCCAAGTAGAAAGACACAGAAGTCTGTACTGAATAAAATTATGTGTCTCTTCCCAAACCCCTTACCCTGTTCCTATTATTTACAGGTGGGGTATTCTAACCACGATACAGTCGATGCTCCAAACAGCTTGGAAACAGCACACAACATTGTGTTGTAAAAGTGGCCTGGAAGAAAGTGGCAAAACTGAAATAGTCCACTGAAACGAGTAGGCCTGATCCGACCTTGCATTGAAAGAGATTGACCATTGGAATGGTAAAAGGCTGCAAAACGATCCTTTCCACAGTTTCAGAAAGGATGGAAATGAGTCTAAAATAATGAGGATTCTGCTGTAGTGTGTGGGGTAGAACATCAAGTAATCTCTGTCTTCTGTTTTTGTTCTTGTTTCTGTGTTGTTGTAAATGACCATACACAGATTGACAGCAAGTTTAGGATATTTTTAATACCGGCAAAACAAAGAAAATTAATATATTTAAAGTGATTTCATTTGTAAAACAGATGACACATGTCTTTGTACTCCTGACATGTGCCTTTTAATCAATTTAAGTAATTACAATACATGTTTGAAAATGATTAGTGCTAGGGCAAGTTCTCTGATTCTAGCCCCTCATCCTAGTTAAGTGTACCATCAGTGCAACCTAGGGGTAGAAACCACATGAGGGTTTAGCTTAGTATGGTTGGAGTGCAAGATATGTGGGAGTTACACACTTGATAACGATAACAAATGTAAACTGTGATTAATGAATTACCTGAGACTTGTTTGTGTGACATAACAAATAGGGGAGTCTCTAGGTTTGAGACCCTAAACAGTCCAATACATGTGTGTTTGTTGAACACACTATGCCTTCATCAGTGAAGGAAATCGTCATATTCTGCTTCGTCATTAAATCTTGGCCCAGTATATTAACTGGTGTCTGCCTTCAATACAACAATGGGACAGACTTATCACATTCTCTTATAGAGACTAGAAAATTCTCAGTAAAAGGAACTCTACTTGTAGCTCCAGAGAACCCCTGAGCATTCATGGCATTTCCAGATAACAAAATGTTTCCTTCTCGTATGCATGAGCGAGTTGCCCTAGTGTCTATGGCATGGGTGCACAACATATGGCCCGCGGGCCAGTTGCGGCCCGCCATGCTCTTTTGTCCGGCAAAACACTGGCCCTCATTGGGTCAGCACACACACGCACCACGTCGCTCCTACGAGCCACGTAATGCATGTGTGCTGCACCAATGGAGGGCCAGCACTACGGCTGGTGTGGTCCATAAGGCTTTATGCCGGAAGGCATTTCAACCTTGGACCACGCCAGCCGTAGTACGATTCCAGCGTTCCAGCTTACCTGCCGCTTACCTGCCTTCCAGCATGTCTCCGGTAAGTGGTCTGTTTGTGTTTGTGTGTCGGGTCTGTTTTCCTTTATGTTTGTGTGTGTATGTTGCGATGGGGGGGGGCGTCGGATGTGTGTCAGATGTGTATGAATGTTTGGATTTGAATGTATTTTGTGTGTATGTTGAGATGCGGAGGTGGCGGGGGTGTCGGATGTGTATGAATGTTTGGATTTGAATGTGTTTTTTGTGTGTATGTTGAGATGCGGGGGTAGGGGGTGTCGGATGTGTGTCGGATGTGTATGAATGTTTGGATTTGAATGTTTTTTGTGTGTATGTTGAGATGCGGGGGTGGGGGTGTCGGATGTGTATGAATGTTTGGATTTGAATGTATTTTGTGTGTATGTTGAGATGCAGGGGTGGGGGGGTGTCGGATGTGTATGAATGTTTGGATTTGAATGTTTTTTGTGTGTATATTGAGATGCGGGGGTGGGGGGAGTGTCGGATGTGTATGAATGTTTGTATTTTAATGTTTTTTGTGTGTATGTTTAGACGCGGGGGTGGGGGGGTTGTCGGATGTGTATGAATGTTTTGATTTGAATGTTTTTTGTGTGCTGATTTGGGGGGTGGGGGGTTTGGAGTTGGGGGGTGGGGGATTCTGGTCTGTATGGGTGCATGTTTGTGTGTGTGCTGAGCTGGGGGATGGGGGTTCGGGTCAGTATGGGTGCATGCTTGAGAGTGTGTGTGCTGAGTTGCGGGGTGGGGGGTTTGGAGTTGGGGGGTGGGGGGTTCAGGCCGGTATGGGTGAATGTTTGTGTGTGTGTTGAGTTGGGTGGTGTGGGGGTTCGGGTCTGAATGGGTGTATGTTTGTGTGTGTGCTGAGTTGGGGGGTGGGGGTTCGGGTCTGTATGGGTGCATGTTTGTGTGTGTGCTGAGTTGGGGGGTGGGGGTTTGGAGTTGGGGAGGTGGGGGGTTCGGGTCTGTGTGGGTGCTTGTTTGAGAGTGTGCTGATTTGGGGGGGTGGGGGTTTGGGTTGTATGGGTGCATGTTTGTGTGTGTGCTGAGTTGGGGGTTGGGGGTTCGGGTCTGTATGGGTGCTGGTTTGTGTGTGTGCTGATTTGGGGGGTGGGGGTGTTTGGAGTTGGGGGGTGGGGGATTCGGGTCTTTATGGGTGCATGTTTGTGTGTGTGCTGAGTTGGGGGGTGGGGGGTTTGGGTCTGTATGGGTGCTGGTTCGTGTGTGTGCTGATTTGGGGGGTGGGGGTTTGGAGTTGGGGAGGTGGGGGGTTCGGGTCTGTATGGGTGCTTGTTTGAGAGTGTGCTGATTTGGGGGGTGGGGGGTTCGGGTCTGTATGGGTGCATGTTTGTGTGTGTGTGCTGAGTTGGGGGTGTGGGGGGTTTGGGTCTGTGTGTGTGCTGATTTGGGGGGTGGGGGGTTTGGGTCGGTATGGGTGCTTGTTTGAGAGTGTGTGTGCTGAGTTGGGGGGTGGGGGGTGCCAGGATGAATAACATCAGAGACAACGGGCAGCCTTGCCTGGTGCCCCGTAGGGTCACCCAGGCAGGTGAAATGTGTTTGCCAGTGCGAACCCTGGCCACTGGCCTGATGTATAGCAACTGCACCCAGTGTATAAATCCCAGGCCAAACCCAAATCGGCATCACCACGTAGATCTGTTCCCATTTAGTGATGCTCTTTGACATTAGCTTCAGTCCCCTAAAGATCATACTCCTAGGTCCAGAATTGTCCCTGGACATAGTATGATAGTAACAAATGTTTGCCCCCCACCCCCACTTACTATCCCCTCTCCCTCTCCAGCACTATCTGAAATGTCGTCAGACCTAGTACGATAAAAGCTTGTTTTGTTCCTCTCCCTCCTTTCCATCACCTTGTGTAATTCTCTGGCTCTACCAGAAATGTTGTCAGGCCTAGGACGGTAGTCGCCTGTCTGTTCCCATTTCCTTCCTATCTGTGTCGCTAGGCCGAGTACGATAGTTCATTTCGCATTCTTGTTGTTCATGGCCTGTAAGAATGTTTTGTATTTCCCTTGTTCCCTCCCTTGTCGAGAAGCGCTTTGAAACACATTGTGTATAGGCGCTATATAAATAAACTATCATAGCATATCATTAGAGATGTTGGGCCAAGGGTCAGCAGTGGGTGTGGTTTATTTGTACATTCCTAAAGCTTTCAAAATCGGCTACAGCCTTTTCTAGTATGGTCCTGGATGATGTCTGCTCCTGTAATTTTGCCACTAAACCCCGATCAAGCGTTTGAGACCCATTGAGTGTGGGTAATTGTTACCTTTCTACAACCCCATCAAGCATTGTTCAGGGGGATAGAAGCACAAGCAGAAACTATTTCTCTGGTGCAATATGGTAGAGCTCCTGTCAGTTTTGCCCTGCCCAGGAAGAAACGGAGATCAGTTTCTTTGTATGTTCACTAAAGTAATTGGTCATCCTGTGATAATTCCTTTCAAAAGCTCATAATTTGGCAACAGCTTGTGCTTTGAAATGTTATTTTTTTTTTAAAAAATCTCAAACATAACAGGTTGATATGCTATGCAGCCCGCTATTCCTAAAGTATCCATCAATAAGTGCATGAAAAGGTATGCTGGCAAGGCTATGTTCTTTATCTGATCTTGTTTTTTTGTCGCTTCTAGGATTCTCAAAAAAGTATATAATTTGTATATACTCTAGACTTGGACCATCGTAGTGGGAGCATAACAGTGGAGTTTGTATCTTTATCCAAAGATGTCCCTGCCAATGTTCAGTGCAGTAAAAAAAAGAAAGATTGACCAGGAGCTCCATCATTTTAAGGATGAGTGGACTGAGAAGTTTTTTTTCATCGAGTCCTAACCTGATGTGTACTCGTGTCTCATTTGTCTCGAACGCATAGCAGTCCCCAAGGAATATAATATCCGCCGCCATTGTGAATCAAAACAATCACAATATAAGGATTTGCAGGGGGAAGCGAGAATTAAGAAAGCTGGGGAGATAAAAACACAGCTGGCTGAGCAACAGGGTGTTTTTGCCCAGAAAAAAAAGAATCTGAATGTGCCACCTTTGCAATTTATAAGGTTGCACAGCTTATTACAAGGTCAGCACGTCCTTTCACAGATGGGGATTTCATTAAAGACTGCCTGATGGAGATTTGCGAGGCAGTGTGTAAAGAAAAAAAAGATGCTTTTACAAATGTTCTCCTTTCACGTATGAGTATCCAGAGGCGTATTGTAGATATGGCTGACAATTGTTACAGCCAACTGAAAATGCGGTGTAAGGATGTCAAGTTCATTTCAGCTGCCCTTGATGAGAGCACAGATGCAAGTGACATAGCCCAACTCTTAATTTTCATTCGGGGGTCGATAATCAATGCAAAGTATTTCAGGAACTGGCTTCCCTGGTATCTTTGCATGGCAGGACTACTGGTGCTGACATTGTTAATGCCTTTCAAAAAGTCATCGATGATTTAAATTTGCCATGGGATGCGTTGGTAGGCGTGACGACTGATGGGGCGCCAGCCATGGTTGGGAAGCAAAATGGGTTTATTGGCTGCTTGAAAAGGCACTTGGGCGAGAAGGCTGTCCATTTAAAAAATTATCACTGCATCATCCACCAGGAGGCATTATGCGCAAAACATTTGAAATTCACTCAAGTGATGGACTTTGTTGTGAAAACGGTTAATTTTGTCCGTGCACGCTCTTTAAATCACCGATTGTTTCAGGCGTTTTTAGAAGAGGTAAAGGCAGATTATGGTGATGTCCTATATCACACCGATGTTCGATGGCTTAGTCGTGGCAATGTGCTGAAGCGATTCTTTGCTTTACGGCACAAAATAAAAGCATTCCTTGATGAAAAGGGAATGGACACTTCTGTCATGCAAGATATTGACTGGGTAGCTGACTTTGCTTTTCTGACTGACCTGACAGGCCATTTCAATGATTTAAATTTAAAGTTGCAAGGAAGCCAAAATCTCATATCGGATCTGTTTGAGGCAGTTTGTGCCTTTGAAATAAAGTTAAGGCATCTGACAGCCCAACAGGAGAAAGGGATGCTGGCACACTACCCCGCATGTGCAGAGGTTTTCCCCCATGACAAGTATGTAGGGTGGTATCGGCATGTGAAGGTCCTGAAGGAACTGCAAAATGTTTTTTTTTAAACATATTTTTATTGTTTTACAATGTAACATAGTACGATATAACAAAATAACATCCCCAAGGACCCCCCCCCTCCCTCACCCATCCCCCTCGGGAAGACATGTTCCATGTTCCAGCTTTCCTCGGGAGCGTCTATGAGGTAAATATGTCCGTGATTCTGATGTTGTGCGGGCACCATTGTACCATATAGTCCGAATGTAGGTATTCCAAAACTCCCCCCCATTCCTTCATGAATGACCCATTCGAGCCCTGTAGGCGGTGTGTGATCTTTTCCATTGTCATATGCGACCAGACCTTTTGCATCCATGTGTATATCAGTGGTGGGTCATGCTTTTTCCAGTTTTGGCCAATAGTGGCCCATGCCGCTATGACCAGGCCCATGAAACTTCTCCATTGTGCCTTGCTATATTTCTTGGACTGATACCCTAAAATTCCATATAGCCATACCTCCTCCCCCAGTTGGTCCACCTCTGGGAACATCTTTTTCATTTCAGTTATCAGTTCTGACCAGAATCCTTTGACCCTAGGACAGTCCCACCAGATATGCCTCCACGTGCCGACTTCTGGGCAGCCTCTCCAGCAGCGGTCGGACGTTCCCGGATACATATTGTGAAGCCTCTCCGGTGTATAGTGCCATTGAGTGACTATTTTTGTCCACATTTCCCTGGTCTGCACAGCTCGTGTTAGTTTGGGAATGCCCGCCCACAGCTTCTGCCACTGCTGAATTGGGATTTCCTCCCCTAGTGTTCTTTCCCATCTTTTCATATAAGTCCATTTTATTTCTTCGTCCTGTGTATTGATGAAGCTGTAGAGTGTGGAGATCAGTTTCTTGGTTCCTGAGTTGGATAGGATATATTTTTCGAATGGGGTTAATTCCCTTGTGGCCGCCTGAGTAATCTCTGGCGTTGCCAGCCAGTGTCTGAGCTGTTCGTACTTATATCTGTCCGCCTTAGTCAAGTTCCACATGGTTTTACAATCTGCAAAAGGTCTTACTTCCTTTTCTTGGAACATTTCTCCTATTTTCCTACACCCAGCCTCTTCCCATTTCTCGAAGGCCCCGGGCTCTTGTCCTGGCGGGAATTGCGGGTTCCTGCAAATGGACGTGAATGGTGCCGTCGCCGTGGTCATGGTGCCCTTCCATGTCTGTTCGTCCCATGCGTTCAGTGTAGTTGTCATGATTTCGCTAATGCGGCGATTCGGGTGTCTGTGTTGTTTTAGTTTCCAAAGAATATCTTCCAGTGGGGTTCTGGTGACCGCCCTGTCCTGAGTTACCCAGATCGTTTGTTGGTCATCCCCCAGCCATTCTTTCAGCACCCATAATTGCGCTGCTTGATAGTATTTCCTGAAGTGTGGCAGTGACATTCCCCCCTCCTTGACATGTGTCGTGAGGACCGATCTTGCAACCCTTGGGGGCTTCCTATTCCAAATAAATGTTGAGATTGTCTTTGACAGTGCCTTGAAGAATGAGTTTGGAATTGTTATCGGAAGGACGTGGAAGTGATGTAGCACTTAGGTGGAATGTTCATTTTCACCGATTGGATTCTACCCCACCATGATATCCTTAGCGGGCACCAGCGCTCCAAGTCCTTTTCCACTCTGGCCAGTAGTGTGGGATAATTCCCTTTGTACAGTAAGTCCACCGTACGCGTGAGTGTTATACCCTGGTACCTGATTCCTTCTTTCGCCATTTTTGGGCCTAGTGATCCCGCCACCCTTCCCTGTGCCTCTGTATCCCCCGCTAATAGTAGTATTTCAGATTTGTTCCTATTAATTCTCAGGTCTGATATCTCCCCGAATGCCTCCAGTTCTTGCAATGTACATGGGAGTGACCTCCCAGGGTCCTCCAGGGCTAGTAGCGTATCGTCTGCATATGCAATTATCTTATGTTGTCTGCCTGCCATCTCAATCCACTTTATTTGGATGGTTTCCCTAATCTTAATGAGCAATGGCTCCAGGAATATAGCATATAGTAGGGGAGATAATGGGCATCCTTGTTTTGTCCCCCTGGAAATCTCTACCATGTCTGACACCTCCCCGTTGATCGCAATTCTGATTGATGGGGAGATATAATTGGCTTTGACCATCTTAATGTATTGTTCACCGAATCCCATTCGCTCTAGTGTTTTGAAGAGTATGGACCATTCCACCCGATCAAAGGCCTTTTTGGCGTCGAGTGAGAGTAGTATAGCTGGCGTGTGTGTGATGCCTACTTTTTCTATTAAGTGTGTCACTCTTCTTAAGTTGTCGTGGGTTTGCCTGCCTGGGATAAAGCCTGATTGATCTGGGTTTATTAGGGAGGACAGTAGCGGGGACAGCCTGGCTGCTAGGATCTTTGTGTATATTTTCGAGTCTAAGTTTATCAATGCTATTGGGCGGTAATAACCCGGGAGGGAGGGATCTTTACCTGGTTTGTGGAATACTAGGACCTTAGCCTCATTCATTGATGGGGTTACGTTTCCGCTTTCCTTGAAGGTGTTTAATAGTTTTGTTAGGAATGGGGTGAGGATATCTGCATATTTTTTTTATAGAAAGGGGCCTTGATGCCATCTTGGCCAGGTGCCTTATTATATGGGAGTCCTGCTATTGCTTTCTTCACCTCTTCTTCCGTGATTTGGGTTTCCAATGCTATTTTCTATTCTTCCGATATCTTTGGGATGGGGAGAGATTGCAGGAATTTGTTTTGATCGCCTTCGTCTGGGTGCTCAGTCGCATGTAGATTTTGGTAGAATGTCTTGAATACCTCCCCTATATCTTTATTACGTGTTTGAGGCTCGCCTTTAGCGTCTTTAATGTTTAGGATGGTTAATGATTTTTGTTTTGCAGAGCGTTGTCTCGCAAGGAATCTGTCTGCATAAAGTATCTTTGCTTGAGATAGAGGAGGGATGTCTCTGCCTTTTTATTATGAAGCATTTCCAGTTGCCCTTGCGCATGTCTCAGTGCTTTCTTAAGGCTTCTGGTAGGATTTGTCAGTAGCTCCTCTCGTATATCTGTACGTTTGTTTTCCAGTTCTCTTTCCCACCCATACCTTTGTTTGTCCTTGGTGGCTTTCAGAGCTATCATGTGTCCCCGGATAACTGCTTTAAACGCTTCCCAGACTATACCCAGAGGGACCTCCCGAGTGTCGTTATGTTCGAAATATTCTGCTATCTTGTCCCTGACTGCTTCTCCAATCACCGGGTCTACAAGCAGATCTTGTGGGAGTCTCCATCACCAAAGCCCCCCACCCTTCCCTGGGGTCTGTATGTCCAGCCAGAGTGGGGCATGGTCTGAGAGTGTAATTGGGCCTATTTCCATCCCTTGAACTCTGCCCAACACTCCCACCGACACCCAAAAATAATCTATTTGCAACATCGTGTTGTGGACATGCGAATAGTACGTGTAGCCTTTGTTTTGCCCCTTCAGTTCCCTCCATGCATCACACAGTGCCATCTGGTCCATTTTTTGCTTGAGATGCCTGGATGTGGCCCCTTGGTTTTGTTGTCCTCCCGCGCTCCTATCTACTTGCGGTTGCCATGCCATGTTAAAGTCTCCCCCCAGTATTATCTCTCCCTTCGTGAACCCCTCCAATTTTGCCATCGTATCCCGCATGAATCCGTCTTGGCCCGTGTTTGGTGCGTATATTGACGCTAGGGTGAGCCTGGAGCCCTCTAGCAAAACATTGACAAACGCGACCCTCCCCTCCCTGTCTGTCTGCTTATCTATTAGTGTTACGTCCCTTCCCCCCAGTGTGGCTATTAGAACCCCTGCTCTTTTCCCAGTTGCATTTGATTGTGCCAGTACATTGTACCCTCTGAGATAAACCTTCCTTCTGTCTTTTGTTCTTATATGAGTTTCCTGTAGCAGTAGGATGTCCGCCTTCTCCCTCTTAAGCATATTCTCCATTGTCTTCCTCTTCACTGTGGAGTTCAGGCCCCTAACATTTAATGTTAAAATTCTGATTTTCCCCATTGCAAATGACCCTGATCAGGTGTCATGTGAGCCCGAGTGTCATGATCCCAGCTATCTTCCGGAGTAGCCCTCCCATCCCTCACCCCCAACTTCCCAACTCCCCCCCCAATATAAACGAACCACCAACTGTGAACCCGAGGAGGGCCCGGGTACCTATGGATGCTAGGGCGTTGCGCCTATCGCTCCCTGCCCTCTGTGAGCTCGGGTTAAACTGTGTGGGGAGTCCTAAACCCTTCATATTCCTCAGACCTACTGCGTGTCCGTACCTGATCCCCATCCAGGCCGCTGGGATTTACTTTTTCCGAGTTCCTTCGTAGAGTGCCTCTCCAAGTTTCGTAGTCTGGCGATGCCCCTTGTCATCGTCTTATATAGGTGTTCCTCTATTCCGCTGTTGCCGGTTTGGAGTTCCATTTAGTTTCTTTTTCTGCCGTACCACCTCCCATCCTCTCTGCCTTTTTTGCAGATCCCCTTTTGCTTTGATGCCCCTATTTCCTTCCTCCTCTGCTTGTATGTCCATTATGTGAAGCCCTTCTACCTAGATTGTCAAACTCCTTTGTTTCCCTTCCCACTCGAATAGCAGGCCGAATGGGAACGTCCATTTGTACCTTATTTCTTTTGCAATCAGCTCTTTTATCAGTGGTGCCATTTCTCTCCTCTTTAATAACGTCACCGATGCCAGGTCCTGGTAAAGCTGTATATCTGCCCCATTCATCCTGATATGGTCTACGAGCCTCGCTCTCCCCAGTATATGTTCTTTCTGTGGGTACGATGTAAGGACTGCCAGTACATCTCTAGGTCATTCCCCAGGGGCGCCTGTTCTTTTCGGGCCCACTCTGTGTATTCTGTTGATCCCTATGATGTCCGCATCTTGTGCTTCAATTATGCCCCTGAACATTTCCTGTACCGCTTTCTTGAGATCTTTATCCAGCACAGTCTCTGGCATGCTTTTAATGCGGATATTAGATTTGTGGGACCTATTTTCTAGTTCCTCACATTGGATTTCTAAGTTGTGGGTTAATCGCACCAGGTGTTCTTGGGTTTCACTGTTTTGTTGTGCTTCATCTTCCACGTATTGCACAATTTTCGCTAGAGTTTCCGTCCTTTCTTCCAGTTTGGCTACATCCTGCTTTAGGTCCTGAACTGCCTGTTTCATATCGTTTCTCAATGTGGCAAATTGGTCATGAACCGTCGACATAAATTTGTCTTGCAGCTCCACGAACTAGGCGTGCATGTCATCCCTTGACGGGGTTGAGTATTTGCGTTGGGGTGGATGGAGTCCATTGGAGGGTCATCCTGCAACCTTCCCCTGGTGTTTATAGGGGTATCAGATGCCCACATTTGGAGTGTGGTTGAGTCTTGTTTAGCCGATTTCTGGTTTGGTTGCGTCGCTCCCCCTTTACCCTTTGCCTTGCACATTGCCCTTGTGTTGTGGAGTGCTCACTGGGTTTATTTGCTCCTTGGGAGCTGTGTTGTGCCTTGAGTGCTACTGCGTAGCTGTTCTTGATTTGGCGGAGTGGGCTTGCTTGGTAGTGAGCCCTATAGTTTTACTGCCTCCTCTCTTCAGGGACGCTTGTTAACCCTCCAGTCTCCGGGGGCTGCTTGGTTAGTTACCCCCAAAGCTGATAGTGGGTCTCTGGGAGTAGAGTTTTTGATTCTATACCAGTCTCTCCCCTTAATGACCGCCCTGCCCCTGCATTCTCAAAGTGCCACGGTTGAAGTGTGTGAGGATTTCCCCCCTGTGTGCAAAATGGCTTACTTGGCCTTAAGGGAGTGCCCAGTGAGGAGGGGGAGGGTGGCTCCACCTAGAATGTGGCCTCCTGAGACCTCCGCGCAGGAAGGGGGGAGCTCCTCTCACCTGGGGTCCAGGGTAATGCGTTTCCTTCTCCGCACATTCCTCTCCCCCCACGTTAAAGCTCCGGAGCTCTAGCGGAGACTCTTCTTCCCATAAACGCTTCCCCCTATTGCACAGTGTTGCCTGGGGGCGGCCTCCGATTCCTCCGCGCCTGTATAGTTCCGTTCCCCGGCGCTGAATGTGCTCTGCCCGGAGGGGGAGGGGCGGATCAAGTGCTTTCTGCCCACGGCCTTCTGAGCCTACGCACCCGGCGTTCCCCTTCGCCGCTGAGACCCACCGACTGGTGGGTGTATGCCGCTGTGCAGGCAGGTGTTCCCCGCCTTGTCCTCCGCAGACGGGTACCCGACCCGGGCTCTCCGTTCGCTCATGGCGTGCTTCGTTCCCGGAGGGGGAGGGGTGGCTCTCCGATGCGGCTCTGCCTCTGCTCGCTCACTCCGTGTGGCGATTCCCCTTCCCGTTGCTGTGGAGGGTCCCTGGCGGGATCGGCGGCCGTTGGAGGTGCTTTAATCCTCGGAACTGGTGCTAAATGTCGTGCTTCGATGTGGCCCGGCCGGAGCGAGACTTAACCACGTCTCTCTGCCCCGGCGGCCATCTTGGAATCTCTGCAAAATGTTTTTGAGAATCGTTTCTCACAATTCAAATCCCAGCGAGCTCTTTTAAACTTTTTAGTCTTCTATCAGTCTCTGGACACTGCTCAATTCCCCAATCTGTCACGGGAAACATTAAAGATGGTATCTATGTTTGGCAGTACTTACATTTGTGAGCACGTTTATTCACAAATGAAACTACATAAATCCAGCCTAAGGACAAGACTAACTGACCAACATTTCCATGCTATCCTGAGAGTAGGAACAACCTCACTGGAGCCCGAGATCCAGAAACTGACAGCTGAGAAACGCTGCAATGTTTCTCACTGATCAACTATGTCTGGTTCACTGTTTCATCCTGTATGATTTGGGGAAATGTATAGTACAAAATGTAAGTTTTAAATACAAATAAAACGGTACAACTCCAAAAAGGTGTTTTTTCCAACTGTCATA
This sequence comes from Ambystoma mexicanum, assembly GCF_040938575.1. Lineage (NCBI taxonomy): Eukaryota > Metazoa > Chordata > Amphibia > Caudata > Ambystomatidae > Ambystoma > Ambystoma mexicanum. Next base: position 379,105,412 of record NC_090921.1, on the reverse strand, counting down.
GTGTTTGGTTGGGGGTGAGGGGGCCATGGGGCATAGTGTTTGGTTGGGGGTGAGGGGGCCATGGGGCATAGTGTTTGGTTGGGGGTAAGGGTGCCATGGGGCATAGTGTTTGGTTGGGTGTGAGGGGGCCATGGGGCATCGTGTTTGGTTGGGTGTGAGGGGGCCATGGGGCATAATGTTTGGTTGGGGGTAAGGGTGCCCTGGGGCATAGTGTTTGGTTGTGGGTAAGGGGGCCCTGGGGCATAGTGTTTGGTTGGGGGTGAGGGACATGGGGCATAGTGTTTGGTTGGGGGTGAGGGGGCCATGGGGCATAGTGTTTGGTTGGGGGTGAGGGGGCCATGGGGCATTGTGTTTGGTTGGGGGTAAGGGGGCCCTGGGGAATAGTGTTTGGTTGGGGGTGAGGGACATGGGGCATAGTGTTTGGTTGGTGATGAAGGGGGCCATGGGGAATAGTGTTTGGTTGGGGGTGAGGGTGCCATGGGGCATAATGTTTGGTTGGGTGTGAGGGGGCCATGGGGCATAGTGTTTGGTTGGGGGTGAGGGACATGGGGCATAGTGTTTGGTTGGGGGTGAGGGGGACATGGGGCATTGTGTTTGGTTGGGTGTGAGGGGGCCATGGGGCATAGAGTTTGGTTGGGGGTAAGGGGGCCCTGGGGCATAGTGTTTGGTTGGGGGTGAGGGACATGGGGCATAGTGTTTGGTTGGGGGTGAGGGACATGGGGCATAGTGTTTGGTTGGGGGTGAGGGGGCCATGGGGCATAGTGTTTGGTTGGGGGTAAGGGGACCATGGGGCATAATGTTTAGTTGGGTGTGAGGGGGCCATGGGGCATAGTGTTTGGTTGGGGGTGAGGGACATGGGGCATAGTGTTTGGTTGGGGGTGAGGGGGCCATGGGGCATAGTGTTTGGTTGGGGGTAAGGGGGCCCTGGGGCATAGTGTTTGGATGGGGGTGAGGGTGCCATGCGGCACAGTGTTTGGTTGGGGGTGAGGGTGTCATGGGGCATAGTGTTTGGTTGGGTGTGAGGGGGCCATGGGGCATAGTGTTTGGTTGGGGGTGAGGGGGCCATGGGGCATAGTGTTGCACTCCAAGAGTGAACCCAATAATAAAGCTAAAACAGGCACAGTTAGGAGATGTTCATCTTTGGCTTTTTGAGGAAACCTGACTCAACGAAGGCCATACTCCTCTTGGGCAATCCAAACAGCAAACTGTAGCAGTCCAAAATAACGGCATGTCCAATCTAGGATCAATAAAATATATATAAGTTAATTAAACAGGCGAGATACAATAACTAAATAGAAATAAATTATAACAATGGAAAATGTGTAGTACAAAATGTAAGTTTGAAATGCAAATAAAAATCATTAGCCCTCAAAAACATTCTTTTTCCATGTGTTTAGTACAAATTGGGGGTTTAAAAAGCCTCCTGCCACGCCCCGCCTACCGCCGCAGCGACATTTACTTTTCGGCCCACTATAGCCCTCATGTAAGGTACTTTCGGCCCTCTGTCAAAATCAGTTGTGCACCCCTGGTATATGGTAACAAAAGCCCTTGGTTCCTCTTGAGAATTTGGCATCACCGATAGTACTAAACACATCAAGTCACCCTGTGAGCTGTCCTATTGTTGGTAAATACTTATTCCTTTGCCTGTGAACGGATCCCCACCCTCGATAGTGAGACCCCCTACTCTAGGAGTCAATAACCGTCCTGTGTTTGCGCTCTGCTGTATTTGCATGGGTGCGTGCTGTGACTGCCCTTGCGGTGAATTCAATGGTGCTTGTTGTGATTGCAAAGCCAGTTGTGTTCGCAGTGCTTGTACTTGATACATTGTCTGATCTTGGGCGAACCCATCCCTGCTTTGTGGGCTATATGCTGGAGGATAAGCTGTCCCCCCTCTTGAGAATTGCCCATTTTGTACAAACCCTTGGCTCCTACATTATCATGCAATGTATCCTGTCATTCCACATGTCAAAAACACAGGAGGGGTCTTCTAATTTGCCCTCCCTGCATGCCTTGATTATCATTTTGCAGATTCTGAAAACCACCTTGGTTATTCTGAAAGTTTCCCTGATTTTTTTGAAAACCTCCTCTTCCTCAGAAGCCTTCCCTGCTACTCGTCATTAATCTGTTCTCTCATTGATCCGACTCCCATTGGTTATTCACCTGGGGCATACCTGCTGTCTGTTGTGATCCTAGCCCTTCTCTGCTAGTCAACATTGCCCCTTTCTATAACATATTTTGACAGCTTCTACTACACTAGTTTGGCTTCCTTAAGCTTCCCAGCATCCTCGCTCTTTCGAATTTTCTCATGCAACAGTCGACAATGGTGTGCAATGGTCAGCTGTATTTCTGGCCATGGCTTTGCCTCCATACACACAAGCTTCTTAAGCTGTCTCTGTACCTGGTCTGGCAATCCCTGACATATAATATGATTGAATACAGGTATTGATTCCCCCACGGCTCCCAAGTTTCCAAAGGCCACTGCTCTTGAAAATTCTGTATGTAAGCAAGCAGATCTTCGCCTTCCTGCATCTTGCGTGCCATAATTGCACCCGTATCTGACGTTTCAGGACACTGTACTCTAAGCGCTTTCTAAACTGCCGCTCTAGAATTATTAAATAGTGCTCCATCATGCACTGTGTTCTGTGCTGTGACACTTGAGTATCCTGCTCTCGTCCAAATGTCATCAGCCCTTTCCCCAAGGATATCTGCTAGAAGACCCTTAATGTCTCCTATAGCTAATGTGTTTCCTCCTGTCAATTTCTCCAACTCATAGATCAATTTCCCTGCCTCTGACATTAAACTGGGCAATTTGGATCTTAAATTGTCCTTTTCCATCTGGGGCTATGGGATATACTACAGTTTGGCCCTTCCTTTTTCCAACAATGGAAATTGTGAAATCCCCAAATCTCAGTCGGCTTCCATCGTCTGCCTATCCATAGTAGGGACAATGGGTCTCGATCGCCTTCTTCCTGGCAATGACCTCAGTCTGCTCACATATGATGTCGATTCCCCCCTCTCACTAGAAGGTCACCTTTTAGGTCACTCTGGCCGCGTCATAGGCTGTGGCATCCTTTCTTTAGGCAGGTCCGAATCTGACCATCTTACTTCCTTGTCTGTCTGAAAACACCCCTCACGACCACATGCACCAACACCCTCCTCCCCACGGGAGGTTTCCCTTTCTTCGTCTGACATATCTTGTCCCCAACTAGTATGGCTGTCATCTTTCTCATCTCTGTTTATAGTTAGTCTGTCCAAAGACAAGGCTCTGTGCTCGAGACTAAACAGGCCTCCCTCCTTGCCTTGTGATTGGGCACTTTGACATTGATCATCTTTCCCTTTATTTCTCAAGTCACTTTTTGCCCTCATCTCTTGATAAGCCTTTTCGATCCTGTCTCCAATATTTCCTATCTCACAATTCTCCTCTAGGTTTACTGTAGAGGGTCCTGGCATTGGTTCTTGTGATGGGAGGAACTCCTCTATGTCCTCCCATAATACTACTGGACTTGGTTCCATTAACTCTCTCTCACATTGCGATCAATATCGCATGCACTCTGTCTTCTCTATCATTCCATTTCCTCATCAAATTCTCTTAATTTCTTTATTTCCTCCATAACCCTTTCTTCTTCCTGTCTTTACGCTTCTCTTCTCTCATTTGCCCCATGTACTTATTCATCTCTGCATCTTTGCATTCTTTTATCTCTTAATTTCTCTTCTTCCTCTTCCTCTCTCTTCTTTTCTAGCCCACTGTCATATTTTCTTTGCTGTTCTGTTCTCGCCTCCTTTCTTGACTGTTCTTCCTGATACATTGGTTCCCGTCTTTCTCTACTCTTTCTTTTATACTTGTCTTCTTTTAATAGTTTCTCTTGTTTCCTGTCTTTTTTATCATGATTGTCTTGATCTTCTTCTTGCCGTACTTCCTCGATGCTTTTCCCATCAAGTTTGAGCAATATCTGCGCACGCATCCATTTGTTCTCTATGAGCGCTATATTGGCAGCTTTGTCATTTTTCTCCCTTCCATCTCTTGATTTCTTGTTCTATATCTAAGGCTACACTTGGTCATTTACTTTTCTCTTTGTCCCGTGGGACTTTAGAGATCATATCTTTTTCTAGAGTTCTCTCTGGACTCTCGTCACTGCTATACGCATGCGACACATGTATCGGATTACTGTATCCTGTCGCTGCTTTAAGCTATCTTAATGGATACAACCCTTCATATTTCATTCTATTGCCATTTACTTCAGGCGCGGTAGGGGGAGCAGAAGGCTCAACACCCCCCTCTTTACGCTGGTTAAGCATCCAGTCTCCAGGAGGCGGGTCTTCCCATTTCTCCTGATACATTTTCCAAAGCTCTAGGCTAGCTAACCTTTTTTTCAAATGTCTTTCCCGTGTACGCAGCATGCAAGTATGTGGTCATGTGTTTAAAAAAAAATACTTTCGACAGTGATCCCCCTTGTGGCCATGGCATGAACATTTTATCTGCCGTGCACTTAACCCATTTTGCACAATATTGCTTAAGCTTGGGTTCATGTTTTGGCAGCTTTTTATACAGGTGTATGACAGGAGTAGCATCCTCCATGATGACAAGTCACAATCGACTGTCAATACTTACCATTATTGTACACAGAAAATACTTTTTTTGAAAAACAATATAATATGCACATGCACCAATCGTCGGCACTCCAAACCTCTGTCTCACTTCACTTCAATCTACCTGTTCAGTCGATACCATTAACAACTAAATAAATAAATAATCTACTCTCAGCCATTTACCACAATCTATAATTTGTCGCTCTCTCACATTTCATCTTTTCCTTAATACATACAATACACACAATATCCAAACAGACAAACTGCCCGGCCCCAACATATATCTCTGCCAACGCTCCTCGTGGCTACTCTTGCCCCTAAAATTACTCCAATCAGAGTGTAAATTATCTTCTTTAGTGAACCTTGTTCACTTGTAGCCTAAGTATATCCACTTGAATTTGGAAATAACTTCTTATAGATGTCCCTGGATGTAGGATTTATGGGCTTAATCTGTGACGCTCAATATATCTCTATGTGACACTCTTCGTCATTAACTAAATACCCCACCAACCCTCTATTACTTTCTTCCCATTATCACTTTTTCCCACTCAATGCTCAATCATTGTTTGCCACCTTTCTCAATCTACTCACCATTCGCTTTTCAGCTCCTGACCCTCGGGATCGTCTCCTCCTCAACCGGCCCCCTGAGCCTTCGGTCCGCTCAGCTGCCTGTAGAAATCGGTAGGGAAATTCTATGAAAGAGGGACCCGTCCCACCTATCTCGTGTCTTGCAAGAACTTATTTTCGGCCGCTATCAACAGGAAGCCTTGCAGTCCTCCAGCTAAATGGCGGAGGACATCCGATATTCCAAGACCCTTAAAAGCCTACTGGGTCGACAGATCTTTAACCATTGTCTGCTACCACGTGAACCCATACATTTCGGCCCTGTAATACAAGGTAGCAATACTTAGAGATGGATAGGGATGCAGAACTTACTCATACATCAATAATCAAATTGACTCATTAAGTTGGCAAAACTTAGTACTGTTTTACTTGCAATCATCTAAAACAGGGAGTTACAAAGGCCATCAACGGATGTTTGCTCGATTTCTCTCGATACATTTTATAAAAAACACAACTTGTATAGTCAATATTCATCATCATTGGCATCACACTATGCGGCAAACTACAAAAGCCTACTTGGGGATGGATGTGATAGGCTTACAGAGAACATCTAAGTATACCTTCCATACTAACAGGGGTTGTGATTGGGCTTCTAACATCAGGTGGGCAACTAAGCCCTCCACTAGTGCAATGTATTGTCATCGTCACAAAATACATGACGATTCATTGGTTATATAAACTATAGGTCTCTCTGTTACGTGGCCCTCTACAATTGGTTGGCATGCTTGTACCCTTCAGGAATATCCCACACGCCAGCAGCAGGCAGGCTGGTACCCCAGGTGCTTGGGGGGGTTGGCCCGGGCATGCCTCCCCACCCAATTAGCCCAACATCTATCATCACTCTTTCAGTCTGCCAGTCAATTAAGGCTTTGAACTTGGCCTTGCAGAAGCTCGCTGTGCCTGAGAATAAAAGGGAGTATAGGCATAGTTTGTTTTCTGGTTTCGGTGTAGCTCAGCTCAATGTCTATTTTGATCTGGCCATGTGACTGGAGACAACACATGGCAAGAGCTCCTTGCTGTATTTAATACTAATAAATTATGACCTCTTGACACCTTCAGTGTTTTTTCATTCCACCACAAACAGAAGTTTGTTTCTTTCTCACGTTCATGTAGCTCTTTGACAGACAACTAGGCTCACGGTGGCCTCGACTCTTGGTGCAGGGCCAGCCCGCCTTTCTTGAATTCTCCTTTGCCATTAGTTATTTTCCAACTGCGCCACACTGAAACCCTTTCCATTCATGAGGTTCAAGCTCTGCTAAAGTGTATCGTGGAACATCCAGGTTCCATACATTCCTATGTATATACATTGGTGCATCGCCGCAATTTATTCACTACATAGCCAGCCTTAAGATTACTTTGTCTACTTGCGTTACTGCATCTGTTCAAATGTAAAACAACTGCCTTTTCTTCAGTGTTTCTTTAGCATGAGCATCTTCATCTAGCACCCAAAATGTTGCTCATCTTTGACACTTCCTCTTCAGATCTTATAGAATGGTTGCGTCAGTTCTGCTTCGCAGGACGTCACCAGTCTTCTTTCTTGTTCATTAACACACTTTATCGGGGATTCTGTTCAGAAGACCATCATTTCTTCGTGACTGCATATAGGGTTTTCTCAATGGATACCTTGTTTCAAGGATTCTTTGCGGTACAGGCATCCTCACTGGTACTGCACATGTCTCAATTTCTGGCTCACAACATATAGGCAACATGGGGGCGGTTCTTTTGACAGGTGTACATGGCTCCTCCTCTACAGGAGTGATAGCGCAATCCTACAGCCCTGGGTTAGCCCAGTGGTATTGATCCCTGAAAAGACTAGTGGTGGGAAGACTGGAGTTTGCTTTTGTGTGGACTACAGGGGGCTCAATTCCTCGGGCAGATGAGTTCATTGACAAGCTTGGCACTGCCAAATACATGAGTATCTTTGACCTCACGGAAGGGTACTGGCAGGTCTGCATTCTCAACCCCAGAAGGACACTATCAATTCACTGTGATGTCCTCCAGATTGAAGAATACCCGTGCCACTTTTCAGAGGATGTTTAACCAGGAAAACTTAAGTGTCGCCTATTTAAATGACATTGCTGTATTCCTCCACACCTGGAAAGATAACTTATACCACTTGAAACAAGTGCTTCAGGCGCTGCAGCACGCATGTCTGACTATCAAGGCCACGAAGTGCCAGATAGCGCAGTGCACAGTGACTTACCTATACCACCTGGTCAGTGGAGGTAAGAAACAACTTCTCAAAGTGAAGGTACAGGCTGTGAAGGATTGTGACATCCCCACCACACAGACATGTGTATTACCAGTCGTTCATCAAGAGGTATGGGACCACTGCCATGCCCCTGAATGATGTCATTTCCAAGAAAATGCCAAAGAAGTACCCCTGCCTGTCAAACCTCCTTGCAGGATTTTAAGGTTGGATTGTGCATGTCCCCAGTTTTGAATGAGCCAGACTATGGTCAGGAGTTCATTGTCCAGACAGACACCTGTGATTTTGGGATTGGAGCAGTGTTAGTGCAGCTGAACTCTTGAGAGGTAGAACAGCCTGTCGCCTACATTAACAGACAATTGACAAAAAGGGAAAGAAACTAGGCCATCATTGAAAAAGAGGCTTACGTGGTTGTGTGGGTAGTAAAGAAACTGAAACCCTAGATCTTTGGGTCACACTTTACTATTCAAACAGACCACCGGCCTCTTCGATGGTTAATGGCCATGCAAGGGGAGCACCTTAAGCTTTTGTGTTGGGCCACATCCCTAAATGGATTAGATATGGATATCCAGCACAATCAAGGTTCCCAGTATGGAAATGCAGATGGCCTCAGCCGGTATATTCGCCTAGATGACGAACCAGACCCTTAGTAGGGTGGTGGTTCACATGTTGAGGCTGGGGGGCATGTGAGGAATTCAACAATCCACGCGGTGGGTGTGCGTTTGCCTGGGCTTTATGAAATTTGTAATTAAATGGAATGATGGCAGACCAACCTCAAGAAAATGTTTGGTGCTAATCCACACACATTTTCCTATGCTCACTGCATGACAAATGCGTAGACCTGTGTACCCTAGGTGAACACAGCCTACAGGCATAGTCCGTCCTGTCATATTTAGTTGGGATAGGACAGCCAGGAGTACATCATGTCACCTCCAGAAATGGGGAGGGCCAACCTTCCCCCTGTCATGGCTAGCCTGATTAACTAAAAATGGCTCCATGGATCAGCCCTGCCCTTTTGTTTGCCCTGCAGCGGGTGGCAGTGATTAACATATTTAACATACTAATAGAGTGTGCTTGAAACAGGCTCTCATGGGGCCTGGCTGTAGAGGTTAATAAATGAGACAGGAACCCTCAACAACCTTTCATATGAAACTGTGTCAACCTGAAGCGAGCTCCCGTCCTCAGTATCAATTGTCAGTGAGCTGTCATGTCTGGGAGAACATGTTTACAGTAGTTCACCCTGCAGAGGGACCTCATTCATAAGGTACGAGGGTGTGGTTTGCAGGAGCCAGAGAGACTCTTTGATCCACAACAGACAGGAAGATGGGTGGGACTTAGTATCACATGTTTTCACCCCTTTACCTTTCCTGTTGCAAAGTACTCTGGTAATGACCTCACGCATACAGGAGATTGTTGGTAGGGACCCCACAATTGGTTCATTAAGGTAGGGTTAGCCTACACCAATCCCTGTGGTCCATTTGGCTTTAAAAGAGGGACAAACCCCCCTTTTGTCAGATCATCTTAAGGCCACACCAGAAGCGAAAAGAACAACTCATCATTGGACCCTGGATGAAGGTACAGTGTGCCTTACATCTTCTGCCAGGGAAGGAAGGCAGGACTTCCAAGAGGGAAGCAAGATCCCTCCCCTAAACATCTCCAAGGGAACGGAGAGACATACAGAACCCAGAGGACCCTCCAGCATCTCCAGAACCCGTACCCAGCTAGCACATAGGATGCCCTGCTAGACTCTGCAGCAAGCTTCCTAGATTCCAAGGGGCCGAAGGCCTCTGAACCTGAAACCAATGACAAGACAGCTGCCTGCAACTCAATCAGCTTTGGGCTGTCTGCCTTAAATGATGACACAAGCCCAGTGAAGAAGCTAGGAGAAGTGCACCGATGAGCATCTACCGACATCCACCTTAAAGGACCTTTTCAAGCCAGTCGAGTCCCTCGAGCTGCAACCGACTGCAACGCTGACTGTTTTCAAGCCCCAGTCGCTTAAAGACATCCTAGACATCTCGACCAGTACTTCAGAACCTCCGATCAGCACTGAGACGATTCCTGACCTCGAGCTGCAGTTTAGGCCAGCTTGCAGCCGTTCATCCAGCTTTGCTCGCTGAACCATCTTGCCGCCTGATACCCACACCTGACTCACATCTTGAACTGTGTCACAGAAGCCTGCAAAGCGCCCTGAAGCCGACTCAACCCAGTCAAGCACCAAGAACATCTACAGCACAAGATACATTGTGGTTCTGTCCCCCTGGTCCTTCTACAATGGCCCCTAGAGGCATTTTAAGACAATTGCACTCTTTGTGTTGAAGCCAAGTATCCTTGAACTGTTGTGATTATCTACTATACCAATCACCCTCTTGTCAATATCAGAGTGCATCCCTTTTCCTTCTTTGAAACTGTCTGTCCCCTGCATTCCTTTACACAGTCGGTTGTATTTCATAGTGTTGCTAGAACTGTCTTTTGTGATAATAATAAAGTAGATATTTTATGCAACCTTGACTCAACAGTCCCTTTTATCATTGGGTAATAATTGTATTTTTGCTGTGTTGCAACTAACCAACGATCCACAACCTTTCGGAGATAAGCCTGCCCTTCCGTCCACGTTACCAAAATTGGACAAGGAGGTTTATCATTTTCTTGTTATTCCAATCCGTTTGGATCCCTTCTGGTGTACTAGAGGTGTGGGGCTGATTGATGGTTTAGAAATCGATATTCACCCTGGAACACAGGTGCCCCGGAAGTTGATTCATTGCAAATGGGTTTCTCTTTTCTAATGGTCAATTGCAACAGGAGCAACAGAAGCACCAAAGGGCGAAGGTCAATCCGCACAAGCTTTTACCTGTAAAAAAAGTGATTAGCACCCCAGACGATATTCTGGGATGTTAAAGCCAATAACGGCTTCCCTGGCCATATGTAGCTTGTAAGTCACATAAACACAAAGCTGTTTTGCAAATACTTTTCACATTTCGGTCACCACAGACTTAATGTGGCAGAAGCGGGCTGCTACTACTGAGTTGAACATTCAGTGGAACAGTGTTAAGTGGAAGCTGGGGTGCAGCCTCATGTGAGTCGTTCATTTTGTAGTTTGCGCTGGTTGTGTTGTTAGTCTGTAACATTTACGTTTGGCATTTTGTGCTGATTTTGGAAATATCAGTGCTCCCCGTATCTGAAATGCTCTCTTCTACCGTGATGATAAGATGTGGAGATGTTGTGACAGGGCTGGGCTACTATGAGGCCACCCCGGAAGATGCCCACGCCAACACCTGCAGAAGGACACCAGAAGCTGTCGTTTTGGACATAAAAAAACTCTAGTTTGGCCTAATTGAACAAGGGAACCCACTAAATGACACTTTGCCATGAGCTACGTGCATCTTTGCACAGGCCAAGTGTTGCGAACAAACCAGCACTGTTGCACAGAGTTGTGTGCCACAGTAAATACCACAAATGTCACTGTCAGTGCTATAATTTCCCAAGTATCTTAGAGATGGTCTAAGTGACATCACATGATTGAGGATCCTCTGAATGACCACAGGAAGTGACAACACATATAATTGATCCTCCACATGGATGGGCCACTGAATGCACCTGTTAACCATCCTTATTGGAAATTCGGAGCTGCATCATGTTTAAAAACATCAACTAATAATAGGCACAAAATCAAGCAACACAACCTAGCGCAAGACAAGTGCATACTTGTAAAATGATCAGATTGTCTAGATCACTGCCTCTGAAAATTAGTCCACAAAGAGTGAAAGCAGCCACACACACTTTGCTGGTGTTGCTGCCCCCAAAGGGAGCTCACTGCCAATGCACACTGAAGTTTCGAAAAGCCTTGAAAATAAATCTTTATAAAACAAATCAATAATGGGAGCATCACCATCAGTAATTATGATGTTGTGGCAGGAGATCAGGGGGCAGTGCGACTCTCAGCCTTCAGGGGTCGGTCAGAGTGTGTGGCACAGGCTCATGCACTGCTAAATAATAAATAAATAAATAAGGAATGTAGGCTGTCTCTCTATTATGGGGTGCTATAGTATCAGTTTCTGGGGTTCTCATAGTTGGGTGGCCCCAGGGCCTACTGCAGGCTAATTCGTAGCGCAGAGGTGATCAGTGGCAGGGAGATAGGATAGACAAACCATTATCCTGTACACAATGGAGCACAATTCACAAGTGGAGTCGCTGAGCGTAAGGCACCCTAAAGCCCAAATCCTTGCAACAATACCTGGTATTGGTTGGAAGACACACAAACGCCTAATGCCATCCAACACGAGCTCATATTTCACCAAAGGCACCCAAACGCCCAAATTCATGCAACAGAACCTGCTATTGTGCCGATGGGACTGAAACGTCCAAAGCCATGGAACAGGACCGGATATCGGGCCGAGGGCACCCAAACACCCAAAGACATGTAACAGAACCGGATATTAGGCTGAAGGTATCATAACTTTCAAAGCCATGCAACAGGACCTGCTTTTGGGGCAAAGGCAAGGTACCCACATGCTCAAAGTCATGCAACAGGACATGATATTGTGCTGAAGGCAAGGCACCGAAATGCCCAAAGTGATGCAACAGGACCTGATATTGGGCCGAAGTCAAGGCACCGAAATGCCCAAAGTGATGCAACAGGACCTGATATTGGGCCGAAGGCAAGGCACCGAAATGCCCAAAGTGATGCAACAGGACCTGATATTGGGCCAAAGACACACAAACACCCAAAGCCATGCAACAGGACCTGATGTTGGGCCGAATGCACCTCAACGTCCAAAGTCATGCAACAAGACCTGATATTGGGTCCAACAGGACCTGGTATTGGACCGAAGGCAAGGCACCGAAATGCACAAAACAATGAAACAGGACCTGACATTGGCCCAAAGTCACCCAAACGCTCAAAGCCATGCAACAGGACCTGATTTTGGGTGCAACAGGACCTGATATTAGCCTGAAGGCCCTCAAACACGCAAGACATGCAACAGGGCTTGATATTGGGCTGAAGGCACCCAAACACCCAAAGCCATGTGATAGGTTCTGAGATTAGACTGAAGGCACCCAAACCTTAGCTGAGATTGTAAAATAACTGGAGGAGGAGTCACTGGGCCCATGCTGGGGCTGTTCCTCCACACTCTGTGACACTCCACACTTAACAAATGCACACGCAAAAATTAATAACACTCCAAGGTAAAGAAAGACACTAACGGAAAAACAACCTCGCTGACCCTCTGGCATTGCACTCCATACTCATCAGCGTGCTGGTTCTTTTTCCTGAAGTTCTTTTTTTTCAATTACTCAAAACAGTTTTGAAAAGGATATTTTTTAAACTAAAGTTGAGGTTGATTAAATCAGTAAACATATTTTTCACGCCACCGGACACTTCTCAAAGCTTTTATTAGGAGACACGATTCATCTTAGTTAAGTTGCCCATGTGTGAAATAAAAAGGGAGGTCACCCTCCACGACCCCCCAAGGCCCCCTACACCTGATTCCACCACCCCTCCAGTGCCTCGTAATAATGTAATAAAGTAATGTTGTATATTTATACAGTACTCCTTTTATGTTTGACGCTTTTCTTCCTCCCAGGTTAATGCAACTCACCTGTTTCTTATATGTTTGCATAAAGAGGTCTGGGAATCCCTCTACGGGTATGAACACGGCCCAGTGACCTGTTCTTGGGTGGATGGCCCCCGGGAGAGTCTCAACCACGTTTTACCTCACTATGCTTTTCAAAGAGGAGAGATTACCATACACATATCAGTCTTTGTCCTGCCCAGGGGCAGTCCAGCACCGAAATGCTAGGCAATTCTCCTCTGAACAAGAGTACCAACAGCAACCCCATACGTGTTTCGGCCTAGTTGCGCCTCATCAGTGAGGTGGAGCTGTGCCGTTCTTCTCGGTGAAAGGGACCGTGAGCTAAAGACTTGGTAGAGTCTCTCCCAGGGTCCATCCACCCAAGAACAGGTCATTCGGCTGTGTTCGTGCTGGTAGAGAGACTCCCAGACTCCCCCTTTGTTTTGTTTCTTATATGTGCTTGTTTTTTCTCATGTCCCTGCTCTACTTGGTTCACACCCGCCTCATAAGCCGGCTCACCATTTGTTCTCATCTTTGGGATATTGTACGGGCTCTGGATATTCTTCTGCCATCTGTAAATGTGTTATTGTAAGTCATGTCTAATCGAAACTGGCGTCTCTGTTCTTCAAATAAATACAAAAATACAAAAAAAATGCTACCCCCGCTATGGAAATGATGACCAACAAATACATGAAACATTCTCATTCCTTATTGAGTTGTATTGAGAGAGGCAGCTGTGAAAAATGGCAGTAGTTGAGAGGCGACGTGATGTGGTCTGCTCTCACTGGAGGCAATGGCCCTCATTACAAGTCAGGCGTTAAGGGTTTAACCGCGCCATCGGCGCCGTTAACCCTTAACGCCTGATTCATACTTTAACGCCTGCTTTTTTTTTTTTAATTTATGGTGCCGTAATTAGCGCCTTCCCCATCCCCATTATACCCTATGGGGCAAAAATGGGAATGGGGAAGGGCAAATGGTGAATGGGGAATTACCGCCCCACTCACTTTGGAATGGGGCGGTAATTCCGCCATCCACCATGGCGGAATCCGGCATGGACCATGGTGCTAATAGCACCATGGTCCACCGCCTGACTTGTAATGAGGGCCAATGAGTTTAATGCGACTGGCTGAAGTAGGAGTGCTGGATGTTCTCAAAATATGTGCGTGATGGAGGGGGTGCAGTCATGTCTGAGTCGAGGGACTGGGCAGCCCCAGTCAGGGGTCTAAGGTGGCATAGGCCACAGCCCGAGAAAATGGCGCACATGAGCAGCTCTTTGCGCAAAGGTCAGAGTTGCATAGAGATAGTTTGTTGTTCCGAAACATCCCTTCCCGCTGTGAGACTGTCAGCGAGAAACATACCATTATCTGCTAATTAGGAAGACATCTGAGAACCGCTTCTTTTTTTTTTGCAGATATTTTTGATGATCCATTAATTGAACCTACCACATTATTTTGCAGTGGGTGAAGGCGAGGCTGTTTGCTGTCAGTTAAACACTGATATCTATTCTGACGGTGTGCACCACAGCGCCAGTTGGAGCAAGGTGTGTTGACACTGCCAGGGTTCGGTGACACTGCCAAGGCAGTGCTACCTTGTCTATCCTGGCATGCCACCATATTCATGACAGCTGGTTTGACGAGCGGGAAGGCAAGGCGTTGCAGGAGCGGTAGAGAATCTTCCGCTGCAAAGCACATTTCGTATAGTTGATTATTATTTGGAAAACAAATTGGCTCTATCATCCCATCTTGGACTGCAAAGTCCCCAGCAGTGATGGCACGATAAAAAATCCTGACATCTGTAGTAGGACTTGCTGATGCAGCATCGCTCTAGGTGTCGGTGTGTCAACCTAGTTTTCCAGCAAGAAAAATCCAGTGAAGCACTTGACCCATTCACGCAGTCAGCAGTATTTCTGATGCATGAAGTAAGCTGGAAGTAAGCTGCTGTTGGGCTGGATACGCTGCCCAGGACTCTGTTTGGACTTCTTCTCTCGGCGCCTCAGTGACTTGCGACCTGTAAGGAGGAGAGGAAGTGCGTGCTGCCTCTAGCAGCAAAGATTTTGCAGGAGCTTTTGGGCTCGCCCTGGACTACATTGACTAGAATTCTGTGCGAGCTTTGGCCACACCCCCAGCCTCTCCACACTGCGCGCTTTGCTTACTAAAGCAGGGGTTTTCGTGCACGGCACGCACGCACAAAGTAAGCTGGAAGTAAGCTGCTCTTGGGCAGGATACGCTGCCCAGTACTCTGTTTGGACTCCTTCTCTAGGCGCCTCAGTGACTTGCGACCTGTAAGGAGGAGAGGATGTGCGGGCTGCCTCTAGCAGCAAAACGTTTGTAGGACATTTTGGGCTCGCACTGGACAACATTGACTAGAATAATTATCTTGGCTACAGGAAGCCTCTTTTCTTTTTGTTATCATACCGGCTTTACTCACGGTTATTGTGTGGGTTGGGCTCTGCTTCTGTGGGTTGGGCTCTGTTTTTTATGGGTTGGGCTCTGTTTTTGAGGGCTGGGCTATGTAGCAATAGTGAAGGAACTGAGCTGATGGGGCTTTAACAAGACTTTCCTTAGTTTTTGTTATTTTAGATTCTGTGCTCGCTTTGGCCATTCCCCCAGCCTCTTCATTTCGCACGCTCTGCTTACTATAGCAGGGGTCTTTGTGCACGGCGTGCGTGCACGAAGTTGTGAAAACAACATCAAAATATCGAGGCTGAGTACCCCAAAAGGAAATACACCGAACACGGGTTACAGAGGAACATACAAAGATCTTTAATTTATACTGAACAGTTACAAAGAAAAAAAGGTAACAGATAGCTATCGGCCCTCAGTACAACACAACAAGCTCCAGCGTGGTTCAGTGTGCTTAGTGAGAGATGCTGTACATTAGAATTCGTTGCTCTTTTATACCATTTGAGAACATGATGTCCAACCCTACTTGGGGTTAATATTCCTCTAATACATTACTTATCTAGGGTTCATGCCAAGTTCATACCACTATATGCATAGGGATTGCCTTTAATACATTTGCCAACAAGTCTACATGGTAACAGTGTATTTTAGGATTTCTCATAAAGGTCTTCTCAAACATTAATATAATGTATTTAAACAAGTGTTCTTTATCCAGTATTTGGATACATTGTTCTTAACATATGCTCGTGGATTAGTTTCATTGGCGCGAGTAATCCTTTACACACAGGACAACGAAGGACAAGGTCTCAGTTCACGACCCCAACAAGTGGCCTGCAGGCAAGTTACATATTAGTTACACACAGAGGTCAAGACGGCCATGTTGTATTTCGGAATGACATTGTCCACCATTTTAACTCACAGGGTGACTTTACAGAGAGAACCTAAAATGGCAGATTAACCTAAAAAATGGCGGCTTACATTGATTCTAAGGTCAGGACCTTGCAACACGGATTTCTTCGCAAGTGGCTTATTAGCAGATTGGCGTAGGCCAATATACATACATTCATTGCAATAGGAGGTACGATATAATTTCCCGTTTGACAAACCCTCCTTTTGGCCTATGCCAAGTGCTAAACTACTTCAGATCTCCTTGCAAATAACTCCATGCACCATCGTCCATGCACCCTGAATCGCTGTCAGAAATATCTATTGCCATATCTATTGCCATCAGGTAATTCGCTAAAATTTTCTTTAACACGTATTCCTTGGAGGTTTTTTCCGGGGCATACATTTTATTTCCTATCGTACCTATCGCTTGTGTGCAACATCCCCCTAGCATGGAACATATACTAGGTAGACACTGGATACAAAAACAAAGGAACAACAGAATTCCCAAAATGATCAGTAAAACCGAAACTACCTTCCAATCCCAAGATCGCAAGAAGTCCCAGAACCAAGCGCTAAGATCCCAGTTTCCCTCGGGAACATGCACTTCTGAACTAAGGACGTGCAGATTCTGTATTGCCTTGAAGATAGTTGGGGAGGAATCTGGCCGAAAACACAGCAAGCGGACCACACTAATTTACACACGTTCAGCCAGAATGACATCTAATGCCATCCGGTTCGGAAGCACTACTAGTCTTATCGCTTTCTGTTCTAATGTCATATTATAGAGTATGTCTGTGGTCCGGTTGATGGTTCTCTCCAGTACTCTCGCTAGTCTTCTGATATCTTCGGAATTCGCTATCTGCCCCCAAAATGACACAAATGATTTTGCTACATTTCCCAAGACCTGTGCTGGAGTGTCACCATTCTCGTCTGAATCGGGGCTATGGTTAACAGTGTAAGAAGGAGGCATGGCATCCTTATTGCCTATCGGAGCCATTTTAAAGGAAATCAAAGATTGAAAAGGACGGGACAGTCTATCAGAAGGCCTAATAGAAGCAACATTGAGCTTACTCCTATTTGCAAAAAGCGAGCATCCCAGGGGAGTCAGAACACGTTTCTCAAAACTATTCAAATTAGTGCCATCAAAGTTCCCCGAGATGCTATTGTTCCAACGGCCAAAGAACAGTGCTCTAAGAGAAGCATAACAAGCAGTTGTCAAAGGTAAAGGATGTATATACCAACCTAGCCCCTTATCCTCCTGTTGCAGTAAATGTGAGCAGACCCAACAGTTGGATTTATTAAAAATGGCATGCGTGGCATTCATGATAAGTAGCAGAGTATTGTTGTGGTACCTTTGGCTATGCTGGGAGTCCCTAGGGGACAGAGTATGCAAATGTACAAGGGGAGTAGGAACAGTAGGTACATTTTCAGTCGGTAACAAGGACTCTAAAGGATGAGTTTCCTCGAGGTACCATATGCCTAAGACAGTGACCATTATAAAACCAAATATTATTATAAAAATACAGCAATAAGTTTTCGGGGCCCAAGTACTTTGTCCATTATCCCGGTTGGTCACACAATTATTTACAAGTCCCATACGAGTGGTAGCGGTGGCAGGCATTGTAGTCTTCAAACGGAAACCCCCAATGTTCGTTGCTGGCGACCTCCCGGCCGCGCAACCTCTTAGTCCTTCCACAACCCTAGCCAACAGAATCCCCTTTCTCGAATTTGGGCAAAAACAAGCCCTCGATGATCCTTTCCTTCTCCGAATGCACAGCCGAACCGTGACGTAAGTCTATCAGATGCACAGCAAAACCGTGCCGTAAGTCTATTTTCTTGGACGCAGATTGTACCTTGCTTTTCCCGGTACTGATTGATCCGGAACCAATGCGTCGTCACTTCCCATTGGAAGCAACATATCAAGAGCAAGTGAAGATGCCGAATTTGAAACAACAGTTTCCGGGAAGCAAAACTTTTGGAGAGTGTGGAGACAAAATGGCAGGTTTTCCAAGCCTCACAGGCTCAGAAAGATTCTCCGATACACTTTCAATGCTATCTACTGCTTTGGGATCATCGGTTGCAGCGTTAGCGAGGGGTTCTGTTTCTTCTGTATCGTGTGGCACTGGCTGAGGAAGTTTCTAGACATGCGAAGTGTGGATCCAGTTCTTTCTGCCAGAGACCCGCACCGCCATCTGTGTGACCAACAGGAACTGGAATGGGCCCCGCCAGTGAGGTGCAAGGTAGGAAGAACGCTCAAATGCCTTGATGAGCACCTAGTTCCCAGGCCGTATGCTGTGGCCTGGGCCCTCGTATCGCACAGGTAGAGTCTCTCGCACCTGGTGATAAATCAAATACAGGTTTTTAGTCAACTGGCTACAATAATCTGAAAGTAATACATTTTCAACATTCCTCAAAGATCTACATTTAGGAAGGTTCCAGATATTGACAGGTCTCCCCATTACCACCTCAAATGGAGAGAGCCCAGTCTTAGTTTGAGGGGTCGTACGCATGGCTAATAACATGATCAGTAAGGCGTCCAGCCATTTTAAGTTAGTGCCGGCACACTTCTTAGCGAGCTTGTTCTTGATGATACCATTGTGTCTTTCTACTAGTCCGGCGCTCTGAGCATGTCTGGCCGAATGGAACCGTTTGTCGATCTGTAATGCCGCACATATTTGCAGAATTACAGCAGCAACAAAATGTGGATCATTGTCCGGCCATATGACTCTTGCTAGCCCGAACCGCAGGAAGTATTCTTTTAACATGTTTTCAAAGTAGTCATGGCTGTAGCATCTTTGACAGGGAAAGGCTCAACCCATTTACTAAAAGCACAGATGACCACTAATACATACTTCATATTGCTGCACCGTTCCATTTCAATAAAGTTGAAATGTATGACTTCGAAGGGGACAGAGGGTGGCCCAAAACTTCCCCTTGGAGTTGCTGTCCCCTTTCCCACATTGTGTTGAAGGCAAATCATGCAGTCCTGAACATAGCGCTGGGCAATTTTCGAAATTTTGTCATTTGCCCAAACTTTTCCTAACATTTTCTTGACTTTCTGGGCACATACATGCGTAGGATCATGGGCCATGATGACCATCATCATTACATAAGCGTCAAGGAGTAGCCATTTTCCTTCAACTATGTCCACCCAACAGCCGTCATCATCGAGTTTCCGCAAGCCTTCAGCCCACCTCTTGGATTCTTCTAACGTGGAATCAGCTTGGATATCCCGTACAGACCCAACACCCTCGTCCATTGCATAAGCATTTACAGTCTCCCTTGAAACATACATCTCCATAAAGAGATCGGTACCAGTTTGTCTAGCTATCTGATCAGCGAAAGCATTCCCTTTTCCTATGTCATCTGTAATCTTTCGATGTGCTGCACATTTTATGACGCTAACTGAGTAGGGAGCGCAAGCGCTGAGAGCAGTTGTACTATTAAGGGGCCATGCTGGATTTTTGTACCATGTGAAGTTAAGAACTCTCTCTCTGACCAAAGTCTCCCAAAGTTGTGAACCACCCCAAAGGCATACTGACTATCAGTATATATATATATATTTACTGTAAGCCCTTCAGAAAGTTCACAAGCTCGGGTCAATGCTATAATCTCTTCGGCCTGCGGGGAGTTATGCGTGATTCTCTTGGTTTCCACAACCGTGCTTAATGTGGTGATTGCATAAGAAGCTGTGGATGTACCATGCGGGAGTTTGAAGCAGGAGCCATCACAAAACAGCCCTCCTTGCGGATTATTCAAAGGAGTGTCTTTCAAATCAATTCTACCCTTTGTCTTTTGTTCGGTAGTATACAGACAGTCATGTGACTCTTCATCGCCGCAAGCAGTACCTTGCGGTAAAGGTAGGAGTTCAGCCGGATTAAGAACACAACACCTCCTAATTTGGATGTGAGGAGCAAGCAAGATCAATTCATATCTCGTCATCCGTGCGGAAGTGAGGTGTTGTGTTTGGGTTTGGTTCAGTAGAACATCTACAGAGTGAGGCACCATCAAGGTTAGATCATGGCCTAGGACCATTCCCTCACTCTGTTTTACAGATGCAGCAGCAGCAGCGACAGCTCGCAAACATCTTGGCAAAGCGCATGCTACAGGATCAAGGGCGGAAGAAAAGTAACCGCATGGCCTATTCTTCCCTTCATGTTTCTGCGTTAATACAGCCAAAGCACATCCATCATATTCATGCACAAATAACACAAAGGCTGGTGTTCCGTGTTCCACGGCAATGGCGAAGAAATGCCCTTCTTTGTCAAAGCCATCATCGGTTTGATCACTAGTGAGAAGTTTGGGATCCACAACCTACAGTAAGAAGCCATACCTATCAAGTCTCTAACTTCCTTCTCTGTATTTGGGACAGCCATGCCAGAAATGTGTTTTATTCTTTCAGGTGTCAATCTTCTCCCCTCCTTTGACAGGAAGTAGCCTAAATAGGCGAGCTCCTGACAACAATATTGAAACTTTTTAAGCAAAGCTTTGTGACCATGTTTAGCCAGATGAATAAGCAACAACACAGTGCCCTCCTTACAGGCGCTCTCAGAGTCAGCAGCTAAAAGCAAATCATCAACATACTGAAGCAATGTACAAGTAGAGGGCAACTCAAGGGTATCAAGTAGTTCTTTCAAAGCCCTACTGTAGATGCTAGGACTCTGTGTAACCTTGAGGTGCACGAGTAAATGTGAACGAGCGTCCCCCTAAGGTGAACGCGAACAAGTATCTACTATCCTTGTGTATAGGAATACTAAAGAAAGCATTCTTCAGGTCCACAACACTAAAGTAAGTATCTGTAGCTGGAATCATGGTCAATATTGTCGTCACATCAGGCACAATTGGAAATTGCAGAGCGACGACTTTATTAATGGCACGTAAATCAATTATGAAACAGAATGGAATTGCATTATCGACTTTCTTGTACACGGGTAAAATAGGACTATTGCACAAACTTCCTGAAATTTCCTCAATCACCCCGCGATGCACAAAATCGGAAACAATGCATTTCAAAGCTTCCTCGCCCTCAACTGAAATCTTATACTGGGGAATGCGTGGCAGCTCAATTCCATATTTCAAGACTATCTTAACAGGTTCAATCTGTAAAACACCGACATCATTGTCATCAACAGCCCATAAGCACTCTGGTACGTCACTGAATTCTGGCGGCAAATATCTGGTTAAGAATTGAGAGACAGAAAGTTGCTGTGGTGAAATCGTCAAGCGCACTCCATCAGAAGAACAATACATTATTGCATTTAATTCTTTCAATAGATTTAACCCCAGCAAATTCTCTCCACAATTTGAAGTCAAAAGGAATGGACAGTGGTCCGTAAAGGGACCCAAAGAAATAGGTACCGGCGAAGAAACTTGACAAACAACTGGTGTGCCAGAAAACCCTACAGAAAAATTGGTTTGCCCTGACAGTGGAATGTTTGGAACCCCTGAATGATCAATGGAACACGTCTGTGCTCCAGTATCTATCAAAAACTGATGCTTCCTATCTCTTACCACCATTTCAACGTAGGGACCTTTCTGATTGATGGCAATAGGTGTAGGTTCCAAACCCTGCTTCGGGAAATCCTAACGAAACAGAATATCATCAAAAGAAAGCTCTTCGGATAGGTATGCAGCAGAAGGATGATCAAATATGTTCCTAGTATCCACACTCAGAGTCTGATTATCCTGTAAAAAAGGTTGCTGAGGATCCTGTGCAAACTGACCTTTACCAGGGCCCCCTACACCCGGGCGACCTCTGGATCGTCTACCCATATTCCCAAATGTGTTATTTGACCTCTGTCGAAGGATGGGGCATTGTGCACGCCAATGACCCTCTTGTCGACAATAGGCACACTGGTTAATGTTCACAGGACCCAAAGGCACATTCCCTTGTGGAACATACTGACCTCTGATCTGCAAACTACCCCCTCTGGGGCCTCTAACAATTTGCTGTAATAGTACTTTAGTCTTTAAATCAACTTTTCATTTTTCAACTCTGTCTTTTTCATTGTTGACATGATTCTCATAGTACTGAGCCATGTGCAGTACTTCTGATTGGGACTTCACCTGCCAAGCGCTCTCAGAAGACATCATTTGTGACTGGATGTCAGGCAGCAATCCTTGCATAAATTTGTCCACACATAATCTTTTCCCAGACTCTGTGCCTAAGTCTTGTCTGCTGAAATCTGAGAATACCTGTTCGAACCGATTAAAGAACTCGGTAGCACCCTCAGACTTCCCTTGGACACAGGCCGTAAGTTTGTCCTAAATAATTCTTTTCTCAGGAATTATGGTTTTCAATTTTGCAATGATTCTATCAGGCAAAGTTAGTATCACCTGGGGCGGTCTTTCACCAGCTGGCCTTTCTCCATCGACTCTAGTTATGTTCACCCATGTATCTCCCAACCCTGGTACGTCGCCTATATTCATAACTTGTTTCCACAAATCTATGGGCAGGAGTACAGGGAATAACAGATCAATATCACCTACAGTGAATACTGAGGACTGCAATACAGACTCTATTTCTTTATAGAATCCTGTTGGATTTTTCCTAATATCAGGAATAGATTGTCTAATAGCATTCACTTCCTGTCTTGAGAACGGGACATGAACAAACTGCGATACATAATGTGCAGGAATGTCCACAGCGACAATACCCGTTGCAGCATCAGCCGCACTCTCAACCTTCGGGACAAATGTCGGAGGAACCTCTCTCATAGGTAACTGAGAAGTAGGCAACTCCGAACGCTTAACAAGCAACAGAGCTAAGTCGAGCGCTAAAGCAGTGGAAGAAGTGCCAAGTGAAAAAGCTCTCTTAAAAATACTCAATAACTCTGTGGGACAACTTATTCTACTCTTTACACAATCATATTGTAGGTACTCTATCATTACCTGTATCACTTTCCTCTGCATTTCTGGCGTATACTGACTGTATGTGTCATATACCTCAACTGGAGTTATCGCCTTATCTGAAATCCATCTAAGCGCGTCTTTCGTACAAATTTTAGCTTCCTCAGATATCGATTTTCGACAAGGAAGGAACCGTTTCTGTACATACACACTTTCCTGCTTGTTATCCTCATTCTGTAACCTTTCCAACTCCTTTCTATACTCAAATAACCTTTTGACATGCTCATTTACTTTCTCCACAGTGTCTCTTGAAAACGCTAAAGTGTTTAGATCCCTTAACCCTTGCGGGGGATCTGTATTATTTAATTTGCCCCACATTACACATAAATGAATCCCTAAACCTTCAATAAAAACATTTTTCTCAGGAAAATTATCCATATTAAAAAGTGTGGCAAAAACATTAGCTTGATCATCTCTCTCCATACAATGCTTAGCCCATGCAATCAAATCACGTTTCTTCACTGGCTGTACAGTATTGCGAGTGACAACCCTTGACCCAGCACCCTGATCGGCTACAAGCGGCACAAGACCACTTGGAAGAAGGGGGGCAGGCAAATTCAATGGAGGTACTGTTACTGGTGCAATAGGAAGGGGTGGAGGAATAGGTGGAGGAACAGTAACTGGAGGAAGAGGAACATTAGGAAGAGCAGGAACAATAGGAAGAGGCAAAGCAGCGGGAAGAGGAACATACGGAGGTGGCGCAGAGGCACCAGGCCATCGTTCATTTAACAATTTGTCGATGAATTCGTCGGAAACATGAAGGTCTTTAGAAGGATCCATTTTCTGAATTCCAAGTGAGAAAGCCCTATCCATATTCCTAGTCGACTCAGAATGCTTATCTTGGTCATACAATAATGCTTTTTTGGCATTCGTTTTATGACGGCGCCCATGTTTTTCTCTACTCTTAAATTGCTGCAACGCTTCTTTTTTCCAATTCTGCAAAACATCGAATGCTGCAGGTCTAGCCTTTTTCCTTAATACAATTGACTCTAAATACTCAATATGATGGATTTCGAAACTACCATTGATTGGCCACTGAAGTTCGGAGGCATGTCTGGTTTGTCTGTGCCAAATATCATTAAACACTATACTTCAATGCCATGCTTACAGTACATATGTGTACTGTAAGCATGAACAGGTGAACCCTGTTTGCGCATGCATGTTTAGCCCTAGTGTGAATTCTGTATCTAGGTGAACCCTGTTTGCACATGCATGTTTAGCCCTAGTGTGAATTCTGTATCTAGGTGAACCCTGTTTGCACATGCATTTTTAGCCCTAGTGTGAATTCTGTATCTAGGTGAACCCTGTTTGCACATGCATTTTTAGACCTAGTGTGAATTCTGTATCTAGGTGAACCCTGTTTGCACATGCATTTTGCATCTAGCAACTCACTAGCATGCCTCCCCTGCTCAGTAGTTGGCTTGCCTGCTCCTTGCTCCTTTTAATCACCATAGTACTGTCCAACATGCCGCTTCAACATCTAACTACCATGTGTGCGACCTTACCTAACTCCAACTCATCTAACAGCTCACCACTAACAATAATTGAGGCACTTCTAGTGCTGCCGCCTAGTATCCCCTGCCCCACTATAGACAGGAATACAAGACTCAGAGCTCGACTAGCCAAAATCCACGAGCCACTCGCCCGTTCCATGCCCACCACAAAGAGACTCAGCTCCACTCCCACCAGCCCAAACAACCTCAAATTTAAATCATCTCTGAACCACCATAATAAATCTCTACTTTATCCCACCAACCAGAGAAGTACTGAATCCACACAAAAATTGTCAGCCTCTACTACCACTACACCCATAGTGAGCCCCCAAATCAAGGGAGCTCTAATTAACGCTAGATCAATAGTAGCTCATGCAACTGAAATTGCAGATCTAATCATCAATGAAGACCTGGACCTCCTTTCTATCACAGAGACCTGGCTCCATCTGGCAGCAGGCCCCATGCTTATGCTAGCAGTCCCTGATAATTACACTATCCTGAGACAAGACAGACCTAACTCTAGAGGAGGTGGTGTTGCCATCATTCATAAATGTAGCCTTCCAATAAGAGTAGCTACCACCATCAGTGTCCCTTCTTGCGAACTACTCTCAGCCAATGTTCCCATTACCAATGCCCAAACCCTCAACATCCATGTGATCTATCGCCCTCCAGGCCCTTTAGGTACATTCGACGAGGATCTTAACATTATTCTATCCACTAACCTAAAAAACGCCACACAGGTACTCACCCTTGGAGACTTCAACATGGGTTTCAACGACCCCGAAGACCAAGCTGCCATCACCACGTTTAACACCCTCACTGAATTAGGATTTACTCAAAGAAGCTTGAAACCCACCCATGACAAGGGCAGAATACTTGACTGGGTGGCTGACTATAACTGCTCAGCTAACATCACTGACGTCTCACCACTTGCCTGGACTGACCACCACCTGGTATCATTCTCGCTGTCCACAGCTAGACCTCCTCCTACGCAGTCTAGTAGGGCCCCACCCACACTCACGAGAAACAAAAAGAGCATCACGGTGGAGAGACTTATCCCCAACCTACTTCCCACACTGAACACACTCCCTGACAACCTGGATCCTGAGACCCTGGTTGAGGAATACAATAAAATTATGTCCACTTCCCTTGACTTAATCGCCCCTCTCAAACTCAGGCCAAGCAAGCCCAAAACGCACTTGAACAAATGGAACACACCATTTCTCAAAAACTTAAGACAGCAAAAAAGAAACTGCGAAACCACCTGGAAAAAAGACCCATCAGTAGCTAATAAAAGCAAACTCACCAAACTAGCAGCCCTGTATAAAAAATAAATCTTCCTAGCAAAACGTACCTCCTTTGACTCCCGTATCTCCCAAGCCAGCTCAAACACGAAGGAACTATACTCTATTCTGAAAGAAGTAGAAACCCCCATAGCACCACCAGACACCTGCATTAAAGAAAAGAACTGGTGCACCGAAATCCAAAATGCCTTAGCCAACAAAATCGCTACTTTACAAAATAAAATATCTTGTAAAAAAGCATCCCTGAACAACCCTGCCTTGTCCAAGCTACCCGAGAAGAAGACTACAAGCGAATATACCCAATTCAATTTCACCAAAGTGACCATACTCGAAGTTGAAAAAATCATCTTGTCCTTGAAGCCCTCTAATTGCCAGGGAGGCCTGTGTCCAGCACAGCTTATAAAAGACGCTGCCCGCGACCTCTCCCCATTTATCACAAAGCTAATCAATGCCTCCTTCTCCACTGGATCCATCCCAATCAATCTAAAACCTAGGTACTACCATAACTAAAAAAAACTACACTTGACCCAGCTACTCCTACCAATTACAGACCCAAAACAACTGTACCATTCCTCCTGAAAATCCTGGACAAGGTCGCCTATGTTCAAATACAGAAGCACCTGGAAGAACACCACCTGCTAGGAGCCAGACAATCAGGCTTCCGACCCCAACATGGGACTGAGACATCTCTTATCGACCTTAAAACACAGATCGACCTGCTCAGTGACAATGGCCAAGCAGCCTTATTCCTCCTCCTCGACCTCTCTGCAGCATTCGACCTGGTCGACCACTCGATCCTATGCACTCACCTACACACGGCCGCCCACTTCTCCCCTGAGGCCATTGCATGGATTAGATCTTACCTCGATGGCAGAACCATGAGGGTTTTTTCACCCACAGATGCGGCAGACCCCATACCCATCACCTGTGGCGTACCACAGGGCTCCTGTGTCTCCCCTACACTGTATAACATATTTACCAAACCCCTTTTCGATGTTCTGGATCATCTCGGTATCACCTACACTAACTATGCAGATGATACCCAGATCCTCCTTCCGCTTTCTTGAGATTATGGAAAGGATTTGGCCTTGGTGAATAGGGTTTACATCATCATCCAGGCATGGATGGCCACTCATGGACTATGCCTGAATGATGATAAAACTGAACTTATCACCTTGGGCACCACTGCCAGCCTAAATAAATTAAGCCCAGCCTACTCATCCTTCATGATCGATGGCAACACGATCAAAGTGGGACACGAAGTCAAAACATTGGGCTTCTACCTTGATTCCAACTTCTCCTTCAACAGACAGGTGAACTCACTAGCCTCCTCTACGGCTTACATGTGTAAATTGATCCGTGCAGCCAAACCTTTTCTATCCGATACCAGCTGCCTGACCCTGGCCAGAGCCCTCATACTATCCCGCTTAGACTACTGTAACACGCTTTATCTTGGGTCATCCAAAGCCACCACCAGCAAACTACAAATCCTCCAGAATAATGCACTCAGAGCGGCACTGGGCATCTCCAGAAGAGACCACATCACAGTACACAGCCAGCAGAACAACTGGACTCCTATCACAGACAAAAATCTCCCTAAAAACTGCTTCACTCACCCACAAGTCCCTCAATAACGCGGCCCCCATCTAACTGATCGACAGATTTCACAGACAGACATCCTTGAGACCAACAAGGACAGCATATAGAGACTGCCTCTCCGTCCCTAACTACAAACGCTCTACCATAGGAGGCAACAGATTCACAGTGAAAGCAGCTAAACTATGGAACTCCCTACCACCCACTCTTAGAATGGACTTACCCTACCAAAATTTCCGTTCCAAGATGATGGTTTGGCTGAAGACAGTCGCTGTCTAAACAAACTGAGCTAGGATCTGCTCCTCCCTCTTGTCACTTGGACATACCAGACACACAATTGTTAACTGTATATATGTATATATTCCTGCTTTTCTTCCATTATTACTGTGTATATGCCATGTATATATTTTATTGTCTGCAACTAAGCTTCGCAAATTCCTGTATCTGCTGCGCCCTGTTACCCTAGGGTATTCCGGCGCATTACAAATAATAAACAAACAAACAAACAAACATAGAACATGCCGGCGACCCCTCCTGTGGTGCTGGATGGCTAAATTCCGAAGATTGTCTATCGCTGCGGAAAAACGCCCTGAAGCAGGTAAACAATTTCCCAGGCATATCAAATTATTGGTGTTACCTGGTCAATAACTGTGTCTGCAGATACAATACGCCAAAATCAAATTATCAGGATATTTAAGAATCGGGTCTCGACTCACCTGATCAATCCTAAGGAGGTCCGATCGGATTACAAAGAATCTTACCTAACTAATCTTACCTTGTGTTTGGTGATTTTGGCAAATCTGCCCGCCTCGATAAGTGGACCCTCGTCAAGATGCCGTCTCGGATCACAAGCTAATTGTCCAGGGATCGGGTCGTGCAGCGCTGCTGAGGTGTTGTGTCTCGTTCAGAAGGGGCCCCTTATTTTGTCACACCATCCGATCCCTGTCCGATAGAGTGTGTCTACCTTTGACAATCCGGCATCAATCTTGAGGGTCCCTATTCGGACGCCAACTGTGAAAACAAAATCAAAATATCGAGGCTGAGTACCCCAAAAGGAAATACACCGTACACGGGTTACAAAGGAACATACAAAGATCTTTAATTTATACTGAACAGTTACAAACAAAAAAGGTAACAGATAGCTATCGGCCCTCAGTACAACACAACAAACTCCAGCGTGGTTCAGTGTGCTTAGTGAGAGACGCTGTACATTAGAATTTGTTGCTCTTTTATACCATTTGCGAAAATGATGTCCAACCCTACTTCGGGTTAATATTCCTCTAATACATTACTGATCTAGGGTTCATGCCGAGTTCATACCACTATATGCATAGGGATTGCCTTTAATACATTCGCCGACAAGTCTACATGGTAACAGTGTATTTTAGGATTTCTCATAAAGGTCTTCTCAAACATTAATACAATGATGTTAAACAAGTGTTCTTAATTCAGTATTTGGATACATTGTTCTTAACATATGCTCGTGGATTAGTTTCATTGGCGCAAGTAATCCTTTACACACAGGTCAACGAAGGACAAGGTCTCAGTTCACGACCCCAACAAGTGGCCTGCAGGCAAGTTACATATTAGTTACACACAGAGGTCAAGACGGCCATGTTGTATTTTGGAATGACATCGTCCACCATTTTAACTCACAGGGTGATTTTACAGAGAGAACCTAAAATGGCAGATTGACCTAAAAAATGGCAGCTTACATTGATTCTAAGGTCAGGACCTTGCAACACAGATTTCTTCGCAAGTGGCTTATAAGCAGCTTGGCGTAGGCCAATATACATATATTAGTTGCCATAGGAGGTACGATATAATTTCCTGTTTGACAAAGTAAGCTGGAAGTAAGCTGCTGTTGAGCTGTTAGGCTGAGAGGATGAGTGGGAGTGGAGGAAGCGAGCATTGACAAAATACTTATTGTCTTCATCTTTCTGTGGTTTGGGTAGTTTATTCTACCTTTATTGGATTCTAGAAAACCAAGGATTGTGTTCCCTACCAATTTTTCCCTTCTTGTCATATAATATATTGCTGCCAGATTGGGGAGTAAGGTTGGAAGTCATAAAAGCAATACTGTTGAAGGGGTCCCCAGGTATCTGAGAAAAATGGCAACCGTGTTGAGGAACGGTAAAATGTGCCATGTACCCACCAGTTTACCCAAGACTGCCGGTGATGCTCTGACTATGAACCATCAATCCCCTCGTCTCAGCAGAGGCAGTGAGGCGGAAACACTCAGGGAATATCCTGTAGCAGATCAGACTGGGGAGGGGGAGGATAAACTAAAAGTAAAAGTTGCACTTCAAAGTATGGTGGATGAGGGAGGTATCACCTGGGAGGGGAACACTGAGGAATATACAAATAAAAAAAGTAAAAAAAGTAGAAACTAAACAAGAGCTGGAGCTTTTATACAAGCATCCACCGATACATACAAAGATGGAGACGCAATTTTTGGTGGATGAAGACATATTGTACACGCCGGCTGGCCATTCATTTGAATCCCAGGTTCCAATTCAGTCTAGCTTTTTGAGTATAAGAGAGCCACGAAACCAACAGGACACTGAGGAGGTAAACATTGAGGCAAAGGATATAAACCTAGATGTCTGCATGATGTCCCAAACAGTAAAGTTGGAACTGGGTAAGTGTATTAAACTTTCTCGGGGTCCATCAACACCGGTAAATGCTGCACGGAATGGGAAAGATAATGTACATCTTTTTAATACCCTTCCATGAATGGAAAAACCCCTAGAGAGTTTTCAGCTAATGCAAAATTCCCTCTACCACGACCTCCATTTTTACTGATCCAAAAAGAACCTGGGGAGGTGATGAGAAAAGTGTTCTAGGTAACCAGGAGGTGGATATGACGCCTGAGAAACAGGATAGCATCGTCCCTCCTTTGCATACTATCCACCCTCATATTCCGGGAGTTTCCCTCACAAGTTCCCTCATCCCTGAAAATAACAATAAGTTTGAGGAATCACTTCCTGTGATCTCCAGGATATTAAATCTACTGGACAAGGGGCATGAGTTTACCCATTGGGAAGTGAGAGACCTAAAGAAGATTGTATTGGACTCTCAATTGAAACTTAATAGAGTGGAAGGCTTCCTAATGGGTAAATATGAGGGTAAAAATTCCGAAGCGAATAAGGCACCAGTTCCACCCTATTTGACAACAAAATCACAAGGATCTCAGACTATGCTTGCTGTAAGTGAGGGTCCTAGCTTTAGTGCCGTATTGACCTCCCAAAATAGGTTGAATATGAGAGAGTATCTAATCGGAAACAGTGCTCTAAAGACAGAGGTAGAAGGGGAAAAAAGGATGTTTGAGGCAATTAAAGAGCTTTCTTTGAAAATCATTAAATTGGAACATGGTATATCAACTTTGGTTGGGAACACCGTCCCAATTACAACTTTGGGGGTAGTGACACAGGCCATAGAAAAAGAAACCTCCATTCATGAGCCCCAGATAGCCCTTCAGCCTTAACTGATACTATAGAAAATGGCATTAGTTTAGTGGGACTTGGAAACAATACAAAAAATCAGGAGGATGAGCAAAGCTCGGGTGGTGAGGGCTATTGCCTTTCTAGGCGTCAGAAACGCTTGGCCTTGAAAGCCAAAAAGAGGCTGCTAAAGAAAAGTTTGAAGCCTAATAAGATAGAAATGAAGACAAAATAATCTAAGGTTCTATCAAATGAAATTGCATTGTCAGATCTAATACAACTTAATGAAGAAAGCTGGATGGTCTTGCAGCTTCATAATACTAATGCTGCTATTCTTCAACCGGCTCAACTTTGGGAAATAAAAAAATAAAAAATTCAAAAAAGATTAAAAACATAAATAAAGAGCAGGATGGTGCCATGATATCTGCCGGTGGCAGAGGAGATGTAGGGACAGAAAATGGTACACTGCTCATACAGGTGATGGGGTGGAGAATAAGGAAGTGAAACAACTCCAACTGTCAAATTTCTCTAGGGTACTAGAGAAATAGACCTCTAGACAAATAATGCCATGGGATCAGTGGAATAACTTTGATGAAAATGTTGGGGGGGACATGACACCTGAAGAAAAGGTGCCCCAGCCAAAAGAATGGGGACAAAATGGTGAGCCATGAATGTTGGGGGGGACAAACACCCCTGTCCCCCCCTAAAATTACGCCCATGCCCAGGATGCTTCAAGCCAAGTGCTGGAAGTCCCAACGACACCTGCTGAATCAAATAGATTAGGCTTCTCCTCATAATCTCATGATGTAACCCATGCTCCTCTCCCAATAGGGATACTGAACCTCCCTAGTCCTGTCAGTATAGAAGGGAAAACCCAACCAAAATCAGGAGAGACTACTAAGGAGGCTGTTGTGGCTGTGGAATCAACATCATTGTTAAATTTACCACATCAGCGTTCTGGTGCTGTTAGAATAGAAGGTAAAAGCCAACAAAATTCAGGAGAGACCACTGTGGAGGCTGTTGTGGCTGTGGAACCAACATCATTGCTAAATTTACCACACCAGCCTTCTGATGAAACTAATCAAAACAAACTGGTTTTCTCAAAAGCTATTTACTGGATATACTTCCAGAGCTAGGCCTGTTGAGAAGTCAGCGATCGGGAAACAAATGGAATTTCAATGCAGGATCAAAACAATGGCTTGAGTAATGTGAAGCTGATGGGAGGAGGGAGCAAAAGACAACATACACATATAGGCCAGTTGGGTCAAAGGGATACATTTGAAAGGGAAGTGGAGACTATCTCCTCCCAGTCTTCCTACTCCCAAGCACCTTCCAAAATGAAGGAACCTCTGGAAGAGGAAAAATTGATTCCATACGAGCCTAATATGCCCTCCTATATTAAGGATAGCGACTTACGCAACGTAATGTGGTAGAAAATATCCTATCCTGAATATCTGAGTATATCACTGTATAATTTGTGCGACATTGGAGGTCCTTCCTCTCTTAATAGACCTTGTGTTCTGTCGCTATTTAATGAGGTTCCTCGATTAAGGCTGATCTCTTCGGCAGATATTTGTTTGGTGGACTTTATCCACCCCACGCGCTTTGATCATGTGTGAATTGTTCCGAACTCTCCGAAGATTTTTGATCTGATTTTACAAGAGAGCGATAAATTCAATAGGATGGGGTCCGATATACTCATCTTTAGCAAGGGGTGGGAAAATTGAAGGGACTCCATGCATCAGACGATTAATCCCAATCCAGCTGTGGAGGAAGTACATCATGATAAGGGAGAAAACATGCCTCCTAAAGGGGGGATGATCAGGAATGGTGATGTCTCGCTCTATCCTTAAGAGAGTCCATCGCAAAAGACCAGAATATGCATCAAAAGCTTTAGTCGCTCAAAAACAAATCCATCAATGGTGACTTTTATCATGGAATGCACTAAATTCAAATCTATGGACTTGATATGTATACAGGAGTCTTGGCTTACTGTCCCTTTACAATTAGATGGTTTGGAATGTAGACATCTATATGCCACAATGGGGCTTCCGGGCAGACCAGCTGGAGGCCTTTTTATTGCTGTTAAAGTAGCAGTTGGTACGCGAATACTGCAATCTATCTCATTACCAAGTGGGGTTTTGGGTATTGTATTGGAATATGTGAACACTAACAGTTTGCATCTCATCTTTGTGTTGAACATATATTGGAATCCCGAAATTTGTTGGGCAATATTATTATGTCCCTAAACAACTGTCTATTGTCCATGTTGCTTAAATACAGAGGACTAGATATTATAATAGCTAGAGATCTCAATTCAGAAATCAAATATGGAGAAGGGATGAATAAAAAGATGGGTTCCACTGTTGTAAGACCTATGGGGAACTCCGGGAATATTGAGGGGGCACCCTTTGCAATCAATAATGGGCAGATTTGGTTAAAGCTATTCGACTATTGGGGTCTTACCCACATGAATGTCCTTTTTAACTCCTCTGTAAATGAGTTTACATGGTCGAATGGGATATATAAATCCAATATTGATCATATATTCATGTCGAATTCTCTCTCGGCCTCTTGTGCGGAATTTTTGGTGAGTGATTCTAATAGGAGTGACCACAGATTCCTTGAGGGTCAAACTGGTATGAAATGTGGCTATATTTTATCAGGGCACCATCCAGATGACATCAACTATCTCTTGTGATGGTAATCGAATTATATGGCATGAAGAAATATAAGTAAATTTAATGCCGCCTTTGTACACGAATATGATAGCATGCCAATGTCTATTAAATTGCACCTGTTTTCTGTACCTCATTTTACAGAGTATGTTAATGATATAATGGACATGTCTGTGAAACAAAGTAATTATGGGATCCTGAGACACCCACATGTGCATGCTTATGACCCTATGGTAAGGTCAAATAAAATCTAACAAATCGTAGTATTCGAGCAATAATGAAATCTAATTTAGATCTTGCACATAAAAAGAGGCAAATTCATCTAATTAAACAAGCAAAAAAAAAACTGGTTAAAGAACTACAAGATGGCCTTGATGGAAAAAGATAATATCATCATGCTGGAAGCCCTAAGTGATTTATCTGGTCGAGAGTTTTGGTCCCTAATAAATGTGATGGAAAACCCCCAGATGATGATTAAATCAGTGAGTGTACAGGAGGATGCTTGAGTAAACTACTTCTCCTCTCTATATGAGGGGAAATTTGAAATGACAAATGAGTTGGTGGCATCTAAAAAGGGGGCTTGGAATTGAAACTTCAACATATTAGATATTGAAAATCAGATTAAGGGAGCTAATAACTCAAGGGCCGCAGGCCCTAATAGACTAATACACTAAAGAGAAACCCCGAATATTGGGCCAAAGCGCTCTATATTTTATTTTCTGATATCCTACTGACCCACACTATTCCGTATTCTTGGAGGATATCCTATGGTGTTCCAATTTACAAAAAAGGGGACAGAAAGTGTCCATAAAACTAATGCCCGATCTCCATTATGCAGACTCTAAGATATTTGCGGGATTGATACTGCAGAGAATAGTTGATTGGTCTGAAACCAATATGATTCTTCCCATTCAACAGTTTGGCTTTCGAAAGGGGATGGGCACGGAAATAGCTGGATTAATTATCTGTCTACTACTTGAAAAGGCATGTAGGAAACCAGCAACCCCAATTTATCTTGTGTCAATCAATCTTTCCCTTGCCTATGATAAGGTGGATAGGGTGAGATTATGGACAAAGTTTGCATCAATGGGTATTCCATCGGAGCTACTGACGAAACTTATTAATCTTCATGAGGAATCAGCTATTCAGATCCGACTAAACATGTCTGGTGATCTTTCCCAACTTATTCAAACAGGCAACGGTTTAAGATAGGGATGTTTATTTGCACCTACATTGTTTAATCGTTATATCTCAGATGTGGATGCTCCATTGACAACTTTCTCTCTGATCTCACTCAAGATAGAGGGACAAAAATATGCTGGAGTGCCTATGTTGATGACATTCTCCTGGTTGAAAGCACCCCAATTGGTCTGCAGCGGAAATTAGTGGCATTTTCTGCATATGTAGAGGAAAATGCACTAGTTATAAATGAAAAGAAATCAGTGGTAATTGGCCTTACTAATAGGAAAAAAACTACTAATTTTAAGGGGAAAATCAATGCCTGTATTTTAATAAAAGTAAGATATTTATGTTATTTAGGCTTTCCAGTGTTTGTTGTGCCACAATCCACATGTATTGGAATTTCTATTTGGATAAGGTGGATAAACTCATCTTCCAATTGAAAAAGGTATCTACCAAATACTGTAAATACTCTGTAACCCCACTGATTAGGTTTTATAACCTTAAAGTAGTGCCGAAACTTTTATATGGTCTTGAAATTCTACCATTTGAAACATCGCGATTGGTAGAGAAGCTGGAATCGATAATATAGCAGAAATCTCTACTCTACCTACCTAAGGGCGTCCCCTTGGGTGCGATACATTTTGAACTGGGTATCCTTTCTTTGAATAGTAGAGTTTGTTGGAAAAGAATGTCACTCTATCGAAACTTTATTATGTCTAGACAACACTCTCTTAATGCTCAGCTGGGAAATAGATTAAGAAATGGTACTGCTGAGTCTAGGTGGTTGTTGAGATTACAGATGGAATCTGTGAATTCTCTTGATACTATTAGCCACACACATGAAACCCTGATTTTCCAGCCCTATGAGTGTGAAAAAAAGGTTGCAATCTATGGATTGGATGAAATCTATGGAAACTGTTGGGGCATCCAGGATCTATAATCAGCTAATCTATGAGGTGAAGAAACTGGGCACGCCGGAATCATATTTGACTAAATTCCCTGACCCTGTCAGGAGAGCAGTATATCTGCGATTCCGGTTTAATGTTCTCCGACGGGGGAAATATTAGAAATTCGATCAGGAATATCACAGTTAATTCCCTGTCAATTTTGTCATTGTAGGAAAACCCCTGAGTCACTAAAGCATCTATTGCTGGGATGTGAAGTGATAGCTCCACAACGTTTGGCAGCCTTTGGTAGTTTTGTTCATGATCCATTCAGGATTCTCACTGAGGTTTTTTGGTGGAACATGTTACATGGTAAACTAAATGTGCTAAAACTGGCTATGGTTAATTTTTTATCAGAAGTGTGTGGTTTGGTAGTAACACGCTAATAACATCAATGATGATTGTGACTAGGACATGTGTTGAAATAGTGAGAGAAATGGTTTTTTGAAAAAAAATATTTGCTAAATTCTATATTGAGGCACTACCATACTATCTCTGTGTAAACCATCCAGTGAGAGTCAATTATATTTTTTCTCTTGTTTTCTGTGTTATTTTGCAAATATTGAATGTGAAATAGGATATCTGTTTTTTCTTGTTTTTATTTGAATTTTGTATGATTATTTTAATGTAAATCACTTTCATGGTGTTATGGCCACAATATATGCCAGGCTACACACTGAAAATCACTTTCATAATAATGTGCCCACAATTAATTTCAAACAACATTCACACTAAAAATCGGTTTGATAATGGTGTGCCTACAACATTTGTCAGCATTCACACTGTAAAATAATCTGATGATGCTTTGTATATACGATAAAACAGCATTCTCATTGCAACTCACTTTAATGAAGTTGTGCTCACAAATAAAGCCAGTACTCCCATTCCAGCAATGCCATTGTAAAATCAGTTTGATGATGTGGTAAATCTTTTTGATGATGCTAACATAGCCCAATTAGCCACCATACAGGCACATGCATGCATTACTCACACTTCTTTGCACACACAAGCACTCACTCACCCAGTCAGTCACTCGCACTCTAAAATACACACACAAACATGAACGCCACACGCAGTTACACTCGATCACACTCAACTATTGCGCAAACACACACATACACACACAAACAAACACGCACGCACACGCACACCACGGCATGTGAAACACTGAGCAAATACACTCCCTGAATCGCAACTGCTCCTCTTAGCCCCGGCCATCCCACCATCCCTCCCTGACTGCAATATTGCTGTGAAGGGTAACACTTGCTGAAAGCTAAAGAAACACTTTTGGCAATGGTAACTAAATGTCAGATAGCCATGTCATGTCAATTTTCCAAAGATGCCTACATTTGCAGAATGTCATTAATGTACACACATTAAGACCTGCTTTAGAGCTTCAGAGGACACATATGCACACCTTTCACAGTGGGCTTGAGAGCCACTTTTGCAGCCCTCTCCTAAAGATGTCATCTTTTAGCAATGTGCATAGCTCTTCGATGATTTGAAA
Source organism: Ambystoma mexicanum (assembly GCF_040938575.1). Lineage (NCBI taxonomy): Eukaryota > Metazoa > Chordata > Amphibia > Caudata > Ambystomatidae > Ambystoma > Ambystoma mexicanum. The sequence continues at coordinate 379,068,073 of NC_090921.1, read as the reverse complement.
AGATGATGGAGTCCCCGCACAATGTATTCATAAACTTCGGTTTCCTTGTCTTATTAATAAACGTTTATTGATATTTAGAAATATAGAAACCACATTAACTTGTTTCATTGCAACACATTGCAATCACTGGTCTACTGATCCCTTCTTTTATTTTGTCCTGTTTTTGTAAAATGGACCTGATTTTGTTTTTCCCAATTATAATGTATCATTCTGCCTTCCATGACTCCACCTATTGTTTTTCTTAATGCGTGCGCTTGTGGGGAGTCTCAGTCCCCAGGCAGGCCTCCACTGACATGACACACAGCTAAGGGCTGGCATGCTGCCCAGGCCTGACTTATACAATCAGGGAGTTGAAGAAAGTCAGAGACTTATAAACCTTTACAACATTTCAATTGAGACCTACAGCAAGCTTATGATATGTGCCAGGTTCCATATTAACAGAGTGGGCAATCAAGCAAATTAGGTGCTCCTCAATCACGTAGCACACTGCCAGTATAACATCTAGACTTTGAGGCAAAGGTGGTTCCAGGCATGGATACAGGGTCCCACAGTGAACCAAAGTGATGGCTCCAACACCAGCATATCATTATGGAGAAAGAGTGCGGTTTCCTAGTGCTTTCTGTGTTCTCTAACTCAGTGTGCCATCAATACACCGCCTGCCCTACATGTGAGTTTTCTAGACCCTTAATAGCCTTGTGCATTGTATAAAAGTGCTTAGATTACTTATCCCACCAGGCTCGGGAGATTGGTAACCACCTGTATCACCTGTGCCATGGATTCTTCTTCTCCCTTGAGTGGGTGCTTTTGCTAGGAATCTAGGGACTGCAGTTTTCTCAGACTCTCTCCATTTCGTAAGAATTTCTTCTTTGACTTTGGTGAGAAGAGGGACGCTGGATCTGTTTCCCAGAACCCTTTAATAATAAGCCAAAAATGACCGCCTGCCTATCTAAACATTTCCCTCTTTGATAGTCCACCTCTGAGGAACATGGACTCTTAAATTAGGAACTCTTAAATTAGGAACTCTTAAATTAGGAACACCTTGGAGATTAGACCCATGGACGAGTCTCCCGAACCTTGTTTTCCCCATCGCACATAAGACACTAACACCTACCCACAGTCATCATGAAATAGAACCAAGAACAGTAAGAACACCTTACACAGATGGTTAAAACACAGCTTGAACTCTACCGTTTTAGTATAAATGTTACATTCTAATAGCACACCTGAGGTGCCACACATCACCTTCCCCTTCCCTTTAATCTGCTAGCACCTTTAATCTACACACCAGATCTATAACACAAATGGCAGATGTATGGCTGCTAAGACCATGCCAACCAAAGGATCCTGGTGGAGCAGCTCAGAGTTTATCACACAGCTGTCTGCATCATTAGCTATATCACACACTGTGCTCGATCAGAGGCTCTCCCAGTGTCCGCGCAGCGTCCTTCAATGGATCTGGAGTTTTTCCTTCCAGAGAACACATACCAAAGTGTCAATGCCACAAACCATATAGGGCCATACCAACGCTCAGAACTCTGGTACTTTTGGCCCACAGTAATCAATACCACATTTTTAATAACTGCCTCTCCCTCACACATCCTCTTTTGCTTTGGTAAAAATCAAATGTCATTTTGGGACCACAAATGTATGTGATCTGCTGTACAAGACCATTTTACATAATATTACATTACCATACATCTGGGTATAACATTTATTACAACACTTAGACAAGGGAGGTATCTGCAATTAACACTAGATACAAACGTGATGTCATTATTATTGTGAAACTTGAAATGATGGAACAGGATGGGATGAAACATTGTTGTGGATTATTGTTTAAAACGCAGAGTGGGCCATTTAAAGAAGGCAGTTTAACTGTCATGTTAGAGTTTTAATGTGTAAGTTTGGCTGGTGCTGTTATGTGAAACCTGGGAATGTTCTCACATCTACTCCCCTTGGATCCTCTGTGCAGGTGGCCTGGGAAAGGTCATTTCTTTTGTATCCTGACCATGGGGATAGAGAAGTGAGGGAGGATCACATGGGTGGAGGGTCTTTGGGGATTGGGAATGTGATGTCCTCATGGTATTCAGGATTTCCCATCCAGTAAGAATCCTCTATTCCAGAGGCAGTTATGGGATATTATTACCCATGTACCATTTACCATGAAAATGATGGGAGATATTGTCAGTCCAGACACACCAGAATGAGGCTAAAAAGGATTACAGGTAACATAGGTAAAATGGACGAGATATGATATTCCCCTTTCCCCATTCGCAACCAACCTAACCCTTCCCTGTCCTTTCTGTGTTATTGTAAGTCTGTTTCTCCTACTTTCCTTCATGGGACACTTGACAGTACTGAGACGAGGAAGAGGCAGTTGAGAGTGATGAACACTATACCTTTTCCCCACTATGGTACTGGGACGAAGAAGATGTCTGTAATGTGTTATGAAGGACAGACATGTCGCCTTAATCATGGTCAGGCAATTCTAATTAATGAAGCACACATGCAACCTGTTCGAGGGTTGCAGGTGTATAAAAGGAAGAGAAGAAAGCAACACAGTGAGAAGGGGCAGTTGAAGGAGCAGCAAGAGGAGCAGCAGGAAACTGTGTTTGAAGAGAGGAGAACCGTGGAAGGAAACTGCAGTGGGCCGACCCGCTGTGTACATGATGCTGAGACGCTGGGGACTGCAGGCAGAGAGGATCCCAGGAAGCGTTGCATGGGAGCTTGGGCTCCGTGGAGCAGTCTAAGGGCTGAGAAGGGAGATGTGTGGACAGGCTATCCGTTTTCCATGCAGCAGAGGTGCTCATTCCCCTGTGTGAAGCAGGTGACACAGGACTGTCTGAGGGGCAGGATTTGGACCTCTGTAAGCAGGAGCGAAAGGCTGTGTATCCCGCATTGTTGGAAGAGCTGTCAAGGCAACCAGTGGTTTCTAGAAAACGAAAAACCCGGTGCGCAGAGGTTGGAACATTACTGTTGTCAACAGAGCCGAGCCTTCCTTCCAATCCTTTAAGAACAAAACTAAAGCATGGTTCTCTGCACTTGATATCTGAGACACCCAACACCTTACAACACACATTGTCACTCATCTTTGCACGCTGCTGTAGAAATCACGCGTACAGAATGCTTTTATTATTTGTGGCATATTTATTTTGGAACTAGATAATTTTTTCCCTTGTGAACCTCCTATTCATGTAAACCTCCTATATCTTCCATGCGTCTACTTGTTAGAGGAACTGTTATTTATCTTTCTTGCCATTACTTGCTTGTGTATTATATAGTGTTTATATTCTTGCCATAATGTAGCTATACCCGCATGATTACTGTAAGTGGGCAGAGCCTCCTACTATGACCGTTGTATGTAATTGTAACATTGCTTCCAAAGATATGCGCCCAGCACACTATACAAATAAACAAAATACAAAATAAAGATACAAATACTTTGTATCAGAGTGGTCGTGTGTCTCAGGGAGCACGTTTTCGAACATCTCCAATCAAAGACTATTTCCATTGTTGAAGGGTGAAGTGTAAATACTTTGTATCAGAGTGGTCGCGTGACTCACGGAGCATTTTTTCGAAGGTCTCCAAGTGCTATGCATTTCAATTGAAGTCACATGAATTAATGTTGAACTGTGTTATCGAATCTATGTGATTTTACTGAATTAAATAACAGAGAATCAATTAGTAACAAAACTTTTACAACAAAAAATATTGAGTTAAAAAAATAATTATCTGGGGGTTCCCACCCTGACCCCCCGCCCCCGATTCCTACCCCATCCCCACCCATTTCAACCCTTACCCCACCCCATATATACATTTGAAAACAAATCTGTATTTTTTCGTTATTTAAGATTTGTTTTTAAATATCTCTGTTATCAATTCGTTAAAATCAATGGATACTGTGTTATCATCGGGCTGAATAGAAAATGCCTCTCTAGCCCCATTAACCTTTATTGAATACCAAACTCAATAAATACTTTTGAACTTAAGTTAACTACTGAAAATTGAATTCCAAAGTGAACTGAACTTTGAAACTAAGTAAATCTACTATATGTTGAATTTCAAAGTGAACAAATCCAATACATGGTGAATTTCAAAGTCAGCAGAATTTCACAATTAAGCAGAACTAACATTTGTTGCATAGGTAATTCATGGTTGACACGTACCTCTGAAAGTCGCGTAGTGCTGAGACAAACTCAGACACACATTGCGTGTATGAGTACATCAGAGGTTAGTACTTTTACAATAGGTAGACTTCAAGATTGGCAGACAATAGCTTTAAGAAAGTGAGTGGGTCTGGGGACGAGAGAGTCATGTGTTAAGCTTGGCTTACTCCTTCCCCTGACCCTGCTTAAATGAGCAGCATTTCAATGGGTAGTTCAATGCCCCTGGCAGCCATGTACCTGGGCAAATCAGTTCAGCATAGGTAACCTACACAGGGCAGAAGCTGTGCAACTCTAGAGCCAGTTGCTTCATATTACATTACATGTTTAGACGTATTTTCAAAGGATGGCTGTTCAACGAGAAGGCATGTATTCTCTTTGAATAGATTAGGACCGTAAAAAAATGAATGAATATTCAGACATTCATTGTCTGTTGCCGTTTCTACACACACCCCTTAGCCCGTAACCTAGCTGGTGTTTTTAACGGCTGAAAAAAAAGTGCTATTTTTACTTTCTATGTGCAACAATCTGTCAGATGCAGGTCGTTAGTCTTGCAAACTAAAAAAGATTTTAGCTTTTCAACCCACTGTGAACTAACGGGGGCTGGACCGTCATAGGTAAGTACACTCTGCTTTAATGTCCATTGGTTGCCAACACTCAGTGTTCACATAGAGGAATGCGAGGCAGGTAGGTACACAAAGACATGTGGTACAGATACAAACACTGTATCCCCCACACCCATGCAGTCAGGTTTCTTCTGCCAACTGACAACTGTCACCCTTAGAACACAGAAGGACCCACATTCCACAAAGCCCCCAGAAGCTCTGACATCACCACAGAACCTCTGACAGCACATCTCCTGATCCACACACAAAGCACATTACTACACACTGGGCCTCATTACAACTGCGCTGGTCCGAAAACAACAGTGCCAGTAACCCTATCGCCACCATTGTTTACGGACTGGCACACAATAACTCTGCGGACGGGTGCCGTCCTGCCCGCCAGGGTCAGACCTGCGGGCAGGACGGCACCCGTTCGCACAGTTCTCACGGAAGCAGCAGCACCGTTGGTAACGGTGCCGGTGCTCCCGTGTCCCCATTCCCATGGAGTCCTATTGGACTCCATGGGAATGTGGACTAACCAAATTGCTGGCGCCTGACTTTCCGGCCACCGGAATCGGAATAGACGGTGGCACCGGGAAGCCAGGCACCAGTAATCTTTTTCGGGTCCGGCGGCAGGGTTACCGCTGGGCCCGTAATGAGGCCCACTGTTTCCAAAACTTTAATCAGCCTGAAAATGTCATTATATTAATCCCCATTTCACAAAGAGAAATCTTGAAGGTTTGGGAAGTTCATCCAGATCTCTTGGGAATTTGGGGTAATTTTGGTTTTGGTCAGATGTATTCACCTAGGTCTAGCAGCTGTCACCTGCCCCATTGCCGCGATTAACAATGGATGGTAATGCCACCGTCTACAGGTGATGATGGTAAATAAGGGAATGACCCATTGGTGCCAGCTAAAGAAGAACCAAATGCTACGAAAAAAATGGACCACCCGCGTCTCTGGCTTACCCCGGATTTACAGCAGGAAATAAAAGTAGTGTCTGTGATCTCTCCATTGCCAGCGTGAACTCCCCCCACAGATAAAGAGGATACAATGAAATGGGATCAGCTCTGAGCTGGCCTTACCATTATCTTACTCGTTACAGGCTGCTGCAGTAGAAATGATTGCTTTGCACATAACACTGCAATAATGAGAAACCGTTTATTGTTCTGTAGGGGCCCTGGCAACATCGACACATGTTTTAATAGTATTTGTTTTTGCCAATGGTTTTCTACCACCTAGTTAACAACGGTGTTCATTCTTTCTGACAGTGGCATTCTTAGCTTTACACAAAATGCACAAAACCATATCTTCCAGTTCCAGCTGTGTTATTTTTTACCACTGGCAGACGTTTACATGAGCAGTATTTACCACTGGCAGTAATTCTATGCCGCCAGCTGCAATACAGTCATGTAAATGCAGTTAGAGCCAGCATTATCACTTCATGTGCAAGTAATGGCAGCGAAGTGATAACTTAGCAGGTATTTCTCCTGGAATGAGGCCAGACTACTTTCCTTTTTTGAGAAATGTAAAAAAAAAATAATGGGCCTCTTCTTTTTAAGCCTAAATTGCCTCTAATGTAAATCACTGAACTATGTCTGCATACAGACTCAATATAAATCGTCCAGTAAAATAAATAAAATGCAATATGATGCTCAGGCGAAAACTGAACTTTGAGTGGTACGTGCTTGCAATGCACAACTCAATGACAGTCATTGCATTGACCGCAGAAATATATAAGGCTGAGCAAGCAATACCAGGAGTCTAAACTCTGACTGCAAGGCTGCACGAAGATCTCTCCAGTTAGCAGGTTAACCCTACCAAGAGTCTAACCTATCACTTCAAGCTTGCATGATGATCTATAACAGTAGCAGGTTAGCCCTACCAAGAGTCTAACCTATCACTTCAAGCTTGCATGATGATCTATAACAGTAGCAGGTTAGCCCTACCAAGAGTCTAACCTATCACTTCAAGCTTGCATGAGGATCTATAACAGTGGCAGGTTATCCCTCCCGGGAGTCTAACCTATCACTTCAAGCTTGCATGTGGATCTATCACAGTAGCAGGTTAACCCTCCCAGGAGTCTAACCCATCACTTCAAGCTTGCATGAGGATCTATAACAGTGGCAGGTTAGCCCTACCAAGAGTCTAACCTATCACTTCAAGCTTGCATGTGGATCTGTGGCAGTTGCAGGTTAGCGCTACTGGGAGTCTAAGCTATAACTTCAAGGCTGCACAAGGATCTATGGCGGTAGGAAGTTATCCCTCCGGGAGTCTAACCTATCACTTCAAGCTTGCATGTGGATCTATCACAGTAGCAGGTTAACCCTCCCAGGAGTCTAACCCATCACTTCAAGCTTGCATGAGGATCTATAACAGTGGCAGGTTAGCCCTACCAAGAGTCTAACCTATCACTTCAAGCTTGCATGTGGATCTGTGGCAGTTGCAGGTTAGCGCTACTGGGAGTCTAAGCTATAACTTCAAGGCTGCACAAGGATCTATGGCGGTAGGAAGTTATCCCTCCGGGAGTTTAACCTATGACTTCAAGGCTGCACAGGAATCTCTGCAGGTAGCAGGTTAGCCCTCCCAGGAGTCTAACCCATGACTTCAAGGCTGCATGATGATCTATAACAGTAGCAGGTCAGTCCTCCCAGGAGTCTAACCTATGACTTCAAGGCTGCATGAGGATCTATTGCGGTAGCAGGTTAGCCCTCCCAGGAGTCTAACCCATGACTGCAAGGTTGCAAGTGGATCTATGGCGATAGCAGGTCAGTCCTCCCAGGAGTCTAACCTATGACTTCAAGGCTGCATGAGGATCTATTGCAGTAGCAGGTTAGCCCTCCCAGGAGTCTAACCCATGACTTCAAGGCTGCGTGATGATCTATAACAGTAGCAGGTTAGCCCTCTCAGGAGTCTAACCTATGACTTCAAGGCTTCATGAGGAACTATCATGGTAGCAGGTTAACCCTCCCAGGAGTCTAACCTATGACTTCAAGGCTGCAAGTGGATCTATGGCGGTAGCAGGTTAGCCCTCCCAGGAGTCTAACCTATGACTTCAATGCTGCATGAGGATCTATCATAGTGGCAGGTTTTCCCTCCCGGGAGTCTAACCTGTGACTTCAAGGATGCACAGGAATCTCTGCAGGTAGCATGTTAGCCCTACTGGGAGTCTAAGCTATAACTTCAAGGCTGCATGAGGATCTATGATGGTAGCAGGTTAGCCCTCCCAGGAGTCTAACCCATGACTTCAAGGCTGCATGATGATCTGTAACAGTAGCAGGTTAGCCCTACCAGGAGTCTAACCCATGACTTCAAGGCTGCATGATGATCTGTAACAGTAGCAGGTTAGCCCTACCAGGAGTCTAACCCATGACTGCAAGGCTGCAAGTGGATCTATGGCGATAGCAGTTTAGTCCTCCCAGGAGTCTAACCAGTGACTTCAAGGCTGCATGAGGATGTATGGCGGTAGCAGGTTAGCCCTCCCAGGAGTCTAACCCATGACTTCAAGGCTGCATCATGACCTATGGCGGTAGGAAGTTATCCCTCCAGGAGTCTAACCTATGACTTCAAGGCTGCACAGGAATCTCTGCAGGTAGTTAGCCCTATCGGGAGTCTAACCTATGACTTCAAGGCTGCATGAGGATCTATGTCAGTAGCAGGTTAGCCCTCTCAGGAGTCTAACCCATGACTTCAAGGCTGCATGATGATCTCTAACAGTAGCAGGTTAGCCCTACCAGGAGTCTAACCCATGACTGCAAGGCTGCAAGTGGATCTATGGCGATAGCAGGTTAGTCCTCCCAGGAGTCTAACCTATGACTTCAAGGCTGCATGAGGATGTATGGCGGTAGCAGGTTAGCCCTTCCAGGAGTCTAACCCAGGACTTCAAGGCTGCATGATGATCTATAACAGTGGCAGGTTAGCCCTCCCAAGAGTCTAACCTATGACTTCAAGGCTGCATGAGGATCTATCACGGTAGCAGGTTAGCCCTCCCAGGAGTCCAACCTATGACATAAAGGCTGCAAGTGGATCTATGGTGGTATCAGGTTAGCCCTCCCAGGAGTCTAACCTATGACTTCAATGCTGCATGAGGATCTATCACAGTAGCAGGTTATCCCTCCCGGGAGTCTAACCTATGACTTCAAGGCTGCACAGGAATCTCTGCAGGTAGCAGGTTAGCCCTACTGGGAGTCTAACCTATGACTTCAAGGCTGCATGAGGATCTATGGTGGTAGCAGGTTAGCCCTCCCAGGAGTCTAACCTACTACTTCAAGGCTGCATAAGGATCTATCATGGTAGCAGGTTAGCCATAGCAGGAGTCTAACCTATGACTTCAAGGATGCATGAGGATCTATCATGGTAGCAGGTTAGCCCTACTAGGAGTCTAACCCATGACTGCAAGGCTGCATGAGAATCTATCACGGTAGCAGGCTAGCCCTACCAGAAGTCTAACCTATCACTTCAAGCTTCCATGCGGATCTGTGGCAGTAGCAGGTTAGCGCTACTGGGAGGCTAAGCTATGACTACAAGGCTGCACAAGGATCTATGGCGGTAGCAAGTTATCCTCTCCCGGGAATCTAACCTATGACTTCAAGCCTGCATGATGATCTATAACAGTAGCAGGTTAGCCCTACCAGGAGTCTAACCCATGACTGCAAGGCTGCAAGTTGATCTATGGCGGTAGCATGTTAGCCCTCCCAGGAGTCTAACCTAAGACTTCAAGGCTGCATGAGGATCTATCACAGCAGCAGGTTATCCCTCCCAGGGAGTCTAACCCATGGCTTCAAGGCTGCATGAGGATCTACCACATTAGCAGTTTAGCCCTACCAGGAGTCTAACCCATGACTGCAAGGCTGCAAGTGGATCTATGGCGGTAGCAGGTTAGCCCTCCCAGAAGTCTAACCTATGACTTCAGGGCTGCACAGGAATTTCTGCAGGTAGCAGGTTAGCCCTATCAGGAGTCTGACCTATGACTTCAAAGCTGCATGAGGATCTATGGCGGTAGCAAGTTAGCCCTCCCAGGAGTCTAACCTATGACTTCAAGGCTGCATGATGATCTATAACAGTAGCAGGTTAGCTCTACCAGGAGTCTAACCCATGACTGCAAGGCTGCAAGTGGATCTATGGTGGTAGCAGGTTAGCCCTATCAGGAGTCTAACCTCTAACTTCAAGGCTGCATGATGATCTATAAGAGTAGCAGGTTAGCCCTACCAGGAGTCTAACCCATGACTGCAAGGCTGCAAGTGGATCTATGGCGATAGCAGGTTAGTCCTCCCAGGAGTCGAACATATGACTTCAAGGCTGCATGAGGATCTACCACATAAGCAGTTTAGCCCTACCAGGAGTCTAACCCCTGACTGGAAGGCTGCATGAGGATCTATGGCAGTAGCAGGTTATCCCTCCCAGGAGTCTAACCTATGACTTCAAAACTGCACAAGGATCTTTAGCGGTAACATGTTAGCCCTCCCAGGAGTCTAACCTATGACTTCAAGGCTGCATGAGGATCTATCACAGTAGCACGTTATTCCTCCCGGGAGTCTAACCTATGACTTCAAGGCTGCACAGGAATCTCTGCAGGTAGCATGTTATCCCTACCGGGAGTCTAACCTATGATTTCAAGACTGCACGAGGATCTATGGCGGTAGCAGGTTAGCCCTCCCAGGAGTCTATCCCATGACAGCAAGGCTGAACAAAGATCTCTGGTGGTAGCAGGTTAGCCCTCCCAGGGGTCTAACCCATGACTTCAAGGCTGCATGAGGATCTATCACGGTAGCAGGTTATCACTCCTGGGTTTCTAACCTATGACTTCAAGGCTGCACGGGAATCTCTGCAGGTAGCAGGTTAGCCCTGCCGGTAGTCTAACCTATGACTTCAAGGCTGCATGAGGATCTATGGCGGTTGCAGGTTAGACCTCCCAGGAGTCTATCCCATGACTGCGAGGCTGCACGAGGATCTATGGTGGTAGCAGGTTAGCCCTACCAGGAGTCTAACCTATGACTTCAAGGCTGCATGAGAATCTATGGCGGTAGCAGGTTAGCCCTCTCAGGAGTTTAACCTTTGACATCAAGGCTGCATGTTGATCTCTGCACTTAGCATGTTAGCCCTTACAGGATTTTAACCTATGACTTCAAGGCTACACCTGGATCTATGGTGGTAGCAGGTTAGCCCTATCAGGAGTCCAACCTATGACGTCAAGGCTGCACATGGAACCCTGTGATTATCAAGTTAGACCTACCAGCAGTTTATCCTATGATTTGAAGTTTACACCTCGATCTGTGGTGGTAATAGGTTGGCCCCACCATGAATCTAACCCATGACTTTAAGGCTACACGTCGATCTCTGCATGTGACTGTAGCAGTTAATGTAATTTGTATTTTGTATTTGTATTTATTTAATTGTTAAGCACGTTCGCCAAAGCGCTATTACAAAGTAACCAAACTGTACAAAAATATGTAATGCAGTGAAACAACTAAGAAAAAGAATAAAGAGGAAGTAGAAAGAGAAAGGATGTGGTTCTTAGGAAGGGTGTGGAAAATTGCCAGAGTCAGGACAGAGAAGATATGCTGCTGTAGAGGATTCTAATGTTTGAGGGCCAACAATGTTGTGTCTCGAAAACGTAATTGGGCACAGAGCGGCCGAGGTGTAGAAAGAAAAAATGAAGAAGCAGAATAGAGGGAGCTAGAAGAAGTATACAAAGAGACAAGTGATGCTAAATAAAGAGAAACAAGATCATGTAGGCATTTATAAATACTACAAAGAAAATAAACAAATATCCAATAGCAGGATGCAAGCCAGCAGAGCGAAGTAAGAGAGACTAAAATAGAAGAACAGAGAGAAGATGAAAAATAAACTAATAAAAGCCTTATAGGTAGATTCAAGAGGAACTAAATCAAAAGCCGGAACACATATCAAGAGTGTGGAGAAGTAATCTAAGCTGGAAAAGACCAGAGAAGAAATCAACATTTCTGTAGCACGAAATGTTAAAATTGACACATTTTAGAGATGTTATGTAACGCAAATAAAGGATTTAGCCACAACTGAGATGTGAGAAGAAAAGGAGAGGGTAGGGTCAAAAGTGACCCCAAGATTCCCAGCGGATGAAGAAAAGGGAAGAAAAGAAGCCGAAAAGAAAAGAGGATTAGGTAGTGCAGACAATGAGGGAGAAGAAGAAGTAAAAAACAAAACCTCGGTTTTTGATGGGTTAAGATGAAATGAGTGTAAGAGCATCCAGGAATGTGGGGCAGAAATGTGTGCATGGAATAAGAGCACTCCTGACTAGATAAGGAATCGTCACTACATGGCATGTTAGTCCTATATGTTTTGGTCGTCATCACAAAGAGATATTTTCTTGAGTTTCAAAGTACATGCCTATGCCAGATAAAATGCTCACACCTCAGGTTTGCAAGTTGTTTTGGTGCTTGAGTTCTGATTTCTGATGACTTTATATCATTTTATATCTGGAGGATGCTTTTGCTTTATCAATATACATTCTTATTTTTTTTCATCTTTTGTAGTTCTAATTTTATAAGACCCACTCATAGCATAGTGTCAGGGCCTGCCTTTGAGTATGTACCATTCTACTCCCACTGAAGGAGAATCACTCCCTTCAATTTCATGCACATTTGGACAGAACATAAGCAAAGTGTAGAAGAGCAGACACATATGTCACTGTTAAGCTCCGCCGCCTCACCTCTGTCATGTTGGAACAACAGTGAAAGAAGCATATGTATCACATCAGGTATTGTCCCGATGCTGTATTGAGTATACGAGAGACGTTGTGCACTCAACCATTTTGAATGTACACTCGTACTGAGAGAGTAGACATATGTTAACATACGGCAATGAACATTGAAGAACTGTAAAGAAAATCTAACAGCTGCTGAGTGACGTCTTGAAGTAAAGACACATGGGCGCACTGAAACGATCTATAAATATTCAAAAGAATAAAAGAGGTAAAATGTAATCAAGTCTGAATAATTCATGAGTATCAAAGAAATAAGTGAGAAGAGGTGAAATAAATGTATATATGCAGAAATGCAAGGTAGAGGAGACTTATAGAAGCTTGCTGCGATATAACCTGTGGTGTGACTAAAGCGGCCATGAAAAAAGAAAATGGATGTCGTACTTGTATTGAATTTAATGGAGTTACCTCAGAAAAACACCAAGGTTGTAGAGATGGGAGATACTGGGAAAACATCTGCGTGTGAAGGAAGGAGTATTGGCTTGGGATCAAGGATGTCGATCAAAGAATAATTGCAAGGCACAAACAAAGTCAAGAGGATAAACCATGGACATGACACATATTTTTCTAGTACTAAGCTAAGAAGAAAATATCCACAAGTGCTACGTATTGGATAATTAAAAAAGTATAATGCATATGTGAGATTGAGTAAGTCTCCAGAGGCCAAGAGGAGTAATAGCACCTAGTACAATTCAAATCAAATAGCAGTAAATAAGAGGAACAAAATGGACAAATTCGCGGTCTCCTCAAACGTGACTCGGAGGATGAAAGCAAGGGACATTCATTAAGCTCCGGATGAAGATAAGGGTGTACCCACACCCCCTCAAAGATCCCAGAGCAAACAATAGGCTGCAAAGTTGACTTCAAAGGAGAAACTTTGGCTAAGGGCCTGACGGATGAGAGATGATGGACTAATTGGAGCAAGTGGGTAGCAGTCTGACATTGTTCTCTGCACCTGGTTTTCGTTTTGCTTGCGTGCTGCTATTGAGCCAAAAGTCCAAGGTTGCAAGGCAATGCCAACCAATCATATGGGTCCATGAAGCAACTGGCTATACAAAGTTGCACAAGCCAATACGCTACTGTATTCTGTTTTAATAAGTATTAAATGTATTTACAGGTAGTTCAAGGCCTGCCTACTAGATAATGGCCAGTCAATGAAGTTATTAACACTTACACATAATATAGGTACATATGCTCCCTCAACCAACCCCTTCCTTCAATAGGTTTTAAGTTTGACACAAAGGATGGCGTCATAGCTGACGCATATTGAGGTATAAACGTTTGTGTAATTAAAATCATGTGTGAGTGTGCGGACTACTGCTTGTGGTTAGCCAGATTGCCTTACTATATTTTGAACTGAAAATAAAGTAGTACTTTGTCATATTCTTTGGTTCTATCCGGTTATTTGAGTCTGGGGTCATTTAGTATGGTAATTCCATTCTGTGCATAATAAATTCTTCAAGGTGCTATTGCACAAAAGAATTCAAGGAAGGTACCTGAATGACGGAGCAACATTGATACATAATCCTGCAGTGTTTACATAATTCACTCTTTAGTAAGAAGTTATTATTATTATTATTATTATTATATATATATATATTTTTTTTTTTTTTTAGGGTATTTATTGAGCGCGAATCTAGCTTCGGGAAGCAACAGAGTGCTTTACAATCATAGGGGGAAGAACAAAGCTAGAGAAGCAGAGAAAAAGGGAGTAGGGAGATAACAAGGGAGGGTGAGCAATTGGAAGCATGGATCTACAAGCAACCAGGGATGGAGATAGTAGGGGGCAGATGATCTACTCTCAAGTAGGGCGTGGAGTGCAGGGTGTTTGGGCCTAGATGTTAGGGAGGAGGAGAATGTATATTTGCATTCTTCATGACTCCTTGATACACTGCTAAACTTTGCAACTCATACTCTCTATAAACTCCCCTCTCGGACCACCACCCAACAGCTTCATGTGGGATTGCTCTCCATGCTGCATTGGTCCCTCTTCAATATCTTCCTCTGTGTATTCAACTCTGTTCATGGGCTGCATCCCTTATTTCATTTCCCTTTACTCAATACTGCACATGCTGCAATCCAGGGCTGTTGCTAGGTCTGGAAAAGATCAGGGGCTATGCTAATATTGGGACTGTTGGGACTCGGGGCTAGCTAGCCTTTTGGTTGCAACACCTGAGCTTCTATTTGGGCTACAACCAAAAGACCTAGGGCTATAGCACCCCATCTTCCCCCTCTAGCGACTCCTTTGCTGCAATCTCAAGCTATGCTGACAGCTCCCCAGGCCTCCTACACAGCCTAAAACCTCCACTAATTCCCTTCTTGTTCCCCACCACTGACACTCTGTACACCACAATATCAAAAACATTGCCACAGTACAGGCCTTCAAAACTGCCCTCACAAAGCTTGTATCCAGGAAATAGGTAACGGGGCCTTAAAGTGGCATCACCCCTCCCCTGTGATCCCAACCTTGCACTTCATGGCACTTCATATTGAACAACTGAAAATAATGTATACAATGTACTGTCAATCTATGATATCCTTAGTCCATGTTTCCTCTTGTACCTTCCCTCTCCAACACCTGGACCATGTCTATCAATGACTGTAACGTACCATACAAAGGGATTGATCTGTTCCCTGTTGTTTTGCTTATGCCTTTCTCTCCAATAGGTGCAAATACAGCATTTAATAACAATACTAAAATATTAGACATGCTGGTCACTATACAAAATTTCGTTTACGCTGTTATTATATCCGAGGCACAAACTTTATTGGTTTTAGCCCCAGAGAAAATGGCATCCTCTTCCACAACAAATGATTATCGTTTTTACTCTACTTGCCCTGAGCAATGAATGCTCATCATCTGCTAGGTAGACCCAATGGATTGACCTTCGGCTACTGGAAGTCTTCTTCACCCACACGCTCCTTTCTCTAATTCTTTGTTTTTTATTCTCCTCCTACAGAAGCCTCCCACCTGTGAAGCCGGCTTCTTGTTTTATCTGATTGGGTTTGTTTTAACAGGGGAATAAAACTGTGCTTGACTATGGAGACCTTCTGGAACTTGATCTGTTTGCATAATGATCTGGGAAAGCCGTTCAGCATTCCCGCCCTGGCAAAAGCCTTTTGAGGTGCTTTGAATGTAAATGTGCACAGGCACAGGCAAAGAATAAAGGAATTTACTGTCAATGTTGCACTTGGGCTCACCAAAATCAGAGCATTTGTAGGAAATGAGCAAGCATCTCTCATCCTCACCTGATCACAACAGATATTCAATCACAGGCCTACCCCTGAATCCCCATAATCTCAGAATACACATGGTGAATGGTTCACCAAACATCAGCTCTGCCAAATCATATGGTCACAAATCAACTGAAACCCAACTATCAAACTGGAAGAGAGAACCTATTGCCTATTGACAATGACAGACTGCGTGCCCCTCAAAACTGAACAAATGGGGAATGTCAATTATTCAGTACCTGCTGTCAATGATAGATCAACTTTCAGGTTGTCCTCCAAATCAGAACACACAGTCAATGATTATTCATTCATTTTGTCATTTAATTAGCATCTTTCACCATAATTATGGTCCCAACGTGCTTGTTGGTTGAATGCCCTCGGAGGGACCAGACTCCAAATTTGGGAGAATGGGGAGGTGTTATTATGCGTGTGTGCATTTCTGCCATTAAAGTTATGTGAGGGTGGCCAAGACCCTGTTTGCCACCCATGTCTGAATAGTGTGTGGATGGGAGCAGCGGCGGTAAACTATGAATTAAATGGGTGGATTGTATTTAAGGCGATAGAGAATTAAGTGAGAAGCTACAGTTTGAATATTTGTCGTCAAAGGTAGCTTAACTCTTATGGCTGAGGTGTTGTGCAATAGTGTTTGTATTATATGTGAGTGCAGGGTGTGTCGAATGAGCCTGTGCCTTCAACTAAATTACAAATGTGCTGTGTGTGAGGGGAGAAATGGTTTAGCTGTACAAACAAAAATGTTTACATCCAGGGTTCCGTCTATGTACAAAGAGCAGTGCTAAGTATCACCTAGATTCAAAGTGGGAGCAGGGCCGAAAATGCATGGACAGACAAAGAGTGATTGAATTTGGAAAACACCAAATGCAATATATGGCTACCTTACACAATGAGGCCAAAACACAGATTAAGGATTACCAGAATGTCTTTCCCCAAAAACATACCATCTCAACCATGCACTCAAACTTTACCCTCAAATGATAACCTGCTATTAATTTGCCACAATGACAAAACTACACATTTTGATAATGACTAACTGTACTGGACCTCAATCAGCACCTAAAAAATATATGTATTCGGAACATATTCTCAACATCCAGTAAGAGTCCATCTACACCAAAATCACACCCTTCTTCAATCAATCACCTAATTGTCACATTTTCCAAAACCTCACATACTTCCAAGTAGTGTATCGAGAGCTTTCCTAACATAGGGCCATATATAGCTAGTGACCCACAAAACTAGGCTCTGTCCCCAAAACAGAAGACACAATCAGTGACTGACCAGACTTCAGCCCTCCCTCAGAGATCTGCTCTCCCAGCCTTTGAGCTTTCCCAAAACAGTAAATATATGCATTGATTAATCAGACCACAACCCTACAATGGAGGCCAGAAAATTAGAGCATACAATCAATGATTAAACAAAACGTATCCTCCCCTAAAATAAGCAATCAATCAATCTTCAGACGCCCCAAAAAGCAGGAGACATGTTCTACGACTGACCAGGTATCATACAAAAGACATGGTCAGCCACCCTTGGACCTTCATTAAAACACAACATGCTGTCAAGGACTACCAGGCCTTCAGCCCACCAAAGGGGGATGAGTAACCCTCAAACTGGCCCTAAAACAGAGGTCATAGCCATAGAGTGTCCACAAGAAGATGGTCAGTAGGGTCAGGTCCATGGTGGAGGGTTGTGGGGGAGCTCCACCTTCCATCATGGAAAGGTCAAAACTTAAAATCAGAGAGAGCACTCTGGAGTCTGTGCGAGTCTGTGCCTACAGGCACAGCAGCCCCGGGGCCATCCCTGTGAGACAGGGAGTCTGCCACACATGGCTGTTTGTCCTTCCAGCACTGGGAAATTGGAGCACATGGCTGCATCTGATTTATGGCCCTGGCATGTGCAGGACAGTGCATGTTGGGCTGTGCTAAGATGCCTGCATAGACTTATTTAAAAAAAAAAATGTATTATTCAAATACATTGGCATACAAGGCAGATTTGAAAAATACAGAAACCAGTTCAATGTATATATATATTAGATGAAGCAGATTTTCCAAAACAGACTGATATTATATGAAAAGGCCTAATATGCTAAAACAAACACTCTATACCCTAATGCATGAATGGAGATTCAACATAAACGAATAGCTGTATATGATATGAATTATGACATTTTCAACATATACATTAAGGGCTAGGTAAAACAATTTCTAAATATTCAATGAATGACCTGCATTTCAGTTCATGTCTATCCTGCAATAGAGGGGATGAAGCATGACATCTCTCCATTCTATGAAAGTTGCATATAGCGTTCCACCATATTTTAAAGTGCAGGCGTTTGAGATATTTCCAATTAGAGGTTATAGTTTGGATAGCTACTGTGATAAATAGATCAAGCAAGTAGCCTTTATTTGTTATCAATTACAGGTTGAATGGCTGAACTGCCCAGATACAAGAGAGAGATGCAAAATTCCTGTTGCAAGTGGAAAATGGATTTAGGCACACTCCATACCGTTTCCTAATTTTTTATAACATGGATAAAATTAAAACCACGTGTGTGAAAGAACCTTGCATACATAGACAGGTCCAGCAATTTCCATCTTGCGAAAAACCACCTTTGAAAATAATTAATGAAGTAATAAAGGCCCTATGGTGACAGATATATAACGTCTGGAGTACACTTGCTGAAACAGTAGCTTTAGAAATTGTTTTCCAAATCGGAGGCCATTTTAGTTGGGAATCCGTCAGGGAGCAGTCCAATTTCCATTCTATTTGACTTTTCCATGGATATTTGTCATCTGGCACAAAAATATGTAGTTTATAAAACATTGAAGCAGTGAAATTGTGGTTAGACATGTGTTGTACATCGTTAGCTTGATAAATATTATCATTATGTATAAGCAGGTCATAATTTACCATAAGAACATCAATCAAATTTAAGTATTGGTGCATAAAAATCATAGGACTATGGTATTTGGTTACCAACTCATTGAAAGTGAGAGTAATTCCCTTACCTAGAGAGAGCCATGGCTTCCAGCATATCGTTTTTTTAAATTAATCTTGATCAGTGGGTTCATCCAAATATATTGAGATATAAATTGAGATATTCTGGGGATAGGTGAAAATAGGTATGATCTAAGATAAGCAATAGTGTATTAATGCTATTACAGGTGATGAATCTATTGGTCCATTTAATATATGGGCAATCCGTTAAGATGTGGGCGGAAACCATCGCTCTCTCTATAAGAAGCCAATTTGGTGGGTTCAAAATATTGGGGATAAACCACTTCTTAGCTTGGCGCAAAACAAACAGCATTTGATATTTTTTTTTAAATCAGGAAAAACAACTCCACCAGCTACTTTAGGGGCTTTAAGTTTGCATAATGAGATTCTATGTTTCTTCCTTCCCCATAGGTATTTAAGAATATATGAGTCAAGAGATTTAAAGAACGATGCAGGAAAGGGAATAGGGAGCATATAAACAATTGTACAATTGAAGCAATCAATATTTTGAATGATTCTAACCTAGCCCACCAAGATGAGAACAGAGGGGACCATGAAGTAGTAAGATATTTGACTCTAGCTAAGACATTTTCAGTATTCTGTTTTATAAGGTTTTTGATAGAAGAAGTTATAGTAACACCTACATATTTGATACCAGTGGGACACCATTTCATTCCTAGATTTGAACAGTGATGTTTAGTACAGTGTATATTCAGTGGCAACACTTCTGATTGATCAATATTCAGTTTGTACCCAGAGGAAAAAGAAAATTGTGCGATAGTATTGAGTAGATGATATAGGCAAGAGTCTATTACATTCAGGAGGCATAGAACATTGTCTGCATAAGCAGCAGTTTTAATTTGAATGTCACCGTAATGGATTCCAACAATATGTTCTTCTTGTCTGATTGCTACGAGGAATGGTTCCAGGGTAAGGATGAAAAGAAGGGGGTAAATGGGGTAACCTTGACGAGGACCTCTACTAAGAATAAAACATGAAGACATATGTCCATTCATAAAAACTGCTGTCTTGTGGTTGGAATATATTATTTTCACCATTGAAACAAAGGAATCAGGAATGCCATGCCATTGAAGGGTTTTAAACATACAATTCCACTCTGCTCTGTCAAAAGCTTTTTCAGCATCAAGAACTATGGCCGTATAAGGGTTAGTAGATTCCTAATGATATTAAGGATGTTCGTGAAAAGTCTAATATTTGCTAAAGACAATCTCCCTTTAACGTAACCTACTTGCTCATTTTCTAGTAAGTTTGGAAGAACAGGATTCAGTCTATTGGCTAGGATTTTGAATACAATTTTACAATCAGTATTGATTAGGGACATTTGTCTATAATTCTGGGTTTTCATTTGGTTTGTGAAACACAATAAGCATTGCTTCCAAAAATGATCCCATGGCTTTTTGATTAGATATAAAGGAAGTGTAAACTTCATGAAGTTTAGGTACTAGAAGATCATTAAAGTGGGCAAAAAAAAATCTATCGGAAATCCATCAGGTCCTGGGGCTTTTCCTGTTTTAAGATCTTTTATGGCAGTACATATTTTATTAGCAAGTATTGGGGCATCTAATGTTTGAAAATTGGTGAAGGCGTATGAATCGTGGTGTATGTTTCTGGGGAAAGTTGAAGCATGAGTACTGTTAGGTGATACTTCTGAGGAATATAGTTTTTGATAGAATTTGGAAAGGGCTTGTAGAATATCTTCATCTTTAAGTACTCTATTCCCATTCTGATCTTTGATAACCGCAATTCTAGCTCTATCTTTTATTAGTTTGAGATAAAAAGCTAGTGATTTACTAGAGTTATTAGAACATTGATACATTTTCAATGTATACTTTAGGAGGTTGGTGCAAGAGTATTTTGTAGCCAGATTATTGGACTGAATCCTTAATTTGGTTATTTTTGGGTGGATTGAATCAGAGTTGGTGCGAATGTATTCAGCTTCTAGATGTTTAATTACTTTAAGAATGTCTTGAGATTCTTGTTTGAGTTTTTTCTTTTTGGTGGCTGAATAGGAAATAGTATGGCTCCTTAATACAGCTTTACAGCAAACCCAATTATTATCAATGAAAGCGTATTCATTCAGATTTTCAGAAAAAGGTGGGTGTGTTTTTGTTGTATTAATTTAGTAAATAGTTAATCTTTCAGGAGGGGTGAATTAAATCTCCACCTATTTTGTTGGTGTACATTATGTGGATTAGAAGTTGGTTGTCGACGGGAACATGATCTGATAAAGTAATGGGTTCTATCTTAGTGTCTAACAGGCGGTTGGTCATAGATTTGGACTTAAAAACATAGTTAATTCTTGAAAATGAATTGTGTGCAGGAAAGTAAAAAGTATATTCCATATTTGTGTGGGGGCCTCTAACTTCTTTATGCATTTCAATGAGACTATTCTAGTGAAACCTCAATTTTACAAACAGTTAACTTTCTCCTTTAAGTCTGAAAGCACCCACTTATGGACTGCTGTGAGAATGACTGGTCTCCTGTTCCCTCTCTACCCTTCCAATCACTCCCCTGGCATGAGAGTAGAAAACTACATCACAATTTCAATTGCCTAAAAAATGTGGCATTTGAATGCAGTTAGGTGCCGTTCAACATCTGTGTCTTTTTCTGTCCGGCAACTGCTCTGTAGGTTAGCCAGGTCAAGTCAACATAGCCCACCATTTTTTTTCATTTGTTGAAGCCCAGTTAACTCACTGCTGTTGCACCACTACTTGTGTTTAATGCCTTGATTACTTATTGGTAATATGCATTAATCCTAGCCCTATTCTTCCTCTCTTCCTCATCCCAGTACTTGTGTATGAGGCAATACTTGTGTATGAGGCAATATGCCTCATACACAAGTACTGTGATGAGATAGAAGTACATGAAGGTAATGCCTGACTTAGCTACCTGTAATCTTCGCTACTCCTAGTCCCACTCTTCCTCATCCCAGTGCTTACCTATGAGGCAAGGAGCCTCATAGGTAAGCACTGGGGCAATGAAGAGGGACGTGGAGGTAATTCTGGGCCAATTAGATGATTTTGGAGGTTGGGGTAGGCGATGGGAATGAGAGGGGATGTGTGGGGGGCGGGATTGTGCAATAAATCATAATGGTCGTCCATGTCCATGCTAAGCAGGCATGATATGTGGTATTAGTGGCTAGAGGGGCATTTTGGTGCAGCCAGTCTAGTAATTCCTCAGTTTGGTATGACTTTTTTTAACTGGCATTTCTGATAAAGCAGTCCTGCTAAGTGTAATTACCTGGCTAGACTGGCATTTTGGTTCTTCCAGTCTAGCCGTTTCTTACTGCGGCATTGTATTTTTTTCTGGGCATTCATGATAAAATTATGAAATTACATGATATGATAAGTCATATATAATGCGCCTGTACACAAGTGAGGCGCGACAAGACAAGGGAAGGAAAACAGGGGGAGGACAAGACAAATTATCTTGCTAGGCCTTGAGTCATTCAGATCGTGCAAGTGCGAGAACGAGAAGTGCATAGGGAAAGGGAGGAGGAAGTGCAAGGGAGAGGGGAGCAATTCTCTGAGTAAGTGCAGCCAGGGCAGTGCAGCTCTGGGTAGTGCAAGGAGAACAAGGGGCTGTAGGGTTACAGCCCCTAACTGCATGGTAGGCCCAGATGCAGTGCAAGGGTGACTGATCAAGAAAGAGCCTGGACTCAGTAGTAGTCAAGCAACCAGTTGGTACAGCAGACAGGTAGGTCAGGTAGGTCAGCAGGGGAGGGAGAGAGAGAAAGCAGAGGAGAAGAGGAATGTTTTGAGCTGCTTCCGGAACTTCAGGTGGTCCGGCTCATGTTTGGAAGGGGCAGGGAAGCCATTCCAGAGGGAGGCACCTGCAGAGAGAGTTCTACCCCCCACTCTCTGCCTGGAGAAACATCTAACCCTTAGGATTCGAGAAGGAAGGTATTTTGGAAGAGAGCATTGGATGTAGTGCGGATTCCAGCCCCAGAAAGCCTTCTGGACAATGCAAAGGGTCTTGAACTTGATCCTTGCAGCCACGGGAGCCAGTGGAGACATTTCATGGCTGGAGAGATATGGTCCTTGGGCTTGAGGCCAAGGATAAGTCTTTCAGTCCTGTTCTGGATTAGTTGCAGAGGGCGGACAGTAGAGGAAGGCAGATTGAGAAAGTGGCTGTTGCAGTAGTCCAGTCTAGAGAGAACCAGGGCTCTGGAGACAGTGAGATTCTGGGGGAAAGTGAGAAAGGAAGAGTCCCTTTGAGGAGGCGCAGCTGGTAGTGACACTTATTGGTGACGTCCAAGATGTGAGGAGAGAAAGAGAGAGTGGAGTTGAAGATGACACCAGGAATGAGCAAGAGAAGAGAGGAGGCTGAGGGGAGCCTGAAGGAAAGCTAAGTGTCATCCGCATAACACTGAAAGTTAGAGGAAAAGGTAGAGATAAGGTGGGCCAAAGGGGCCAAGTAGAGGTTGATAAACCAGGGGGAGAAGATAGAGCCCTGGGGAACACCACAGGAAGAGAGAGGTGGCAGAGAGAAAAAGACCAAATTGGACCTGGGAGGGGCGGTCCAAGAGGAAGGAGGTCAGCCACTCCAGGGCCTGATCCATGATGCCCAGGTTCTCACAGAGTCGATTGATCACAATGGCGTTGTTGACTGTGTCGAAAGCAGAGGAAAGTTCAAGGAGGAAGAGGACAGAAGGAATGCTGGAATCAAGGTTAGAGATTAGATCTTCACAAGTGTTCAGGAGAGCAGTTTCCATGCCTCAGTCAGCTCTTAAGCCAGACTGATGGTCATGAAGATAACCAACAGATTCAGTGTGGAGAGTAAGCTGGGAGATGGACAGCTTATCCAAGAGTTTGGGAGAGGGGAAAGTTCCAGTGGGAAAATAATGATTACAGAAATCGGCCAAGGCTGGAACAAGGGTGTCAATATGGTCCTTGATGGTTGTGGAGGCGCGGCAGAGCACCTGTTTCGATACACTTCCATAGATAGAACTTGTCTAGAAAGCTTGTCAGGTGTTAGAGAGAAAGAGGATAAAGGAGGAGGAGAGGGAGAGATGGCCAAAGGGGGGCTGAGAGAGGAAGAGGGAGAGGAAGAGGAGATAGTGGACAGGATGTCCTGAGTTTTAGCAGAGAACCGAGAGGCTAAAGCCATACGGAGGGCCTGTTGAGGGAACAGGAGAGGTAGATACCGCAACAGGATTGGCCAGTTCCTTGCAGATTTTAAAGAGTTTGGCCGTGTTCTTAGAGGCCACAGAGACGCAGGCTTGAATGTGTGCTCTCTTCTTGATGAGTGTTATTGCTTCGACTGGCATTTTGGTGCAACCAGTCTAGGTATGTATAAACGTGGCCTGGAATTCTTTACTGTAAAGTTATTATATGTCTACACTGGTCTTCATTGTGCAGCCAGTTGGACATGTTTTCATTGTGGTAATTATTTTTAATAGCAAAGCATTAATGTTCCTGTGCAGTGTTGGTGACTTGCATGTATTGGATCGGTGTTACCCTACACAACAATAGCAAACACTGTGGCTATTTAGCCAATTTTTCTCAGAAAGTGTGCTGTATATTGCATTAAAACACATATTTATATCTTTCTCCTAGTGCATTGTGCGGCATACCCCTTCAGCAGCACATTAGTGCGTATTGCACAAGTGTGGTAATCTAGACCGGCCCAGAGTGTGGCGCGACCCGTGATTTTTTGCCGAGTTGGAGGGGCCACCTCAGCAAGGCTTGCAGGGGGGCCCCCAGATCTGGGTTACGCCACTGCCCCCAAGAGGATTCATTGCAAGAAGCACATCAAAGGGCAGAACAGTGGCCGTCAGATGACAGAGGGCAGAACTTGGCCTGTGAATGCAACATGGGGTAGAACCAGAGCAGCGAGAGGGTTATAGAGCAGAACTATGACAGTGAGCATGATAGAGGGCAGAACTAGGGCATTGCGAGTGACATGGGGTAGAGCCAGTGCAGAAAGAGGAATTTAGAGCAGAACTATGACAATGAGCATGGCAGAGGACAGAACTAGGGCTGTGCGAGTGACATGGGGTAGAACCAGAGCAGCGAGGGGGATAAAGAGTAGAGCTATGAAGAGTGAGCATGACAGAGGGCAGAAATAGGGCAGTGCGGGTGACATGGGGTAGAACCAGTGCAGTGAGCTGGTTACAGTGCAGTAAGTGGGAAATGTGGCTGGACTAGGGTAATGAGAGTGACATGGGGTAGAACCAGTGCTGTGAGCTACCATTGCAGTGAGCTGGATACAGGGCAGTAAGGGGGATGTGTGGCTGGACTAGGGCAGTGAGAGTGACATGGGGTAGAACCAGTGCTGTGAGCTGGATACAGGGCAGTAAGGGGGACATGTGACAGCACTGGGTTAGTGAGAGTGACATGGGGTAGAATCAGTGCTGTCAGATGGATACAGGGCAGTAAGGGGGCATGTGGCTGGACTGTGGTAGTGAGAGTGACATGGGGTGGAACCAGTGCAGTGAGCTGGATACAGGGCAGTAAAGTCGACATGTGGCTGGACTGTGATCGTGAGAGTGACATGGGTTAGAACCAGTGCAGTGAAATGGATGCAGGGCAGTAAGGGGGAAATGTGACTGGACTGTGGTAGCGAGAGTGACATGGTATAGAATCAGGACTGTGAGCTGGATACAAGGCAATATGGGGAACATGTGGCCAGACTAGGGTAGTGAGAGTGACATGGGGTAGAACCAGTGCAGTGAGCTGGATACAGGGCAGTAAGGGGGACATGTGGCTGGACTAGTGTAGTGAGAGTGACATGGGGTAGAACCAGTGCAGTTAACTGGATACAGGGCAGTAAGGGGGACATGTGGCTAGACTAGGGTAGTGAGGGTGACATGTGACAGATCTGGTGCAGTAAAGCACACTGGTGAAGATCTTGGGCAGGTAGAGTCTCACGGTCCAGAACTAGGTCTTTCAGAGTGAAATGGGACATTCAAGGGGTAGTGTGCATGACATAGGGTCACACCGGGGCAGTGACAGCACAATAGGGCAGAACTAAAGGACATGAGAGGAACATGTCACAAAAATTGCAATCAAGGGTGACCTGGGGCATAACTCGGGCAGTGTGCGTGACATAGAGCCAGACTAGGGCACTTTGGTATACATGGGGTTGAACTGGGGTTGTCAGTGCGAAATGGAGGAGAACTGGGGATATGCGAATCTCATGGAGTGGAACTGAGTCAATGAAAGCTGATTGATTGGGTGTTTTATAATACGCAACAAAACGGATCTTAAGCATATCTAGGCGCAGTAAGGCGGAGCCAGGATTGTCTAACAAGTGGGGCCTGAAGCTGATCTAGTTGGGCCCATCACAGTGACATGAACACCTGTAAATGCCAACACAGCACTGCTGCATAGGCAGTTACAGATTTTTGGGTGGGCCTTGCCCGCTCAGGCCCTACCCTGTCTACGCCTCAGACACAGAACGAGGGTTGCACGGGACACAACTGGGAGGAGGAGAGCAGGGGGCAGAGCTAGGATAGTGAGAGGCACGTTCCCGAACTGGAGCAGTGAGGCTGAAATGGGGCTAGAACTAGGGCATGGGGCAGAAACCGCCGGTGGTGAGCATAATATGATAGAACTGGAGAAATGAGAGCAACATGGCGCAGAACTGAGAGCCATGCCTACGGTTCATGGACTAATGCATCCACTGAAGGGAGCCGTTCTTACATTTGAAGTTTGCAGGTTCATATTACAGCAAGCCCACTCAGCTCATCATTCTAATGAGGTCAGTCATGTGAGTGAGCATGAATGTACTCTACAAACACATGTGTTATATTACATCATGTAGGGCAGTGAAAGTTAGAGTTCCATGGGCCAGTTGTTCATAGAAGCATGCCTGCATTTTAAAGATTATTACTAGCTAGAGTACATTTGGCAGATTTCAAAACACATTTGCTGAGTTTTTTTTACTGCACAAGTACACTTAGCAGAAAATAAAACACACAACTATATTCGCATCACATTTTCTCATTTCCATCCCTCCCAAAAAGGATAACAAGTTTTGCTAAACATGAACTAATTAGTTCTAAGGAATACAAATATTAATAACCTGTGTTTTAGTGTGAAGAAATGCAATGATCACAGGATTCATCCAGTTTGTGCCCGTCACTAGGGACGTCACAAGAGAAAGAACAGCAAGTGGTATATTGTGGAGCCCACTGCCTGCAGCACATACCATCTTCGTCCTTGTCCTTTTTTGACCTGGGAGTAATTGATTGACAAGACATAATTTCAGCAGATGGTGTTTTCGCGGGATATTTCACCCCACCCACTTCCTTGATTCTGTGGAAAGTTCGAAGAATATGATTCTCAGTTACAGCTGCTTGTGTGGGTAAAATAAGCAGCATTTATCATGAAAATAATCACAGATGCATAGTTCAGTGCTTGCGAAACCTGATTTGTGGACATGTTAATAGTGGCTGCGAAAAACTTCGCACCTTTGTGACGTTTGCGACATATTATGTGCTAACATTTACGGAGGGCTCGCCTTATACCTTTGCAGAGTCGAACGAAATAATTGGGGCAGTGGGAGCAAAGCGGGGAAGACCAGCGCTCTTTACCATGGTCCCAATGTCACAATGTGACGAGCAGGGAACACAAATCAAAGTACCGTGGAAGCAATATTTGTCTGACTGGAACCAGGGAGGAAAACACAGTGGACATGATCCTGGGAACATGTGACACAGTTCCCAGGAGCAAGAAAGTCCCAAAGTGCCCTTTGCAAAGCGTATCCAGGCGACACAGGAGAGAACTGATCCTGCAGGGTGATGCTGCTTACCTGGTCCCCAGGAGGGGAGCACCTCAGTGCAGGTGAGTGCTGAATGAACAGGCACCCACGTGACACTCGTGGCCATTGCCTTTGATGGCTGCTCTGAGGAGAGGAACAATGTAATTGTGACAAATCAACTTCCGGGGAAGAGGTGGTGCAGGGATTAATATCGGTTTCTAAACCAGCCCCAAATCTCTAGTACACAAGAAGGGATCCAACCAGATTGGAATACAAGTGAATTATAAGAACTCCTTGTCCAATTTTGGTAACATGGACGGAATGGCAGGCTTATCTCAGAAAGGTCATGGATGTTGGTTAGTTGGAACACAGCGAAAACACAATTAATAACCAATGATAAAAGGGGCTGTCCAGTCAAAGTTGTATAAAAATATCTACTTCATTATTACTACAACAGACAGTTCTAGCACACTACAATTACAACCCCCACCGTAAAGTAACACAGAGAACAGGCATTTTCACGAAGGAAAGAGATGCACTCTGGATACTGAAAGGAGGCTAGATTATTTGGTTTCAACAGCAAAAGGGCAAAGGGTGTCATAACTGTCTCTAGGGGCCTTCAGAGAAGGACCAGGGGGGCAGACTCACAATGTACCTGGTGTTTGAAGAAGTTCCTGATGATCGACAGTGTCAAGGTGGTTCCAGAGTGTTTTGCAGCCTGTGAGACAGAGTTAGTGGCGGGAGACAGCCAGGGGTACCAGGCAGTGGCAGTTCGGCAAGCAAGGCTGGACGGACGTCTGTGGGCTTACCGTCGCCGTGGCTCAGGGCTAAGAATCATTGTCTCTGTGCTGGTTGCTGGATCTGGAATGCTGGTCAAGGCGTCTTGGACAGCTCTGGTGACTGCAGCATGACAACAGTCAGCGGTGCAGCCAGATGCGGTTCGAGGACTAGACTGTATCGAAATGGTCCTTAAAGAGATGGACAGTGGATGATGCTTGTGTGGCACTCCTCTTAGCTTCTTTGCAGAGCTTGTGTCCTTTCAAGGTGGACGGCCCAAAGCTCAGGAGTGTGTTAGCAGGCAACAGCCTTGTCATTTGTCCAGAGGCTCTCTGGCACTTCCCACCTAGGAAGCTTGCTGTCAGAAACTAGTAGGGCACGCTGTGTGCTGGCTGGGTACCAGTTCTGGAGCTGCTGGATGGGTCCTATAGTATCTCCCTCTGTTCCCTGGGGAGGGATCTTGCTTCCCTCTTGGAACTCTTGGCCTTCCTTCACTGGCGGATGATGTAAGGTAGACTGTACCTTCAGCTTGGGTCCAAATGATCTTACTCCTTGCAAAGTCTTCAGATGATCTGATCAGTGAGGGGTTCCACCCTCTTTTAAAGGCAAATGCGCCCCAGCGATTGGTGTAGGCCAAGCCCACCTTAATGGACCAATCCTGGGTCCCCACCAACAATTTTCAGTGAAGCTTCAGGTCAGAATCAGAGCACTTGGCAACAGACAGGGGAAGTATGACAACATATACTTCTAGGTCCCACCATCTTCCTGTCTGCTGTACATCAAAGAGTCTCCCTAATGAACTGAGCCCTCAGTGGTGCTTGGTTACAACAAGAGTCTCCTTTGAAGTAGGGGGTTGCAGGCAGACCTTTGTTTCCTACAATTCCCATACTTCCCTTCTCTGGGAGGAGTGGTTCCAGACAGGACATTCACTGCCATTTCATACCAAGGAGGGGTGTTAGTATCAAGTTGACAGAATTACAGAGTTGTTGGTCTCTGGTCTCCATTGTCACTTCCTGCACCCAGGCCTTCCCTGAGGCCTGTTAATTAACATTCTTCAGTCTTTGCCGCCACCAGCAAGGTGTAAGAATGAAGATGCAAATCCATTGGGCTTTGAAATGCTAATCAGGCTGCCTACAACCAGAGGCTTTTGATGTACCCACCGCTGTCAGGTGTCAGCTACACATGACTGGGGAGGGCGGCACTGGTAAACGGTGTCCTCCCAGATTATATGACTATTTTTCTGCTGAGCGATGAGCATGGAAAATATGTGCGGGAATGGCCCCACATATTTTCTGGAGGTTGAATCGTCGAATTTCTCACAGTAATGCAAGAACTTCCATCGTCTGTCGCCAGTCTAGGGTCTCTGGAGTGCACTGTGGCTGATGGGAATGGACTGGTAATGTGTCTGAGGGATGTACAGTGGGGATGCAAGGGGGACATGCAGGAGTTTAGGCACATTTTTAAAAATAAAATAAAGAAAAGTCCATGGTCTAGGAGGGACTGGAGGTCCCTGTATATGCACAGGTCCTCTTGGAAAAGAGATTCAGGCAGGTATTGGTGGCGAGGGCCAGAGCCACGCAGCACCCAAAGCACACAACCCCTGGCACCACCCTCCGGTCTCTGACCAGCGCTAAGGCTCACGAGATCGGGGTCGGGGTCTGGTGAAGGCCGTGCTGGACTCTGAGTGTGATTTTAAAATAGAGTATGGTCTGTGAGGGGGCTGGTGACACTTACCAATGCATTTGTCTTTGGTGCCCCAGATGTGGGACATACAGGCTATCAAGAGCAGGGGTTCTAATTCCCACCCCAGGTCGGCTATACTGCAGCAAGAGAAACAAAGAGTACGTTTTCCATTGGAAGTCAGACCATCGCATTGGTCTCCCTATCTAACGCTCTATTAAGCATGTTATATTAAGCATCAGTGAAGGCGATTGTCTGGTAAAAGTTGGATACCCCATCACCATTGTTGGGAATCATTACTCTGATGGGACCCTGCACAATTTCACATCTTCTCCCCCAGATCCCTTTGGATGCTTGTTCCCACACACCTCTTGTGCACACCCCCCTATTGCAGAGGAGTGCAGTTCTGCTGCCCTGTGAATGCACAATGATGCTTGTTCCCACACACCTCTTGTGCACACCCCCCTATTGCAGAGGAGTGCAGTTCTGCTGCCCTGTGAATGCACAATGCATGATTCTCCATTCTTCTGCCTTGCCTCCCAACAGAGGTTTCCTCCCACTCCCCCATCATGCACATCCGCCTAACACAAGGGAGAAAGGGACCTTCTACCCCAGTGGAGTGGAGTGCTGCTGTCCTGTGCAATTCTACATTCTTTTCTCCCTACTCCCATTAGAGGCTCTTTCCCACTCCCCACAATGCATATTTTCCCACAACAGGGGAGTGGAGCATTGCAGTCCTGTGCATGAACTATGCACAATTCCACATTCTTCTCT
This sequence comes from Ambystoma mexicanum, assembly GCF_040938575.1. Lineage (NCBI taxonomy): Eukaryota > Metazoa > Chordata > Amphibia > Caudata > Ambystomatidae > Ambystoma > Ambystoma mexicanum. Next base: position 379,037,360 of record NC_090921.1, on the reverse strand, counting down.
CTCATTGGCCATCAGAGGCTCTCTTGTGCTCCCCCAACTGGCAAAGCCTCATACCTCAGGGGAGAACAGTGCTGCTGTTGTCTGCATGCACTGTTCACAATCCCACATTATCCTCTCCCACCTCTTATCAGAGACTCCCTCCCACTCTCCCATCCTACACATCCTCCGACAGCAGTGGAGCACAGTGCTGCTGTTGTGTATATGCAATAAGCATGATTCAACATTCTTCTCTCACCTACCATCTGTGGGATGTTTTAACCCACTAGTCCATGCCCTGCAACATTACTGTGCACTGCTTGCATCAGAAACCTCAGAATGGCCGCTGGAAAGCATTATGCATGCTAAAATCACCCAGAAGTGGACAGGAAAACCTGAAAAATAGGACGCCAATCCACTTTTGCCTATGTCAGTGGCAACACAGAAGAACACTGCCAAAACCCATCATTTGGCTGCCCACAGAGGAAAATGAAACTATTTGAAAGAGCAGTCCTGCATTATAAGAGAAACACAGAGCTGTTTAAAAATCTGTTTTTCCTTGACTGTGGAAAGTGCAAAAATCATGGTTCCCAAATATCACAAGAGATCCAACCTCCTTGTTGGGTGTGAAACATCACTACATATAAAGAATCCACCTAAGCACAATGTCAGCAGAAACATATTTTATCAGAAAAAAATCCACATTTAAAGATACTGGCTTGGAAGAATATGTCAAAAAATGGGCGCAGTACCGCTACTGGCCTGTGTCAGAAGCTGGCGATTACTTAACCTGTCATTTTAAACTTCTACATTAAGATCTAAGTATGGAAAAGAACTCCTATCAAAAGCAATAGAGGTGGATACAATTCAAAACTATATTTTAAAAAGGCTGGAATTGAGAGATTTGTGGATATATTTGTAAAAATGTAATTTGTATTTTAGGACAAGACTATTCAAACACTGTTTAAAAAGTGAGTAAAGTTAGCCACACTGAGCTTCAAAGACTTTCCACACCTTCTACCCAAAAAAGGAACTGGGAGGGGGACTTCGGCCTGTTGCTCTGAGTGGCGACAAAGGACTCCCTTTGGCATGCTTCACAGACAGAGGGACGACCTGGCGGCACAGAGGCAGGCTCTTGCTCAGGAAAGGGACACTTTAAGCCAGGAAGTCTGCTATTTAAAAGAGAAACTAGAAGAAAATCACCTGGCCCTCCAGGGACTGGATGATCTCCAAAAGACCATCAAAAACTGTTAAGGCACACCGGGAGGGTGGAAGAGGCTCTAGCAAGGAAGGACAGGGCCAGTCTGGACTGGACTCAGGAGGTAACCCTCCTGCAGCAAAGACTGTCCCAGTACTCAAAACCAACTCAGGAAGCACAGAGAGAAAATGAGGCTCTCTGTGAGAACAATGACAGGCTCCACAGGCAGGTAGCCATGCAAGAGAGACTGATAGAGACTAGTAAGGCCTTGATTGAGGAACAGAAAGCTCAGGTTCTTGCATGGCAACAGGGAGCAGGGGCTGATAGAGATGAGGTTCACTGGGAAAGGGAAACACCTGAGCATAACCTCAGGAACCCTAGTACCAGAGGCCTTCATAGACCAGCACCTCCCAGGAATATATGGGCGGGCATCTGAGTATGGGTACCCAAGCACTGTGAAATTTAGTGGGGAACTCCAGGAGAGTAGGCCCACTAAGGGCATCCTAAAAAACCTCGGCCCAGCTAGGACAGTGGGGGAGTGCCCATCAAATCCTGGGAGCAAGGAGGAATCAGAAGACTCCTCTTAGCACCCTATGACACAGGAGACTAGGTCCCCATATTCTGCCAGCAATTCCCAGGCTCGCAGAATCCAGGAGAACCTAGAAGACCAGACGGGCCTCTCTGGGAGCAGTGCCTCTGAGTCAGAGGAGGATTGGACCAGGTTTACCCGAACCAAGAAGGCCAATAAGGCAAAAAGGGCCTTGCTTAAGGACCGCTTAAAAAAATCAAGGCGATAAGGAGCGTCATCATGCCTTATCATAAGAACGCCAAATATTCTGTTTGGGAGCACTTAGAGCTCTTTGAGCAGATGATGGAAACTTTCCATTTGAAAGACAGCAGTCGCTGCATTCAGTATGTGAAATGGACCTTCTCACCAGAATACTCCAGCTTCTTTGTGGGGCTGGAGGATCAAAATCATTCTAGATGGTCCACATATAGGGGGGCCATCTTCAAGCATTTTTCTGTTCACAGAAATCCCCAAGAGGCTCGCAAGGCAGCCTACAACTTGAAATGTGGGGAGGATCAGGCCCCACAAGAATTTGTGCAGGAACTAAAGCGTGCCTTTGCGCAGACCACCAAAAGGGTGCGCACGGACAGCAAAGAATTTGTCAATACTTTTTTCCATGCTCTACCAAAGTACATCATGACCCAGCTGGTGAGAGATTTTCATGAGAAAAGATCACTAGACTGGGTCATTGAACAGGTCACCCAAATTTATGAGGTGCAAAAGCCCATAGAAAGCAAGAATAATCCAAAAAGCCCCAAACCAACCAACACCCCTGCTGCTGCGAGGGTGGCAGAGGTGAAGGTTGCCCCCATTTTAGATTTGGAGATGGGGGCATAAAAACCCACCTGCACAAAATCAGAATAATCCCAAACCCAGAAAGAAGGCCCTTGGGCCAGTCACAGACAGGGAGCCAAGGAGGTAGTCCCACAAACGGGATCCCTCACTCCCCTGACTGTGTAAGTCCCCGCTACAAGAGGAATAGACCCATCCTGGGTTATGTGTGGACTCCTCCAGCCCAAGGGGGGGGATCCAACCAAACAGCACCTAACCCAGGGAACTTCCCTCCTCACTTCCCCCACGAGGGCAGAAATTCCCCAAATCCTGGACAGAACCTTTTCCCCAGGTATCACAGAACTTTCAACCCCAAAATTAAGCATCCTTCTTTCCCCAATTTCCTGAGCCCAGACAACCCAATCCGGGAGAGGGGAGGCCAAGGGTGGAGGGGTACCCAAATCTTCCAAACCTGGGGTATTATCAGAGAAGGGATAGCTACCCTTCCCCGGATTAGCCCAGGGGAGAAATGAGAACCCCGTATCAGCCTGAGCGGGTATCACAGCTAGAGCACTAGGTCCAAAATATGGCACAGGATCTGGGTCGCATGCTGAGGGCTCAACAGAGCCCTCAAATGAACATGCCGACACAGAATGCCTCCAACTCCGGTCCTGGTGCTCCAGAACAATGACGGGGGCAGAACCCGACAACCCACCGGTTCCCAGGGAGGAGGCACAAGGGGAAGAGGGGTGCAAAGCCTTGGAGGAAGCTTCCTTCCCCACTTGTAAAAAGCCCCTGGAAACCCAGGAACCGGAACCAAAATCTCATGCCCCTGAAAGTCTGCCACCCAAGGAGCAGAGGGGGTGAGAGGTAGGAGAAACAAAGTACCCAAACAGACCCATTTTGTGGAGGAGGTACAAATCTTCCAATTTGAAGGAGAGGGATCCTCAGAGGATCCTGGGAAAAGGATCTTCTCCCTCAGGGATGGGGGAACTCCTCCCAAAGAAAAATGGGTCCCAAAGGATTCAAATCCAGACTGGGTAGATGTGGGGACTGACTTAGCGCCACCCATCATCCAACCCCAGAACCAACAACATGAAAATCCGCTGGTTCAAACCCATCCTGGTGACTGCCTCCAAAAAGGGGCGGGGGCGGCCCAGAACCAGACCAGGGGGACCCAAAACTTCTCCCATCTCTAGTTGCCATCTTTTTCTTTCAGATTCCCTAGGCTGCCCACTGAATTCTGCCCAAATCACCTCTCTATCAGTGTCCAAAATCAAAGAACTAACCCACTAGTTGTCCAAAAATGTACATTATCTGTGCCCCCTTGCAGAGAAGGAGGGAAGATACTATGCCCCGGTACAAATACAGGGGCAGGGTACAATTTTGACACTGGTGTTCACTGGATCCCAAGCTACCCTCCTTTCCAAAAAGGCCTTTGATCAGCTGAATTCAGGAAGGGGGGAGAAATACCAAATTCCTCTCACCCCTCTTCCTGGACAACTTCAGAACTTTGACGGGAAGGAAATTCCCGTTGAGATGACTGCGGATTTGGACATTAAAATTGGGAGACACAAGGTGAAGCACCCCGTCATAGTTGTAACTCTAGAGGGCAACCCTTGGTTACTAGGGAATGAGCTCCTGGGAAGGTTGTCACCCCTAATAGACTGTGTAAACAAGGTCCTCTGGACCCAGACTAGCCGAGCGATAAAATTAAAACAGAGTGTGAACCATGTTAGTTTAAACGGCACCTGCCACATGGTTGAACAAAAATCTGACCAAGTAGAATTTCACTTCCAGAACAACCAAATCCCAGACGTGACAGTAATAGCAGTAGGACAACAAACTGGAGATGGGGGGTCTCTATTTCTGAAAATCAACCTTCCTCCAGTTTAAGGTGGCATTCCACACTGGAAGGAAACACTCTGAAATTCTTTACCAATCCACAATCAGACATTCCCATTCCTATAGTCCAGAAAGATGAGAAATCAGCTCAGAGCCTGGCTGATATTCAGCAAATTGGAGAGCAGTTGTTCATCCCAATTCAGTTAAATGAAGGGAAGGACTCTGTTCTCGCCCGAGTGTGTGTGAACAATGGTAAGAGCTTTATCAGCGAAGCCATGTTCCGCCAACTCCCAAAAGATCCAGCCATTCCCACATTTAGACTGATAGACAAATGGGAAATGGATCTGGAAACAACCAATTCCAAACATCTCCTGCCAAGCAGGTGTATGCTCAAAATCTCCATAGGCAACAAGAGCATAGTCCATAATTGTTGGGTCGTGCGAGACGTCACTGCCGCCTTTTACTTAGGCAGTGATATTCTCAATCGCTTTGCCATTAGTTTGAACCTAATAAACTTCAAAGCTTGGTCCCGATAAGCGGATAATCCCATGGGCTTTGATGACCCAGAGAAAGGATTTAGGTCAGCTCAACTGCAGGCTTATGCAGTTGAAATTCGAATTGGAGAGGAAGTCACCATCCTAGAAAGGACACGACAATTCTCCCTGGAAGTGAAAGTTAAAAGAGGACAGAAATTGAAAAACCCTGATGCCTATATTCATCTAAATGCTTCGCTCCTACAGCAAGGGTTGGGGGTAAACCCAACACCACTAGTCAATATAGAACATGACACCATTCCAATAGAGGTGGATACCAGCGACTTAAAGAGTATCACTCTAGCCACAGGCACCATTATTGGAATGGCAGTTGATGACCGACCTTTTTCCATAGATTTAGGAAATGAACTGTTAGGACCAATCCCCAATGACAGTTTTGACAGTGACAGTGATGACCAGACAACACCAGACAGGATCTTTACCCGGCATGGGGAGGAACTTCCTGGTGTACACTTCCTGCCCTTATGGTAAGGAAGAAGTGACTTGTGACTTTAGGAGGGATGAGGTGATTTTCCAGGTCCATGAGGGCTGCCTTCCCCACCTGCAGCCACCAGGCCAAATCAGCACTTTGACCAGGGACTTCTCCACCCAGCTGGAAGAGGCTGCTGAGATAGCAAAACCAGAAGTCTTTCCAGGCTTCAGGGAGATGGTTGAAGAGAGAGTCAACCTAGCTGATGCCTGTGAGACTCTGGAGCAGAAGCAAAAACTGAAACAAGTTTCTTGGATTTTCAAGATCTCTTTGCGGTGGACTCATATGACTGTGGTTGCACGGATATCCACACAACAACAATTCCCACGGACCCTGGCATGACTCCAGTGTTTGTGAAGCAATATCGCTTGCCTCTCGCATCAATGGAGTCCCTTACTGAAATAATTGAGAACCTTGAGTCGCGTGGGATAATTCGTCCAGTCTACCACACCTTCAATAATCCGGTGCTGGGGATATTGAAGCCAAACGGCCAGTGGAGACTCTGCGCCGACCTTAGGGAGCTAAACAAATGGGTCCCTCTTTCCCGATGCCCTCTTCCTTACAATGACCAAGGGCTGACCCAGATCCAGGGGTCACAGGTATTCACTGCAATAGACCTGACCAATGGATAATGGACTGTACCTGTCAGTAGGGAGGACCAATACAAGCTGGCCTTTACCTTTGGGGGGCAGCAGTACACATGGACCCGGACTCCCTTCGGATACCTCAACTCCGGCAATGAATTCAACATTTTCCTACATAAGGCCATGCCCGACCTGGGTGAAAGGGGTAACCTCGCTTATGTAGATGATGTCCTCATCAAAAGCTCAACTGTGGAGGAACACATAGCGGAGATCTGTTATGTTCTGACACAGTTGAGGGCTGCCGGAGCAAAACTTTCCTTTCAAAAGGCACAGTGGTGTAGAACCCGTGTCAATTTCTTGGGGCATGAGATTACTCCTCAGGGTCTCTGTCCCCAGGAAAAGAAAGTGGAAGCACTCCATAAATTGGAAGACCCCACAACTCTGCGGGAACTAAGGAACCTCCTTGGACTGACTAATTACAGTAGAAAGTTCATTGAGGACTACGCAGAGATCACAAGACCCCTGATTCATCTTTTAAAGGGGGGTCAATTGGGAGTGGGGTCCAGAACAAGCCGAGGCAGTAAGACAACTCAAAAGGAGCCTCTCACAAGCGCCTTGCCTAGCTTACCCTGTCAGAAACAAGGAGTTCTTCTTGGAGACAGGGTTCTCTAATACATGCTTGACTGCAGTATTATACCAAAACACATGACAAGGTCAATAAAGTAATCTCCTATGCGAGTAAAACTTTATCCTCTGTGGAGGAAAAATTCAACGATTGTGAGAAGACACTCCTGGCAATGGTGTGGGCATTGAAGAATTACCGCCCGTTCATCCAGGGAGAACACATCATAGTGGAGACTCCACACCAGCCTCTGCAATATCTCGAAAGTGACAGAATCCGGGCCATAAATGTGAGTAATTCCTGAATTATTTCCTGGATTCTGCCAATGCAAGGCTTTCCTGTGGAGGTCCGATATGGGCAAAACAAGAAGAGTCCCCTCGCGCAAGGTCTGGCTGACTTGCATGATTGTGCCAGAGAAAACTGTCTCAAGGACGAAAGTCTAAAAATCAAGGACAACATGGAGGCATACCTCAATTCCCCACACAAAGTCTTTGAAGAAGACAAGTGTGAGGGAATGCCCACTGTCTATGTGGATGGATGCTCTTAACATGTTGACAACAACAGGGAAAAATAACTTGTGGCCGGCGTAGGGAATGAATGGGTGAATGAGACCCCAGAACCCTCCACTGGGTACAAGATTGGTCCCCGAAGTAGTCAAGTGGCAGAGTTGCTGTCCAACATCAACTCCACGAACTGGTCATAATCACAGATTCGTATTATGTATGGAACGGGTTTGTGGAGCACCTGGTTAACTGGAAAACCAGAGGCATGTTATGTGCTAACAACAAACCCTTGAAACATGGGAAATTAATTCAAAATATTGATGATCTGGTCACCTCGAATGGGATGACCATCTGCTGGAAAAAGATCAAGGGTCATTCCAAAGTAGAGGGACCAGACAAAACTGGAAATGACTTAGCTCATCAGCTGGACAAAACCGGAGCCATCCAAGGGGATCTACTTGAGATTGAGTCCCTGTTGGTGGAGATACAGGCCACTGCTCTCACTAGGTCCAAGACAAATGCTCACAAAGAACTCTCAACTGTACAATGGAGTAAGGAGACCCCGGATGCTGATTTGATTACGGCTCAGAAGGGGGATCCAATAATTGGTAATTTTTATCAACACATTGAGGGCCCTGAGAACATTCCCCTGATGGATACCAATTACATTGGGAAAGAGGACCTCAGAGTGTTGATGAAATGTCCAAAAATGTTCCAAATCCAAGAAGGTTTGTTGGTAAGGAGATCCCTAGCTAGCCTTGATCAGTGGGTGGTTCCTACCTCATTCCGAAGCCTGATGTTAAGTCACGCCCATGATGTGGCAACAGCCGGTCATAGGGGGTTTCATACCACACTTGAAATCTTAAGAGAGGTTGCATACTGGCCACACATGGGACAGGACCTCGACCAATACTTGAAGGGGTGTCTTGAGTGTGCACAATTTCAGCCGACATCCCTCACACACGGTGCGCCTCTCCAAAAGAGGGGGATGACACTGCCATGGTCAGATTTACAAGTTGATTTCATCGGGCCCATGATTCGCTCCTCTAGGGGAAACAAGTACATGTTGACCATGACATGCTTGTTTACTAAATGGGTGGAATGTCTCCCGGCCCCAAACTGCAAGGCAGAAACAGCAGCTGCCCTAATGATCAACCACATCTTTTTGCATTTTGGACTACCCCAAAGGATCGAGTCAGACCGAGGTAGCCATTTCACCAGCGAAGTAATGACAAAGATGTGGGAGATACTTGGGGTCAAAAGGAAGCTACACATTGCTTACCGGCCAGCCTCTAGTGGTGCAGAGAGAGATACAACAAAACAATTGTAAGTATATTAAAAAAGTTTGTGGCAGATTTTGGGCCAATTTGGGATATTCGATTACCTCTTGTCCTAATGGCCATCAGATCTACCCCTTCATCTGCAACTAAAATGTCACCGTTTGAGCTGATGACTGGACGCAGGATGGTGCTACCCCAGCATCTGCTCTACAGAACCCAAGAGCAGACATTGATCAATGCCTCCACAACTCATGAGTATGTTGAAAATCTAAGAAAACCCCTTCAACATGTTTTTGCTTATGATCAGCGAAGTCTAGAGAGCTCTGCAGACAGCATGAAGACCCACTATGAATTAAAGATTACCAGAAAAGAAAACAATGTAGGGGACCGGTTCTACTTATACAATTTTCAAAGGAACCAGGCCAAACAGCCACATTTTTGCCTACCTGGAGGGATCCTTTTGAAATTGTAGACAAAATCTCACCAGTCGCCTATAAAATCTGCATCCCCAAAGGCAGTTTGGCAGAGAGGGAAGACAAGTGGGTCCATATTAACTAAAGTGTTGCCATCCTAGGCACACTCTGCAGCAACTGGAGGAGTCTTCGGGAACCCCAAAGGGGGCCACTCCAGCTCCATAAAACTCCAACTACAAAATACTCCATTTATAGTCCATGATTTACAATATAAAAATGTGTCCTGATTAATCAAAATGTATGTGTCCGCCCCACTACATTACTAGTGGTGGAGAACTGTCTACAAATAAGTTTTTGCTTTGTCATCCTAGGATTGGAAACCATGGAGAATCAAACGAAGGAGGACTAGCCAGGGACCGGGAGCAAAGATTCAAGGGCCCCGGAGTAACGCTCAATACTCACATCAGGACTGGGCGGGGAGAACCGGTCGATCCACCCCTGATGGAGGAAAATATGATGAACTTTGCCATTTTTGGATCCCAAAGAGATGAGACTGACATCCCAGTCTTGCGAATTCCCATTGATGGACTATCAACGCCAAATCGCAAGAGGGGGGCTTGTGGGATGTTTTAACCCACTAGTCCATGCCCTGCAACATTACTGTGCACTGCTTGCATCAGAAACCTCAGAATGGCCGCTGGAAAGCATTATGCGCACTAAAATCACCCAGAAGTGCGCAGGAAAATCCAAAAAATAGGCCGCCAATCCACTTTTGCCTATGTCAGTGGCAACACAGAAGACCTCTGCCAAAACCCATCATTTGGCTGCCCACAGAGGAAAATGAAACTACTTGAAAAAGCAGTCCTGCATAACAAGAGAAACACAGAGCTGTTTAAAAATCAGTTTTTCCTTTACTGTGGAAAGTGCAAAAATCATGGTTCCCAAACATCAGAAGAGACCCTCCTTGTTGGGTGTGAAACATCACTATTTATAAAGAATTCACGTAAGCATAATGTCAGCAGAAACATATTTTATCAGAAAAAAATCCACATTTAAAGATGCTGGCTTGGAAGAATATGTGTAAAATGGGCACAGTACCGCTACTCGCCTGTGTCAGAAGCTGGCGATTACTTAACCTGTCATTTTAAACTTCTACATTAAGATCTAAGTATCGAAAAGAACTCCTATCAAAAGCAATAGAGGTGGATACAATTCAAAACTATATTTTAAAAAGGCTAAGAGATTTGTGGATATATTTGTAAAAATGTAATTTGTATTTTAGGACAAGACTATTTAAACACTGTTTTAAAAGTGAGTAAAGTTAGCCACACTGAGCTTCAAAGAAATTCCACACATTCTACCGAAAAAAAGGAATCTTCCCCCCTGCTCAGCTGAGAAACTGGCAGGGGTTTGTGAAAGGAACTAGGAGGGGGACTTTGGCTTGTTGCTCTGAGTGGAGACAAAGGACTCCCTTGAACTGAAAGGAAATGCTAATTTGGGGCGTCAATAGAAACCAGCCCTGGCAGGAAGAAGCTCAAGTTACTCTCTGGCTCCGCCAAGCTTTGGAGGCGGGCCCATACTGAGATGTGGATTTTAAACTGGAGAAAATATATGTTTGAGGAAAAAAAAGTATAGAAAATTGTGCCGAACTGGCAAAAAAAAATATGGAATTTAGAGGTTATTAAAATGAAAAGTTACTAACAAGTAGAAACTACTCTGAAATTTGTGCAATGTTAAGAGACTGAACTATGAAAATGTTAATATTGTAGCAATTGTGATTATGCTAGGAATATGAACATTTACAAGAATATGCCCAGAAGCCGTCTACCTGCCCGGCAAACTGTCGCCCAATCTCCATCGCCCCTTTCCTGGGAAAACTCTTGGAAAAGCTGACCATATCCCAGATTACTCTCCACACTTAATCTGTTGGTTGTCTCCATGACCATCAGTCTGACTCCAGCGCTGCCAGAGGCAAAGGAAACTGCTCTCCTGAACACGTCTAAAGATCTGCTTGCTAACCTTGATTACAGCATTCCTTGTATCCTCATCCTCCTTGATCTTTCCTCTGCTTTCAACATGGTCAACCACGCCACCCTGATCAATCAACTCCGTGAGAACCTGGGCATCACAGATCAGGCTCTGTAGTGACTGACCTCCTTCCTCTTGGACCGCACCTCCCAGGTCCAACTTGGTTCATTTCTCTCTGCCACCTCTCTCTCTACCGATGGCATTCCCCAGGGCTCTATCCTCTCACTCTGGTTTTTCATCCTCTACTTGGGCCCTTTGACCCACCTGATCTCTGCCTTCTCCTCTACCTTTCAGTGGTATGCAGATGGCACTCAGCTTTCCTTCATGCTCCCTTCATGCTACTCTCCTTGCTCGCTCATTCCTAACTGTCTATCCGCGTTTCAGGATTGGAGCACCTCCAACGATCTCTGCCTTAATGGCAGTTAGACAGAGATCCTGTAATGGTTTATTGAGAACTTATCATCAACACAGGGATTTCCTTCCTTCCCCACTTAAGGTGTGACACAACAAACTGTTTAACAGATTCTTTTCTTTAGCCCTATCTCAGACACATATCATGCCCCTTGGATCAATCTCCCCTGAGCTAAGAATAAGCCAAGCACCAGACCGTTGTACGGGAAATATATTGGTATTTATTTAAATTTAAAGTAATGGAAATTAGCACAAACATTTCAAACACCACTTTATCCATAGCACAACACAATCAACTTCTCTCAGCATAAATAGATCACAAAAACTAGTTGAAAAGAACATCACCACAATTTTTCACTCTCTTCAAATTTCACTTTAACAAATAATTACACTGATCAACAACGAAAACAATTAGCATGTAATGTTGTCCGATTTTGAATTTTTCTGCAGGCTTACAAGGTTAGCAGTAGGATTTCATACAGATGGCAATTATGATTTTGCCCACACTTTTGGTTTAAAATAAACACAGGTTTATTTAGCGGTTTATTTTCAGATCACCCCCCCTACTTTGGTCTGTGTTGGGGAAGTCGGACAGAAAAATAGGTTGGACTATCTAAGAACAAAGGCATCCCCCTTCCTTAAAGAAGTTGTGGTCAGCAGGAAAAAAAGGATTACCCAAATAAATTTATAGGCTACAGTTTTTAACGCACACTGGTCAGGGGGCTTTGTTAATCTTGAATTTGAACAAAATTCACCCCATAGTGTTCTTCCAAACGGGGGCCGGGGTGATTTTCCTGGGGGCCGGAAGAGCTGTCCGAGGACCTCCGGGGCTGGTGAGGCCCAACTCCTCCCGCGTCCTAAAAGGAGTATGAGACACACCCAAGAGGAAGGTAATAACTGCTGTTTATTAGAGTAATGGCAGGGATACGCTCAGAACGTATGCATCCAGAGAGGCTCTCATCTCATGTAAAAGCCATAAGACCCTACTTATCTGAGGAAAATAGCACCACGGTTGCAATAGCTACCATCTTATCTCACCTAGACTATGGCGATTCCCTAATTCTAGGAGCTAATAAAAACTGCTACCACAGCTACCAAGTTCTGCAAAACAATGCAGTGAGAATCATTATGCAAAAAAACAGGAATCAGCACATCAGCGAAGCCAGGAAGGAACTTCACTGGCTAAAAATTGAAGAGAGAGTCCAATTTAAATCCCTCACGCTCACGCATAGATGTATTTTTGGCAAAGCCCCTGCATACCTGAAAACTAAAATCATTCCATACAAACCTACGAGAGAGCTAAGATCAGCCGAACAAGGTCTGATAGTGGTAGCTCCCTTCAGACTTAAAAACGGGGCAGGTAAATCCTTCCCTATAACCGCAGCAGGCCTTTGGAACAACCTCCCTGGCCAGTTAAGGATGGAAGCCAATTACCAACGCTTTCGCAAACAACTGAAAACCCACATTTTCAAGTAATACATATACTACAACCTGCCCACCTACCTATGCAGCCCTAATGTCTCGTGTTACGTGTTTTATTGTCTTACTTTTTGTCTTTGTGTTCTTGTCTATGCGCCCCGAAGCTCAAGAGCTAACGGCGCAATACAAATAAATAAATAAATAAAAATCGTTAATGGGGCTCGCAGGCCCTTTTTACAGCAGAATGACACGCTACTTGCTTCACCTGGGAAAAATCATCACAAAAGCTAACGCCACTTTGGGTTGGTTCCCCAAGTGGTGGGGTTAGTTTAGGTGCCTATGGAAGGAAATATTAGTGGATAAGGACGGGTCAGGTGGTACACTTGGGCTGTCCCTAACAGTTGCTACACCGAAATTGTTACAAGGGGACACTTGGTAATTGGCTAAGGGTAATGGCGTCAGTGATGAGCCCCTTGTATTCTGATTGGTTCTCGAACGAGCCCCCAAGCCTGGGACCATCGCCGTTCCCAGCTCGCGGTGTACCTGTTGTTGGCAACAATGTGCAACTATGTGTTTGTGGTGGACAATGGACAGGTCTGCTTAAGGGCTGGTGCTCATGTCTTTCCCATCGCTCTAGGTGTCCAACTTGCCGCTTCATTGTTGCAGATTTTGTCCCACACATGGGAACCTGGCGACTTTTCTGTCCGGCGAGCTTAGCATCTTGTCAGTTCGGCTTGGTCACGTGTGGGGAGACCGCAGCTGGAGCAGAATTATGAGCATTAGATTTGTGCTTTTTGGCTCTGAGGGCTTGGCACCGGCAGGTATAACCTTGGCGCTGGGAGTGCGGCATGTGGGTTGTAACATCGCGGCCTTGGCTGTGAGCTCTCGTTGGGGGCTCGTTCTGCATGGTCAGCCCTTGCATTTCGTCTTGGGAGGATTTTTTATCTGCGAGGCTCCTGCCTGGGGACTCTTGCTTGCGGCCTACTTGGGCCTAGTTTCTGGGTGGCGGTACATAACCCATAATATGGGGGTTGCGGGGCGACAGAGCGTCACAAGCAGCGTTAGGTATACATGGTGTCGTGTCCATAGGGATAGGTAGCGAGAAGGCATCAGCAAGCATATACACAAGCTCTTCAGGCGTCTTGCATTTCTGCGGTGCTGTAGAAGGCCTATGTGAAAAATAACAACGATGCATGTCCGTGGGTATGTCAGTCCGCTACGTCATAGCACTGAGTATGTTCTTCGTGTGGGTTGGTGTGTGAGTGACCAGTGTGCATGGTGGCACAAGTGTTCATGTCTGTTGGCTATGTCGTCATGGCATCTCTAACGATGATGATTTTCGTGGTTGGTGTCTGATCAAGCTGGTCCATGGCGCAAGCGTCGGCTTGACCAGGGCATACTAGTGGGCATGCTCCTTGTACGTGTATGCCTTTGAAACAGGATACTTTGTCATCTGGTAAGGAAGAGGTTTGGTCGAACTCCTCTTGCGGGAGCTGCTTAGGCCGTGATCCCCTGGGCCATGGTCTGGATGACACTGGGGGGAGGGTATTTTCCCATTCTCCCATTTCAGGGGGAATTAATTACATTTTTATTTTTAGTTAAATAGGCTAAGGATCTACACGATGTTGACCTCCCCCCTGCACCCACTATAAAGGGAAAGGATTCAAGGCAAGCAGACTCCCCCACCTTTTGATCTCCTAGGGCTAAATTCAACTTACATCGAAAACCTCTGTTTAAGGTTCAGGAAAGCCAGCTGCATCTCTGGAAACTATGGAAAGATAGGGCAGTGGACTGGTCTACACTCTCAAAGATAGCCTCCTGCTCTCCACCATTGGACCCAGTCTGCTTCGAGGCCTTCCTAGAAATATACAGCTCCACCCAGATGCACTCTCAGGAAGCTCCTCTGGTGTTTCCTTACAGCTGTCAGTTGGTACATTTCAGCAGTCTTCCTGATGGTCTGTCTCTTCTCTGTCTGTCCCTGTCTCAGTGCAGTCACCCTTAAATAGCAGCGATGACACTACCAATTTACAACCTTGGGGAAATACCCTGCAATAATTCCTGCAACTAGGATTGGACAGTTACCCTTCTCTCTCCTCCAAAGCCCTGCCTCCAGGTCAGGATTGGTTTAGGGGTCTGGAGCAACATATGGCAATTCCCATTTATAATCGCCCTTTGTTCAACTTTCAAAATTTCAGAATTGTACATACATGAAATCAGTGAGGCTTATGGTTGCTGAGAAAAATGACTAAATGATAATAGTCCTTTGAAGTTAATTGTGAATCGTCATGTGGGACAAATGACCCTCCTCCTGCCTTCCGGCCATTTGTTATCACTGGGTCAACCAGAGTTTTTTTATCAGTCTCATTTGTGTTGGAAGCTTGCTCTTTGAAGTTGTTGCCCCCATTTTCACACAATTAAATCATGCTCCAGGCAAGGGGAACTTCTCTTGCAGTCAATGCTTTCATAGCTAGCAGGTCTGGAGAACACTGAATTTCAACACCTTAAGCAGGACACTTTATTGCAGTTGGTAATTATATAGAAGATGTGACATCTAGATTGAGAGTGGGAGATTTCCTTGTGAGATTTCCCATCATAGCAAAAGGGTTTGACTTGGGCTGACGTTTTTTCATGAACACAAAGTGGCCTTTTCAAAATGTCACTGGAGGGTTCTATGTGAAACTTATATATATTGCTTTTTGTCAACTCGCACATCATGTTTTTTCACCTGTCATTTTTCTGTTAGCAGTGATACAGTTTCACCTTTAAACTGCTTGTATTTGCACACGCCTGTGCCAGCCGTTTTTGGTTTCACTGTTTAATAATCCTGTTTTCCATGTGAAAGGGATCTTTGATTTGTTCCTTATTTTTGTAAATTAAAATGCTGCTTTTCCTTTGGTAATGACAGGTAAGCCCATTTTTCACATGGCTCTTGAATTTTACTTGTAAAAAAACAAAGGGCAAGCTGTTTTTTTGTTTCAGTTTTTGAAATCCTGCTGTTTATGTGAAGGGGACTTCTGTTTGGGGTCTTTGAATGTACATCGCATCCCCCCCACTGTTCTTCCATGCCTCTTTGTTGGGGAAGAGCAGGGCAGAGTGAGGTTTCATTAGGCATAATTTGCTTTATCAGGGAGTGGGCCATCTCTGGGTTGGGGGTATAGCAAGCACCCCTTTTTCTTCTTTCTTTTGGGAGTGGCCACTCCAGTCTCCCCTTGCATCTTCGGGTTTGAGGGTATGGCATGGCACCCCCTTTCTTAATTTCCAGGTCCCTGGGGTTCTCACCGGACTCCACTCTCACCTCCAGGCTGGAAGTTAAGGGGGTTAGTTCTCTAATAATAGAAAGAAAAAGAGTTTCAGTACTTTTTATACCCATATTTACCCCGGGAAGAATTACATAGAATTTACAACAACAACAACATACAATTACAACCTGACATTTTCACCATTTCACACACATTTTATTTATTTTCTCCATTTGTACAATAACACCAAGTAAATTACTCCCTCTTATATATATATTAGTGTTCAACCAATATTTCATCATTCCTTTTCATTCTTCAGATAATTCCTCTAATCGACTTTCATTTGGCTCATCAATCAGTCGTAAAGTGTGTCTGGGATGCCAGCTTTTCAACTGATCGATGTGGACCTATTTTTCTTCTGTCTGTTCTCCTTTTGGGATGCCTGTCTTGTAAACAACAGGTGATATTTTATCTATAAAGTCACCACTGCAAGTTAGGAGGAATTTCCGCCCCTTGGCCTGATTCCTTTGAAAATTGTACAGGTAAACCTTGTCTCCTACTTCATGCTCTTTCTTGGCAGTCTTTAGATCATAGTAGGTCTTCATTCCTTCAGCTGACTTTTCCAAACTGCGCTGAGTATAAGCAAAAGCCTGCTGGAGGTGCTTCTTTAAATTTTCAATGTACTCATGAGTAGTGGATGCATTTATCACTGTCTGCTCCTGAGTCCTATAAAGCACATGCTATGGTAACATGATTTTCCGACTGGAGATGAGCTAAAATGGACAAATCTTTGTTGCAGAAGATGATGTAGACCTAATGGCCATCAGGAAAAGCAGCAATCAGATGTCCCAACTGGGTTCAGAGTTTGCCACAAACTTCTTTAAGATACTCACAATTGTTTTGTTGTATCTCTTTAACCCCCACTTGAGACTGGCGCTAGGCAATGTGGAGTTTTCTTTTCATCCCTAGAATCTCCCACATCATCGCCATCACCTCACTGGTAAAATGGCTTCCTCAATCCAACTCAATCCTTTGCAGGAAGCCAAAACGAGAGAATATGTGGTTGATCATTAGTGCAGCAGCTGTCTCTGCCTTACAATTTGGGGATGGAAGACATTCTACCCACTTTGTAAGCAAGCATGTCACAGTCAACATGCACTTGTTTCCTCTAGAGGAACAAATCACTGGCCAGATGAAATCGACTTGAAAATCTGACCAAGGCAATGTGATTCCCCTTTTTTGTAGGGGGAGATCTGTTTGTGAGTGAACTGGGTTGGAATTGAGCACACACAAAACACCCCTTTATGTAAGTGTCGAGGTCCTAGCAAATGTGCTCCGCTTTTAGTCAGCTGGCCAGCCAGGTAATTCCCAGTCTTATTTGGCCCCTCTATCTTGTATGACCTCTTATCTTCTTCCAATAGATGGTCATCTCAATGGAGTTCACC
This sequence comes from Ambystoma mexicanum, assembly GCF_040938575.1. Taxonomy (NCBI): domain Eukaryota; kingdom Metazoa; phylum Chordata; class Amphibia; order Caudata; family Ambystomatidae; genus Ambystoma; species Ambystoma mexicanum. The sequence continues at coordinate 379,020,035 of NC_090921.1, read as the reverse complement.
AGATTGTCGATTGACTGGATCAATTTGTCATGCTTTAGGGATTTGTTGTTGGCACAAAGCATACCTTGATTCTTCCAGTTAAGAAGGTGCTCCACAAACCCATTCCTGACATAATCAATGACATAATCAGAGTCAGTGATTATGACCAGCTCATTGAGTTGGTGGTGCACTGCAGTGAGGATGGCTTGATACACAGCCATCAACTCTGCAATCTGACTACATCAGGGTCCTATTTTATAATGAGCAGAGGGTTCCGGGGTATCATTCACCCAGTCATTCCCAATGCCACCCACCTGTTATTCTTCCCCATTGATATCAACATGGTAGGAACACCTATCCACATAAACTGTGGGTATCTCCTGACACATGTCTTCTTCATAGACCTTGTGTGGGGAAGTTCCTTGTCCTTTGTTCTGATACTCTAGGAAGCTTGCTGGCAGAACCTAGTAGGGCATGCTGTGTGCTGGCTGGGTACAGGTCCTGGAGCGGCTGGATGGGTCCTTTGAGATTGGTATCTCCCTCTGTTCCCTGGGAGATGTTTAGGGGAGGGATATTGCTTCCCTCTTGGAAATCCTGGCCTTCCTTCACTGGTGGAATCTGTAATGCAGACTGTACCTTCAGTAAGGATCCAAACGAGTCCTTCTTACTCCTTTTAAAGTCATCAGATGATCTGCCAAAAGAGCCACTCAACCCTCTTTTAAAGCCAAATGGGCCCCAGTGATTGTTGCAGGCTAAGCCTACCTCAATTGCCCAATTCTGGGCCCCCACCAACAATCTTCTGTTATGCGTGAGGTCATAACGAGAGTGCTTTGCAATAGGAAAGGTAAGGGGTGACAACATGTACTACAGAGTCCCATCCATCTTCCTGTCTGCTGTGGATCAAAGTTTCTCTCTGGTTAATTGAGCTGTCTGTGACTCTGTCAATAATGAGAAAGCAATGACCTGAATTTGCCCAATGGTTGCGGCTGAAGAATGTGCAAACCCCCCCCAGAAAACTCTTGTGAGTCTGTACGTAGGAAATCAGGAGAATCCTCCGGGAAGTCTGCTTCGGGAAACAACCCTCTTGGGGCAGAAAAACCCATTTGGAGCTGAAGAACTGGAATTCTTCCGAAAGCCGAAGCAGAGGATGGATCAGGTACAACTGGACTTACTGGATGAGGCAGCCACTTCGGAACGTCAACAGCAGCAGCAGGTAGCGGAAACACAGAGGGAAGGAGGAGAAGCTAAATGAGGGAGAAAACTGGAGGGATCCGAAAGCAGGTAAGAAAGAAAGAAAACAAGAAGGGAAACACACAGAACGGGGCGACAGAGGCTCCGTATCAAGGAAGGAAGAAGAATTTCAAATTAGGTAGCGTCAATGCCAAGAACACAGAAGCGACACATTCGCTTACCGTCTTGCAGGTCTTGTATCCGTGTCTCTCCTCTTCCTCTGTTGCCGGTGCTGCACTTGAGAGGCTGTCATCTTGGAAAGGAACTAGACCACGTTCTGCGATATGCAATACTGGAGCAGTCTGATTCGATCTTGGAAGTAATAAAGAATGTCAATAATGGTGCTTTACCCACTGGGGCCACACGGACCATCTGGAACGGTGTAGATTCCTGACAGACACCTGATCAAAGGGCAGGTCTCCCTTGAAGTTTGCGGCGAGACAAGACTTTCTGTCTCAATCAAATCACAGACTTGCAGGGGTTGCCTACAGTAAACAGTCATCCCAGACATGACATTCACTGCCCTTCATACAGAGGGGTGGGAGCTAGCTTCAAGTTGACACAATGCATATCATAGATGTGTTAGTTTCCCATCCATTGTGTTAGTTCTGTGACCAAGAATCTTCACAGGCCTGATTCAAGTAACTTTCATCAGTATGCCATGCTTCCACACAGAACTTTGACAATAGAACAGGGTGGATCCATGGAGCCTTTGATATTTAATTAGGCTGGCCATGGCAGTAGGAAGGTGTTGCCTTCCCTCTTCCTGAAATGCTTTGATGTACCCGCGGCTGTCACATTCCAGCTAAATGTGACAAGGAGGAGTGCGCCTGTAGGCTGTGTTGCCATCCCAGAGCACACTTGACTATGTGTTTGTTGTGCAGCGAGCATAGGAAAATGTGTGTGGATAAGCCCCACACATGTTCTGGGGTTGATCTCACATCAATCTATTTCTTACAAAATTTCAAAAAAGGCCAGTTGAGCACACACTCGCTGTACGGATGGTCGAATTCGTCACACCAATTGGGGTTATCTTTTGAATAGTTACACTCGATCTTCACACAGATTTAACCCAGTTCCTAAGGCTCTACTAGCCTTGCCTTTTTTCCATCTTACTTCCTCGTCCTTTCTTGGCACCACTGTTTCTTTTTTCTGTCTTTCTTTTCGTTTCCTTTTGCTTCCATGGACCTTCTTTCTTCCATCGAGGTGGAAAGAAGGGATGAGAAAGATTAAATGAAAGGGAAAGGCTGCCACAGGATCTGAATGAGGGGAAGGTTTTGCCGTCTGGCCTCTGCCACCTGTGATCCAGCGCTGGGGTGATTGCAGGCAGGTCTTTGTCTAATGTGAAATAACCTCCGCAAAAATAAATCTGTGCAAAATAAGAGCAGCTTAAAAATCAAATATGCAAAATGGGCCCCACCTCCAGCACAACCACAACAACAACAAAAAAGCACCACCTAAAATAGCCTGTGTACTCTGTCCCCTTGGCTTTCATGTTCGTGTGTAATGCCCTGGCTGCTGCGGTGCCCTTCACTTTATATTAGTATAGCTACCATTTAATTGAGGGCATCCTTTGCATGTAACGCCCATATACATTGATCATCGCTGCAACATCCAGAGCCTTTTATTGGTGATGATTTTATATTTTGGCTTAAATAAATAATTGTAACTTTTCTTAAGCGTTTCTTGCTGGACTGCAGTCTCTAAGCGTGGGTCTCGGCATCGAATCCTTACTGCTCCGGTTTGTTTTATTTCCAGGACAGTCACTGATCATAAGCCGTGCACCCAGCACCCAAGCAATCCTCGCAAAAACAGTGTTAATAAAAACCCAATAAGGATTGCCATAAATGGGTTGAAAGCAATCGGAAATATCCGAATGACTACCTCTGGGTCAAGCTCACAAGGTGAGCTGCAGCAGGGTAAGTGGGATGAATAATCAGGAGGGTGCAAAAAAGGCACGAAACAGTATTTATATGGCTGTGTGGCTTAAGAGGCATAAGTCACCAATGAACTTTTAGTATATATGAGGCCTGACCTATGTGATCCAAGCGGCAGCTGAACAGATGCAGTCTAGTTTCCTTCTATCATAACGGAAGTCTGACATTAAAGGGAGAAAAGTCGATTTTAAATGTCTTGTTTTTAGTATAGTATAATTTAATGAGCAGTCTTAAAAATACACAAATGTAAGAATATATATAAAAAAATAGTGTATTGCAGGTTTAAATCACTACACGATATACCAGAGTGGAAATGCCTGCTGCAGAGCTATGTCTGCATACCACAGTTTTAAAACTTCTAAGATAGCACAAGGGGTTAATGTGCCTGCCGCCGAAATCTGTGTGTAACATGCAGGACATAGCTTTCTCCACCAACACAACAGAAGGGAACCAGGCTCAACGCTGAATTACCAACATTGCTGTTGTCATGTCAAGCCCTGTTGACTTGCTACATGCACCTCATGACTATTTCTTTCAGTCCCTTCATCACACGTGATGCGTTCATACCATCCACTCTCTCACTCGGATAATGTTTTGACCTCGAACCAGTGCTGGTCATTGGGCCGGCTCTCACCGGATCCGAGATCCGGCACTAGATGTGAAGCCAGATCTTGGGATCTGGCCAGAGTCAGCCGTTCCAAACACCAAAACCATGCTCTGCGCTGGGCTATTAAGAGCGAGGAAAAAAAAATGAAAGTACCCACAATGGCAAGAAGTAGGAGGGACGGAGCAGCTCATTGCTGCCATGAGCGCTCTTCTGGCTCCGCCCCTCTACGTGTACACAGCAGGACACCATGACAGTAGGTCTTCTTACAGATGGCTGGCCTGCACATGCCATCTTGAGGAGCCGGAGCCGCCACGTCATCGTCTGGATCCTTCTGCTGGATCTGCCATGTCTGGAGCCTGCTGCTGGAGCTGCCATAGTCTGGATTCTGGAGCCCGACCTCGCCGACACCGTCACCATCACTACTGGTAAGTGGTAGGCACTTTTCTATGATGCTTCATGCATGCACCGCACTCACGCAAACTACACTTTCAGGGCTTGGCTGCTCGGAGCAGATCTAATCTTCCCTGCGCGAGCGCACTGCACACAGGCAGATTACACTTTGTGCACAGTGCTCGCAGAGGGCAGAGCGGTGCGGTTCATCTTTACACCAAAGCTGTCCTCAGTTATTCTTTCTTTTGGAGAGGGCACACTAGGGCCAGGGTGCACCTAGGCCAGTGGTTGTTGTAGTACAATGACGTTGTTTTAAAACATGCTGGAGTGCATGATGAGATAAGATGCTGGCAGTGGTCGAAGTGGTCGGGAGCAATGCTCCTTTATTTCTTGTAATTCAGTTTTACTGTTCGGTTCCTATACTTTTATTTTAAAAAGAAACCGCTCCAGAATGATTTCGTTTTAAAAAATAAAAGTGTAGGAAGAAATTGAAACGTGCACGCAGTGCAGGCCAGTAGGGAACATAGTTCCACTACTTATTTTCGTACACTTCGACCACTGATTGCTGGATGTTTTAAGTTCTGACAATACAAATAACGTTAGCCAAGCAGTCCGACTGGATGCAATAAAAGGAGCACCATTGCGTAGGTTGGTTTATTAACTTCCGCTAATCTTTCAGTAAACAATTTTGATAAAACATCTTATGCGTAGAGAAATAGTTTTCTGTCTTCTCAGTTATTGTCATGAAGTGCCCAAGTGCTCAGAGAACAGGAGATAGTGACGGTGTATGCTATGCTAAGTACTCAAATCATAAGGCCCACTCCCTCTCTGCCACTCACCAGGCCTGGCTCCAGGAATTTTCATCTGGGCGGGCCAGGTTTGTGATCAGGGGGGCCCGAAGTTCCATTGGGTGTGGGTCTAGGAGTGCCCTAAACAAAGTGCTGGCGTTTATCCAGATTTCCTAGATCTGTGATCCAGCAAAAAATGTCTTCCCAGTTCTGCAAAAATACATTTGCACCCCTCTATAAAAAACTGTACATAGCAAAAGAGAAGCAAGGAAGATAGTGTTGCAACATCAATCTACCTATCTTCCCTTCCCATCTGCTCTCCCCTTTCTGTTATATCTGATCCTCCTTCACCTTTCACCGTCCAGTCACCTTCCTTCAGCTGCCCTAACCACCGTCCCCATTTACCTCCCCTCCCACCCATTCACACCAGCATGCCATTCGTGGACTGGCTTGGGAGAATTGAGGGTGAAGCCACCTCCTCCTCCTCTTCCTCCTCCTCTGAGAGGGCTGAGCAGTGAGGTCTCCAGTCTTTGTACCATCTCAGATGGTGTCCGCCCAACAATATCTCCCTGAGCACTGTAGCTACTCCTGGCAGGCCCCTGATGGGATGCTTGTGGTCCCTCCTTCTTGTGAAAGATAGACCCCCCACCCAGAATACTGAAGCAAGGAATAGATTTTGTTTCCTACAAAATTACATTTTTTTCAAACGTCTTTAAATTTCAAGAACAGAACAATGTCAAATCAATACAGGTAGTCTTGTTGATCTTAACAATGTTTCGAGCAAAGCAACATATCCTCCAATAGCATACACATGTATACAATCCTCCCTTCACCCACCCAAACCACAACCTCCTCCCCACCCTCCTTTCCAACTGAACCCCCTACAGTAGTCCCATTCTGAATGTCTCCCATCAATGGTTCATGTCCAAAATTACATTTTAAGCACAAAATGTAATTTTTTGTTGCATTTTTGCAGCACTTTTAATTGAGTTGCGAGTGCAAGGGAGTGCTAGGGCTGTAAGGGCTGCATCAGGAGGCCGACAGTGCAGGTGAGGGGGTTTGCTGTTTCCTGGTATCGCTCCTGGTGGGGCGTGCCCATGTACATCATTTTCTGGTACATACTGGTTATAATATTCAATTGTCATGATGACTCTTTGGTGTGTTTTCCCTGATTTGCTATTGAATGACACAATTGTGTTCAATAAATGTGGCCCGGATATATTCAAAGTTAGATGTGTGTGTGCCCTAATCCCTGTGCTGCACATCTATTAAGCCATGAGTGAGGCGTTTTGGAATAGTTTATAATGTCAACTGAATCACTGTTAGGGGCACCTAATTTTAACAGGTAAGGCAGGGTGAAATTAAGAAATATGCCCAGGATCACACACTTTGGTGAAGTGGTAAAGCCATCATTTGAGCCTAGCCTGAAATTTAGATACTTGGACACACATCTTCCAAGCTCAAGTTGATACAAATATGTGTTGAAGTTTGGCTTTGAACACCTAAAATAATACTAAATTGTATACAGATTACTTTAAAAAAAATGCACATGATAAACCAACCTAACAATGGCCCTCATTAGGACCCAGGCGTTAAGGGGTTTACGGCGCCGTAAACGGCACCGACCCTTAACGCCTGATTCCAAGGTCCCTTTGCGGGATGGTGATTTTAACGCCAGCTTTTTGCAGGCGTTAAAACCCATGCCGCAAAGGGACTTTGGTGCTAATTACGCCACCGTAATTTACGGTGGCGTAATTAGCGCCTTTCCCCATTCCCATTATGCCCTATGGGGCAAAAATGGGAATGGGGAAGGGTAAAATGGGAAATGGGGATTTACCTCCCCACTCACCTTGGAATGGGGCGGTAAATCCGCCAACCACCATGGCGTAAACGTAGTTTACGCCATGGTGGTAAGGGTACGACCCAGGCGGTAACTTACCGCCTGGGTCGTAATGAGGGCCAATGTATTCATCATTGTAGAAACATGTTGATGAAAAGATCAATGGGGGCATTCATTAATTTTAATTGTTTTCACCAAGTACTGGAAAAGTAAAGAGTAAAACGCAGGCGAAAATTGTCTTTGCTCTTTACTTTACCACTATGTGTCTGGAAAAGTTTAAATCGCTTCCACAATTAACAATTGTGGGAGCCATCCACAATAGATTCCTTTGGACTATGCCCGCTTTTTCCAGGTGTAAAAGTCAGGCAGGTCCCATAGGAATCTATTCGTTTTCCGCCAACGTAAAAATACATGCTGGTGGAATACCAATCGGATTTGGCAGGGGGACCTTGTTAAGTCTGATCTGTTCTCCAACTTCGCCTGTCAAATTATACAAAACCCTGCAGTTCATAAAAAGTGGAGCTACATGCATTTAGCACCACTTCTTCCACTCCACTTGACCTGGAAAATGATCCCCTATGACTGTAGCTTTATTTTCCCCATCCTGAATGGAAGCCTACAAGCTCCAGCATATCAATTAATGACAACGTACAAACAATCTCATATAGACACAAAGTGAAATGAAATGCATGACAAGGTTATTGTTTCACACAGCTTTTTCTGTATCCCCTTACTTACTAATCACCCAACAATCACACTTAAATAGCTTATTAAAACCCTATATAATCTTTTTTAAAGTGCCACAGAAATGGGCACTGCCTTTTTACCTTTTCTCATCTCTAATCACTTCCTGTTGTAAATAATCTGCCTCTGAGACACGTTAAAATATCTCACTGGTAGGGCCTGATCAGCCCTGCTGCTTGAATTTGAGGGGAGAGAGTAGAGCAGGGGTTGTGGGGGTTGGGGGGATTGGCATTTGTTCCTTGTCCAAATGTTAAATCCACCTCTGATTGCACTCAATAGAAAATATTTAAATACTACTGTTTAGTTATAAAGAGGTACACCTTTTATACATTGCCTGCAACATTATAGAAAACGCTCTTCTTTTTTGTTATTTAACGGGTGTTCATGTTTTATTTCCGGCACTGCCTGAATACCCAGCACCCACGATTTTCATCATACTTTCCAAACAAATCCCACAACATATATTACATATTCTGTTTGCATGCAAACTCTATACATGTATTCAAACAGAATGAGGTTATCAAGACAGTACTTATCAGTTTGTATCACGAAACGTTCTGTTAGAGTAGACTAGGCTTCCAAACAAAAGGTACATTCTATTTAGGTCGGACCCCCACTGGTAAGTATGCATGAGAAGATCTGAAACTGGTCAATACTTGCCAATCTAGCCTTAGCATTTTCAGGTAGGGCCTTGTTGGATGTAGGGAGAAAAACAGAAGCCAACATACATTGGCAAAGCCAACAGCTTGGGCTTTTGATTAGGCATGGATAGGCGCCAGGCACTGCCATAAGGGTCCCGCCTGGCCATAAGACGCGAACAGCTGGAAAATGTCGCCATTAACCTGCCATATTATGGCATTGCCTGGCAAATGTCTGCTAATACCTATACACAAGCTAAAACTGCTGCCTTTGTGATTGCTTAAGACAGGACTTCAGTGCAAGTCACAGAGGCATTGACAAATATATTGCTTATAAAATCAACTGGCAGAAGACACACATTAAGAGAATTGTACTACAACAGGAGCTCATTTACAGAGTCACTTAAGTAATTAAACACTCAAAAGAACGCTTAGATATAACACTGGCAGGCCCCATACAGCAACTCGTTTGGTGTTGCTTTGTGATAGAGCTTTCTCAAAGAGTTCTAGAAAGGTTAGGTTTTGGTGGTGAGGCATTGACATAGCCATGGCTAGTGGTTAGGTGGGTAAATGACCAGACACACCCATAGAATGTGTGTTTCTCCTCACATTGTATTGCCATCATATCCGTGTTTCACGGTATGTGTTCTGGTTGTACCTAATAGGTAAAAAGTTTCTGAATCAATTATAAACACCGTCATTGCTCTGGCCAGCCTTCCATACCATTCTTTGCATATCAACCTTGGCCATGTCACTAATGCCAGAAGCCCTTCCCAAACTGCTAGACCACACGGCCTAAACATTCATATGGTTGCTTGTGTTCCAGTGGAGATGGAACACGACCTAGCAACTGAGATTGAACTGCACCTTTTGGTGGCAGAACCAAAAGTCATTTGCTAATGCTTGTCCCCTTCTCTAATCGCACATACATACTACAGAATTATGGCATGGAATGTTGCGCAGAGCAATGGTAGTGGTAATGTTTAATTCAAAGCCTTGCATTTATCACTTTTTTATTTTACTACTCTCCCCTTCAGAATTATATTTTTGTTACTACCAGCCTTATCTTTTCACACGTACTCAAGTAGTTAATGCAGCATAATATATACTTTGAATGTAATTTGTAAGGGCCCCCAGTCAGTTGACGCACCTTCTGCAGACATCTGTGTTCAAGCAACTTTAACTGTCATTTATTGTTTGATATAGTTAACCATTTTATTAAGCATGATGTGAAAAACCACTATATTCTCACAACAAATAAACATACTTTAAGTTACAGAAACCAAAATTGTAATTTTAGGTTTGAGAAAATAGTTGTAGGCAGCCTGCTTGAACAAGTGTGCGACCTCACTTAGAGGTGTGAATGGTCCTCCATCTCCCTGGTCATTTGTACTTTTATGGCTGTGGGGCATAAATCATTGTCTAGGGCAAGAAAACAAATCCTGGCCAGGCCTCCTGCAATTCAGCCTCACAGAATGATGTCTCTGAGGTGGCTGCTGAATGTATAGAGTGGCAACCATCAGGCTAGGACTGGCCTATAGGGCAGTAGGCCCATGGCAAACCAAAACACGAAAAGGTGAGGTAGCCCAGTTTTCTGGGTTAAAGTGGGCCACTTTTTTTGGCCAATTTGGACCAGTTTGATGAGTTCATTCACTCTGCGGCTAGAAGTTTTCACCAGTGTTGCTGAATAAATATTGTTTGACATGCACAATTTGCACCACACTTTATTAAAAAAACTCCCCCTTGGTGACTATTCAAACAGTGTCACAAAAGGAATGAATAGCATTTGGAACTGTGGGCCACTTGTCGATTGTGCCGAAGATAATATTATGGCCCAGTCCGACCCTGACAACCTTCCCACACTCCTTTGGTTTCCAGTGGTGTATTACACCTTCTTTCTAGGGGGGCCAGAGGCTGACTCTGCGGGGGCCTGGCCCCCCTGGCCCCACTGCTGGAGCCGGGCCTGCCACGCACACATAACCACACTCTCTCTGGTGGATCAGGGTGCTGGGGCAACACCATTTTGCCTCAGGTTCCCCCTGGAGTTGTGGTGTGGCCCGAGTCCGGGGGGCACAGGAATTAATGCCCCCTTCCATGTATTACACACCCATGGACACATTATGGCAAAACAAGACCAATATTTTAGAGGCTGTGTACACACCTCCTGATGGGAGACAATTTTAAATAGTAAAAAACAGACCTGAAACGGCCGGGCCAAAAATACATGCAACATACAAGAATGGCTACGCCTTTGAAATAATGTGCACGAGGTGTGCAGTCATCAGTCAATGGTCGACTGCTCTGCACCCAGAGAGGAAGTAGCCCTACGCTGCATAAGGACTTGGCTGCGTTTTCAAAAACATACTGGAGTACAAAGCTCATGCGCTAATTGTGCAGTCCACGCTTCTTTGCGCTAGATTCCACACACACGTTATACTGTAGAAGAACATTAAAAAAACGTCTTTATTTCCAATATTATATAAAATCACAATTTTAAAGTTTATTGAGTTTTGTGCTGAGCAGCACTTGCCTAAAGACTATTTCTTTGGAGATGCAAAATAATCCTTATCTGTGCCTTCATTTCCTCTCTGTGGCACTCAACGGTGATGAAAAACCTTTGAGCTTTTTATTCTCTAGCCCCCCCCCCTGAAATTTTGGACTATGTTGGCTCGCCTGGCTGACCCACAGAGTCATGGCAGGACAGACATTAAACGGTGCCTGGGCTTCACTGTTGACAAGCATACTTTTTGGCAATTGAAATTGTGATCCGAAATTGTGATGAAATTGTGGGCTGTGTACTTGCATGTCCTCTCCTGTCCTCCACAAGTGAAACATGCAGTACTGTAGTACATGTAGTAAAATATTTCTATACTTTGTCCCGTTCATTAGGTCCAACAGTCCTGTGACGTATAGACAGTGCAGTCAGGTGGCCTAACCCGTACAGTCGGGTGGAGCAGCCACACTAAGTACCCCCGGAGGGATGCAAAAGCAACCATCTCTTTTTGCATTTTTCCCTAAACGGAAACGTGAAGAGGCCAATTGTGCATCAGGAAATGCAGCTTCAGAATCGGCGTCCAACAAGAAATTCTGTCTTGGCCTAACTGCTGCCCGTCGAGCTCCTTTGACAGATCCAAAGGTATATGCAGACAGTGAAGAAAAGATTGTCACTGTGGAAGTTGAATTGATATATAGTTTGAAAAAGAAGCAGCATAAAAGAAATTGTGCAGTTTTAAACTATTATTTTGAAATTTTCCTTTGATCGGAGGTCACCTGCCAGCTCCGCCCCCTCTAAAGACCGCCTCCTCTGACACTTCTGCCCCCCGAAAAACTCTGCCCCCACCCCGTGCCTTGTGAGATCCCCACCAAATGTTTTCCGTTTCCACCACTGCCTCGAACTGCATTAGTCTTCTTTGTGCCCGTTGCATGCCGCTTTCTTGCTCTTCAGTACTATGCTGTCATGTCACTTCAACCTCACTTACTCTCACCTTTCAGAGCAGGGGGCGGGGCCATGTCCCTCACCAACTCGTGTCAATGCACTCTCCTTGCTCAATCTATATATCCTCTTTTGACTCTCATCCTTTTGGATGACTGATTGCAGTTGTGCAGCTCCCACTCCCGTTCTCCCAAATGTTTCGCCATTTATTCTTTCTTTCTTTCTGCTGGCTTCCTTCTCTTTCTTTTACTCTTCCAAGCTCTTCTCTCGTTTCTATTCGTACCCCCTCACTATTCCTCCTCCCTCGCTGTCTTGCGCGCTCTCTCTTCCTTTTCTTACTCGCTCGGAGACGTTGACAGAACGTGGCATCGGCGTAGGGAGGAAGCCCCACAATCTTTTCTGCGGACCAATCTGGCTTTCTGTCAGGGCACAGCACAGCACACAGGGGGCCATGTCAGCAATATGCCGTGCGCGTGCTCCCTGAAATGGTGTCCTGGCTACGACGTGGCCACGTTTCTGACTCTCGAACACACTCCCCTATCAATCTTCTGTCTCGCGCCCCATTTCGCAGTCTCACGCCTCGCTCTGACTTCCACCCCCCCCCTGCTTTCTCTCACTCTCTTAGCACTGCCTTCCCACCATTGCTCCTGTTGCCTTCCCGCTTGCTGCCGTTCTCACTCACGCCGTCATGTCACGTCTTCTTCTTTCTTTCCCTCGCCAAAAGTGACATCTTTAGAAAACACCGTTGAGGGGTGCTGAGAGTGGGTGTACGACTTATAAGTGCACAAGAGCATGGAATGTGCACATTTGCAATAATGCACACCTGTATAGCATACTACATCATGCAGTTTGATTTAACACTTCAGTGTGAAGAGGCTCATTGCTAACAATTAGTGATGAGGGTAAACCTCGTTGTGCTGTGCACTATAGTCTATTAACCACAGGTTAGGATTTTTCTGCAGTGCACATTGTGAACTAAATCACCGGAAGGTGTTCTTAATATTGCCAGGAAAGAAAAATAAGCAACAGTGAGATAACATTTGGTCTCTGAATGTCACAAGCTTAGAAACAGACGGAATTATTATTTTAAACATTTATTTGAGAATTGTGCATCTTAACAGCAAACTAACTATGGACACGGATTCTTTTGTCTAAATCTGAGAGAATACAGATCGCGACAGCAACATTTGTACTATCATTGAATCTGGAAACAAAAAGTTGGAATCGAAATTCTTTTTTCATTATTTTATATAAACACAGGAGAACATGTAATGATAAATTGTGTAAACATTTTGTAAAGGTTTTGACACACCATAAACAAAAAAAAAAAGAATTAACGTTGTTTACCCAGGATCAAGCAATTTGAGCAAGTTGGATAGCCATAATCAGAAGCCAGCATGCTTCAAAGTGAGCTGGCTCTCAGAGGACCACACTTGGTATTAGGTCAAATGGCCTTTTTCTCTTTACTGATTTAGAAAGACCAGTCCGTGACTGCACAGAGCGGTCTTTCTAAATCGAACTGTCAGCCCTGTGCCGCACACGAGTGCGCGCAGAGCCTGACAGGCACGGCGAGACGGAGAGGACAAGCTGCGGGGGTCAGATGTAAGTGTTATGTGTAGTGTGTGTGTGCGCATGAGAAAACGTCTGGGTATGCAGAGGGGGTAGAGGGTAGCAGGGATCAAAGGGGGGAATTTCAGCGGGTGAAACTCCCCCAAATTAAAAAAAGAAACAGTGGTGATGTTCCTTTCTCATTTTCTGGGGGTTGCACAAAATCCACTGAAACAAATCGATCTTTTTGAAATACGACCTTCAGAAAACAGGAAAATGGCATAGATCCTCACACACTGGTTATGCATATGCAAAGCAACCCCCACAGGCTGCCATGTTATATCCATCGACAGAACCAAGATAGTCGGAGTAAACGCCCAAAGACTTTAAAATGCCCTGTTATTCATTTACCTGTGTCTCACTCTGTCTCCCGGGGTAATCAATGTTTCTGCATCTGGGCCCTTGTTTATGGAATGCACTTCCAGTTCAGTTGCGGAACATTTCCTCAATTGTTCTTTACTGAAAAAATGTTTTTGTTCCAATGATTTTTGGTTCTGAAAAGGGCACTAGAGAGCCGACCAAGAGGGCCGCTCTCATCTGAGCTCCTGTGTGGCTCTCAATCAACTCTGGCTAATCAATCCTGTTCTGGTGGGCGATCAATCCAAATTCATTCATAAAAATGGGCAAATCAAGCGTAAGTCTCCTCGTCTCACAATTCGCAAGGATTACAATATCGGGAGTGGAAGAACCAGAAAGCACCAGCCCCTCACGCGCGGTCCTTCATTGCTGGCGCTGGGAGGACGTGGGAGCGAGCCCTAGCCCGCCGCCGAACTGCGCACAATAGAGCCTTCAACTGACTTACCTGATCGGGCCCTGCAGCGTTCAACGAGACAACATCCTGGTACCGGACTCCGGGTGAGGGGAGCACCGGTGGGACACCGGAACAGTGGTCACCAGGGGTCACCAGCCCGGACTACCTGCAAAGCTACAGTCGCCCACTGAGAGGCCCCAGCGAGGGCACGGCTGGCGGCTGGGCGCGCTGGGATCGGATGCACGCGGGGGCGGAGGGAGGTGGAGTGTTGCCGGACATACCCTTAAAACACAGCCCGGGGGGAGCGGGTGTGCTCTGCCTCCGCTCCAGAGATGGGACCGAAACAAAACGACAGAGGACAACTGCCTCGACGCTAATGGGATGGGGCGCCGGGTCCCGGCCCGCGGCCTCCCCCACTGATGGCCGTTACCGGGGGCAGGATCATCTGTCCCGGCGTCCACGGCGGCCCGGGAGCTGAGCCAGATGACGAGTCACCGAAAAGACACCTCAAACCTAAGGTACGGAGGCCCGGGGGCGCAAGTCCAATACCGCTACATATTGACTGAGCCCAGACTGCGCTGAAAACCACAGCGGCACCCAGAGAGCCCCACCCTCATAACATATATGACGAGTATCCCCAGCAGACAAACAGAAAGCGGGCCTATAACGCCCTGCTAAGTGCCATTTCGTTGAGACCGGCAGTCTGTACAGTGGGTACATTGCTGAGGACGTGTACTGGGCCATACTACTGGAGATCGTAATCACCACGCCCTGGCTCCATCTACACAGCTCAATTCATCCTAGACCCAGCGAATCACCGACGGAGCCGTCGTGAACCTGGGGTGCGGATGCCCAGAGGGTACTCGCCCGGTGCCGCAATACATCAAGCTGTGATCAGACTGTGCAGAAAACCCCAGCGGCAACCAGCGGGCCCCACTTCCGTGGTGTGTAAGCAACCACCCCCCGGCGGGTGCATAGGCGGTGAATCTATAAGCGCCTTACACAAACCCTGCTTCAGCAACATGTACATTGATACCCCCCAGCAGACGTGCATGAAATGAGCCTATAACAGCCATCAACGAGCCCAACCAGTGCCATCTCGCTAAGACAAACATCCTGTGTAGTGCTAACATCTCTAAGGACGTACTCAAAGTCATTTAAACTGATCTACCTACAATTACGTCCTGGTTGCACCCACGCAGCCCAATTCATTCAAGATCCTGCGACCACGAGATCCCCCATGGCTGCACGAACCTGAGCCCAGTGCATAATGGCCCAACACCTTTCAGCACGCCACAACAGAGTGAGAGGCGGAATCATAAGCTTAAGACCAGAGTGGAGCGGACGTGCCCCCCTGGTCCCTCACCCGCACTCGCGTAAGGAAGCAAACTGAACACAACGTAGCAACATAGCCTTGCGCCAGCAACTCAGCCTCTGTTTCAAGAATCTTCCGACTCCCCCAACCCCAACCTACTAAATTCTCCAGGAATTAAAAGCAGGGATCGGAGGCCTAGATAGCAAAATTGATGGCCTCTTCTCCAAGGTGGACCAACTACAACACCGGCTGGACAAGCATGCTGACCGTCTAGACAATGTAGAGCAAAGAGTGTCAGATTTAGACGACAACACGGTGTCCCTGGTATCCAGAGTAACATCGTTAGAAACTCAAATTAAAGCAGTACATGCAAAGAACCAAGACCTGGAGGGGCGCTACAGGAGAAACCACGTGAGGATAGTAGGGGTCAGGGAACAACAGCTACAAACAAGAATGGAAGACTATATTAAAAAAATCTGCAAAGAACTCTTTGGGGCAGAAGCATTATTGCAACTGTTCATCATTGAAAGGGCACACACGGTCCCTTCCTCGAGACCGATCCCGGGATCCCCACCTCGCCCAATCATCGCAAAACTTCTTAACTATAAAGATCTCGACACAATTCGATGACTGGCAAGGGAGAAAGGCGATCTACATAACGACGGTGGCTCAATTCACTTCTACCCAGATTTCTCCCCAAACGTCCAGGCACAACGAAAATCATTTATGAGTGTAAAACAAAGATTACGCGATAACCAGATACCCTGCTCGATGCTCTTTCCTGCCAGACTTCGAATACAGCATGAAGGAAAACCTCAATTCTTCCAGTCGCCTGAAGAAACCAACGCACATCTAGACCGGGCTGGATGTGGGTCCATCAACAATAACCAAAGACTACCACAGAGAGATAGAGCACGGAGAAACCTGCCATAACACGCCACCTAAAACGGTTTAAGACAACGGACACTGCAACAGACCCACTGGAACCAACACAATGAATATGTGATGAGAGCCACAAAATTGGGAAGCTCCCAACGTCCCTTGCATGGCACAGTTACAGTTTGCAGGATGGGAGTTAAGAGGGAGGGCGCAAGAGGCGAGCAAGTTGGGGGATGCTCGCGAGAAGGGTGGGGGGGGTAAGCAAGTTGTGGGATACCAAGTTTAGGAATGTACCGGAAGTTTTACATGCACCAGACCAAAACAGGGCATCTCGAGCCTGACCCCACTAGAACGCATCAATCCAACAACCAGACATCCATCAATCAACCTCAGGCCAACGCGCGCGGATCCTTGCTAACAACATGCCCGAAAGCACAGAAGTGATCAAATGCTCAGCTAAAACACAGAGAACAGAACCTACCCGTTCAACTAAATTACATGGAATATTAAGGGCAGCAATTTCTAATTGTGCCCGCGCTTCGGGTGCCTTCTTCTAATAACCCAGATACTCTAGCCAGCACCTTTAAACACATCATCACCAAAGCAGTCGACGCCATCACCCCTTCTGGCCTTAAAGAAAGCCAAAAAAATCAAACACTCTAATACTTGGTTCTCGATTGAGCTGCTTAAACAACGCTCAGAGAAAAGGTCCGCCCTCTCCACCTGGAAAGCCAATCCCTCAGAATCGAACAGGGAGGCCTTCAAGGCCATCTCCAAGTCATACAAAAAATAATGTCATCAAAGCCAAAGCCTTCTTATTTAACTAAAGGATAAATGACGGCAAATCAAGTTCCAAAGAAATTTTCTCCATCTTCAGGGAGCTGGAAAAAACATCCAGCATTCCACCCACGCTCCTCAAGGATGAAAGTTGGTGTAACAGCATTCAATCTACAATGTTAGACAAGCTCAACACCCTGCAGACCAAAATCACTGGCCATTAAAAAGCTCTTGAAACACTAATAGCCAGCCAGCACAGCCTAGTGCCTACCACCCCTGAACCTAAACCCTCTCCCCCATTTGACTTCAATGATATTACAGAATCGGAGGTCACCACCCTGCTCAAGTCCATCAAACCCTCTAATTGCAAGGGAGATGCCTGGCCAGCCCAAGTCATCAAAGACTCTGCTCCCACCCTTGCACCTTTCCTCAAGGCTTTCATAAACTCATCCTTCCAGTCAGGGCTTGTTCCCAAAAATCTCAAAGAAGCCTGGGTAAGACCACTCTTAAAAAAGCCATCACTTGACCCTACCATCCCCGGGAACTATAGACCCATCACAACTGTCCCATTCCTGTTAAAAATTCTGGACAAAGCAGCCTACTTACAAGTACAAAAATACATGGAAGAGAACCGTCTCCTAGGCCTGCGGCAATCTGGCTTCCGCACACGACATGGCACTGAAATGGCTCTCCTTGACCTAAAGAACCAAATGGATGACCTTAGAGACATAGGCAAACCGGCACTGCTCCTGCTTCTTGATTTATCTGCTGGGTTCAACTTGGTCGATCACAACACCCTCTGCCGCCATCTCGCATCTGCTGCCAACTTCTCCCCCAAAGCCTGTGATGGATTACCTCCTTTCTCCAAGAAACGGCTATGAAAGTCTTCTCTGACTCAGCCTCTGCCACCCCTAGCCTCATTAAATGTTGAGTCCCACAAGGGTCATGTATAGCGCCAACGCTATATAACCTCTTCACTAGACCTCTGTTTAGAATCCTGGACTCCATGGGCATCTCATACACCAATTATGCGGATGACACACAGGTGCTAATCCCACTCACAGGTGACTACAAGACAGGCATGTCTAATCTCACTACCATCTACTCAACCATCCAATCCTGGATGGTGGACAACTGGCTATGCCTCAATAGCGAAAAAACGGAAATCCTACTTATCGGTTCACCCACCACCCTGGGTAACCTCGGTCATGACTACTCTTCCTTCACTATTGACAGCACACCTATTAAGGTATCTAACAACGTTAAAACACTTGGCGTCTACCTACACTCGGACCTCACCATGGACAGACAAGTGAATTCTTTTGCCACCTCATCAGCCTACTATGCCAAAATTATTAACACAGCCAGACCCTTCCTATCACGACAGAACTGCCGTACCATTGCCAGGGCCATAATTGGCTCCAGGCTCGACTACTGCAATGCCCTCCTATCTGGGACCTCCTGCAAAAACCTGGCCAAACTACAACTGGCTCAAAACAATGTCCTTCGGGCAGCCACTGGAACCTCAAGGAAAGAACACATCTCTGAAATTAGGAGGCAGGTCCATTGGCTCCCTGTCAAACAGAGAATCATCTTCAAAACACTTTCCCTGGCACACAAATGCCTTCATGATCTTGCTCCCCCATATCTTGTCCAGAGAATTGTCAAGCACACCGCCACAAGACCTCTCAGGGAGGGGTACTCCAACCTGATCCTCGTGCTCATGACGAAAAAGGCCCATGCAGGGGGATCAAGCTTTATCACGATAGCCACCACACAATGGAACGCCCTTCCACCCGACCTAAGAATGATTGAGTCTCACCAAGCATTCTGCAAAGCAATCAAAACCAAACTCTTCATATGAATACCAACTGAATGTTATCTTATGTCCGCTTGAATCCGTTGTATGTATGACTGACTTATGTACCTGCAACTAAGAGACCTCACGGTCACATGTAACCATCTTAAAGCAAAATGTTTGCTACACTTTCATGTAACAGCGCCATGATGCCTTTGGGCTGCATGTGCGCTATACAAATGCAAATAAATAAAATAAATAAATAAATAAATAAACCTACCAAGATGAGGAAGATCATACAGTACCTCCGCCGACACAAAACCGATATAGCTCTGATTCAAGAAACGCATTTACAACCTACCTCCGAAAGCGTGTGGGCAAACGAATGGGGTTGCCACAGGTACTTTGCATCCTTCTCCTCATACGCAAAAGGAGTCGCCATCCTGATAACCAAGACGACCAACTTCAAATTGATAAAAACTCAAAAAGATACAGAAGGCAGGTCACTACTAGTGTGATGGACCATCGACAGAGAAGAGATAATACTCATGAGCTCCTATGGCCCAAACACAGACTGACCCAATCATTTCAGCTGGGTAATGTCCCATTTAGAATCAAACGAGAAGGTTAAAATCATCTGGGGGGGAGACCTCAACACACCGCTTGATCCAGGGAAGGATAAATTCCACAACACAACAACTCCCCCGTCAAAAGCAAGTCTGCAAATCAAGGAGATATGAAAAGCATACAACCTCAAAGACATCTGGAGGAGCACACACAGAGAATCCTGCAAATTTACCTACTACTCCTAGGTCCATAAAACCAGCTCAAGACTTGACTACCTTCTAGTGTCCTCCGACAGCTAATACCATTGGGGCGAGTGTCATATCCTTCCCAGGTCACTATCTGACCATTCAGCAGTTTCCCTTGAGTGTATCACGTCCTGAGAAGATATCAAAAGACTTCATTGGAGATTCAAATCCGGAGCCCTCATGGACCAAGTATTTGCAGATGAACTACGAGTCGAATTGTTATCCTTTATTGAGATTAACCAAGGCTCCGTTGCCTGACCTGGCACGCTGTGGGAAACGTTTAAATGCTACGTCAGGGGAGTCTGCCTAGCAAAAGAAAATGGGATACTCAAGCTTATAAGAAGAGAACTGTTTGCAAGCGAAAACCAGGCTAAAAGAACTCGAACATGCTCTTTCTTCCGCAAACGACCCTCAAATTTTAGCACTGCTTAAAACAGAATTAGAAACATTCCAAACCACAGCAGAAAGAGAAATAAAATTCCTCACAAGACATTATAAGATGCGACAATATGGCGAAGGAGAAAAACCCGGAGCACTTCTGGCGGGACTCATAATGACAGAGAGAAAACCCACGTCGATAGAAACAATCCTTGACCACACAGGAAATCCCGTCTACTCCGAAGAAGAAATAGTAGAAACCTTTCGAAAGTTCTATCAGGACCTCTATGAGTCGCACTACACGGCCGACCCCACAGAACTTTCACAATACCTGGACACAATTGAACTGTACTGGATGAATGCTTAACTTCGTGAACCTCTTAATCAGCCCATCACTACAGAAGAAATAGCCGAACACAAAAGCATCCGGCCCCGATGGACTGACAGGTGAATTTTATAAAGCCTTCTCAGACCTCCTGGCACCACTACTGCTCCAAGTCTACAAGGAAGCCCTGATTAAAGGACAACTACCACCAACAATCTACATGGCCAACATCATCCTCCTTCATAAACCTGGCAAAGAAAACTGCGCATCCTACAGACCCATATCATTGATAAATCTGGACAACAACATCTTTGCAAAAATTCTCACCAAGAGACTACTCCTCCTAATGCCAGGGTTAGTGTTGGCTGACTAAGCTGGCTTCATACTAGGCAGGAATACCTCGTTCGGGATCAATAGAATGTTCTGCGTGTTGGAAGCACTCGACCCGGAGAACCAGGCAGCAGCAGTACTATTAGACGCAGAAAAATAATTTGATTCAGTCGAATGGCCCTTCATCTATGCAGTCTTAGAACGTATGGGCCTCGGCAAACGCTTTATAGAACTGGTTGCCCTCATGTATAAAAACCCCACCTCTCATATAACAATAGGCAGCAGATGCTCATCCGAAATAAGCTTGCAACGAGGAATGAGACAAGGTTGCCCCCTGTCAGCATTACTATTTGCCTTGGTTATGGAACCCCTCGCCTCAGATCTTAGAATCTGTCACATACATCGCGGACTCTCCCTAAGTCAGCACAAGATAATGGTCTCTCTCTACACAGACGATATTGCACTTTTTCTTCAGAATCCCACTGTCAATCTAAACGCAGTGATACGCACAATACTTAAATTCGGCAAGTTCTCGGGGCTAAAAGTCAACAACTCAAAATCAATAATATTCCCACTGACGGCAAGCACCCAGGAATTCGCTGATGATTACGGCTTCAAGTGGCAACATTCCAAAGTGAGGTATCTGGGGATACTTATGTCCAGATCCTGCAAAGATATTATACAAGACAACTACGAATCTACATTAGCGACTATTCAAAAGAAAGTCAATAGATGGAAATCACTCCCACTCACACTGTGGGGCAGAGTTGCCTTGGTCAAAATGGTAATTCTTCCAAAACTACTTTATCTCTTTTTGAACATTCCACTAATTCTAACACAGAAGTTCATACTACGTATCAGAAGCGTGATCCTAGACCTAGTATGGGTGGGCAAAATTGCTAGAGTGGCGTACACCAAACAGACTCTTCCGGAGGTACAAGGCGGACTAGCTCTCCCAGACATAGAGCACTATTACTGGGCTGCTCAAGCCCAATTTCTGAGCCACTAGTATGCCAGTCACTTCATTAGACCTCACATACAGATAGAGAGAGCCTGGCATCGCCTTACTTGCTTCGAGCCGTGATCTTCGGCGAAACGCAACCACCCAGAACGCAGATGAATATCGCCCACACAACATATTCAATTTGGAAAAATATGGCGGAATTCAAAGCAGATACTCTCCCCTCCTGCCTGCAAAAGTCATACCGGGAATACCACTCACCACAGAAAAGATCTTCCTCCAACGGACGGAAAACTGCAAATAAATTCCCTCAGAGATCTGTTCCTAAATGGCACATTTTTGACACCTCAACGAGCCAGGGAACTAGGAAGCGACAACGCATTAGACACATTCATATACTTAAGACTATGACATTCCCTGCGAGACAAAATCCCCACATTCCCAGACCAGCCCTCTACCTGGCCCCAATTACATGCAACAATACAAGCCCAAGAAGGACGCCTAGTGGTGATTACATACAAGCCCCTCTTGAACAGAGAAGACCCACCAAACCCAGGACCCAGGAGAAAATGGGAAAGAGATTTGAATACTTTGATTACTGATAAGGACTGGAACTACATTCTCAGCCTCACCAAAAAGTGGCAATTAACGCCAGATATAGCAGATCCATTTCAATTTCTTCCACCAGGTATACCACACACCAGCAAAACTTCACGCACAGAAACCATCGGAATCGGCTGCGTGCAATTGGTGCGGCGCACCAGAGGCAAACTTTGTTCATCTGGCGTGGAGATGCCCCACAATCGCCACGTTCTGGAATGCAGTCCTCGAGAAAATGTCAGCAATCATTGGAACGCAGCTGAAGGCAGACCCACTTTTGGCACTATTAGGACTCACCAACCACCTACCAGACACGGTCTGCCAACTGTCAAATATATTACTTGTCCTAGCCCGCAGAAGAATTGCATGTAGCTGGGGGAAAGGCCCTCCTCCAAGCTGGCAACGCTGCTTACAAGACATGACGTATTGCCAAGTCATGGAAACCAGCATCATTAAAACACTGCCGCTCCACTCACACCCGCCAGATATATGGGCCCCTTATATAACCTACCTGTTCTTCTCCAACGGGGACTCACAAGCCTCGTCTCCAGATCATAGTCAGCCACAACCAAACCAAAACATGGACTGATTTCTCGTGGCCACCTAAAGTAAACCGTCATCACTTGCTCCGACGCACGTCAGAACTGATGGGTCGAAAAGGACATTAATAAAAAAAAGGGGGGAGGGGAAAGAGATGAAGGGTTTGTTTTGCTTGTGATGGCCGGTGCATGGCCCCTGTATTTACTCGCTATGAAAAATTCAATAAAGAAAGTTTAAAAAAAAATATCTTTGGTTCTGTGGTTACGTCTGAAGTGGGCAAAGGAGTTTAACATCAGTGCCTAGATGCATGTTTCTGCGTGGTTCCGAAAGGGTATGCATATTACAAATCCTTTATCAAATCAAAATTTTTCTACATCCTACACGTCCATGTTGAGCATCCAGCTCATTATACACCCCCATCCTACAGCCATGCTTCGCAGTCAAGCTAGCAGATGTGGTTGCTAAACTTTCAGAAGACCACCAACACCTCATCATATTGGGAAATTCCAATGTCTGACTGGAAAAGGAAGACAACACAGATACAAAATCCCTCTGCAAGCCTTGGCACCTTACATATCAAGCAGTTAAAGGGACCTCTAAACCAAGGACCCAGCTGGAAACAGACTGAACACCATCTTTTTGTGATGAGAATTGTACCTCTGTCTTCTCCCCAGCTGCCTTACTCTTGAGGGACCCCCTTTCGATACATCTCAGCATCTCTACCCAAGCACCCCCTCTACTAAAGTCAGAGAAAACCCACCAACATCAATCAGGCTGTGGTCTCTAAGCCACAGCCCATGATCGTAAACCAGATGGGAACACCGGATGAACTACTTAGTCACATTCATACTGGCATATCAGTCATCGTCTAAACCTTTTACATTGTCAATAGAAAACAGTCACTCAATGGTTCACCCCAAAGCTAATCTCCACAAAAAAGAAAACTGGAAGCATGAGAAAAGGTGGAGAGAACATTGCCTACCATCAGACAAGGTGGCTTATCATTGACAGGTCGGGATTAACATGCATACAAAATGGAGTCAGCACAACACGACCAGAAGACAGTTTTCAAAATGATCCATGAGACCAACATATAAAAATGTGAGCCAGAATTGTTACAAATTCCCCAAACGCTGCATCCTGTAACACAGTACCAACACCATCTTGAGAGGGCTGTGATTTCCGTGCAGCACATTTCAGAAACAAAGTGTGACACATTTTGGACCACCAAGATAAGAAAGTACTAATACCACCAATCCCAGCGATGGAGACAGCACAGAGAGGACCACCTACTCCATCCCTGAAAGGCTTTCATTTTTTCTCAATGCAAGACTTCCTTACCATGGTCAATTCTAGCAATTCAGCAGGCTCACTTCCCAGCCCTCCACAATGCTTCCATGGAACAAAGCGTCATCCCCTGTGCATTCAAAGTGGCCTACATTAAACCTCTCCTCAAGAAACCCAGTGGAGATCCCCAACACCCAGCAAAACTACCACCCAATCTCTAGCACCTATCCTCAAAATGTTTGTCTACCAACAGCTATGGGAGAACATTGAAATCAAGATCCACTTCTATGAATAAAAACAAACATGGATTCAGACACACAAGGCATAAAGAATCCACGCTATGTTCTATATGGCACACCCTAAAAAGACAGATGCCCATCCATTTGTTCAACGTGCTGGACATCATTTCCACCTTCAGTACAATAGGCCACCTGATCCTGCTTAAAAGATTAGAAGACATAGCAGTGAAGGAAACCACTTTACAATGTTTAAGTTTATTCATTCTCACTGCCATGACTGACACAACACAAATGGCCACCTTCAGATCATTTACCCTCACACTTAAGTGTGGAGTACCCCAAGGATCTTATCTGTCCCCTCTTTTTGTTAGCATCTGCATGACTCCTCTCCTAGGACTTATTAATACATCAGGCTTCACATGTTTCAACTACACTGATGACACCAAATCATCTACATAGTCGCAAACAACCCTTCTTCAAATACTCTACACCTCGAACAAGTTCTGGACGAGGACACATTTACTGAAACTTAGCTCAAACCAAACAGAGTTTATAATTTGAGGCACCACAACACCAAACCCTGTGCCATTCCCTGTACTAATGCAATGGTATCTTGTTCTCTGCCTATGCCAATGATCAAAATCCTTAGAATCCTAATGGAGTGCAACCTCTGACTCTAACCACAGGTTAAAGCAAACATAGAAAGATGCTTCTTTCAACTCCAATCAAACCGACTCATCATGCCTTGCCTGATGCTCATGAGCAGGTCCATGGCAGTGATTGCTCAACTACTCTAAAGAGTAGACTACAGCAACATCTTCTTCCAGAAGCACCTGGATTGCCTACTGAACAGGCAAAAGGGCCCAAAATGCAGAAAGAAAGAGTTCTTCTGAGACTTCAAAAACACAAACACATTGGCCCACCCTTCCAAACGCTCCATTGGCTGCCAATCAAATGGATTACTCGCTTCAAAATTCCATGCATTTCCCACCATGCCTTCCATGGTAGGGAGCCGGACACCACCACAAGGACATTTATTCTTTACACACCATTGAGGGCACTTGGATCGAGTTACGCATCCCTAGTAATGGTGCCACAGCTTAACTGGAAAGGATATTATTCATATTATTATTTTATAATATTATTTTAAACAAATACTGGAATCTGACACCCAGACATAAGTGCATTGAGGCAAATCGCCAAGACTTCAGAAATAGCTGCAAACCTGACCATTCAATTAATAGCAATAGACCACTACAAAATCCTCAACCAATAGATGCTCACTCTCGATAGCTTTGATCAGACAGAACTTCATCTGTCTAAAATGGATCCACGTGATTACTGTGCAATGGAAAAAGTGCAAATCCGAAAATATTGAATCGCAAAATCCCATAGATCACATAGATCACGGTCGCTGACATCCCGCATACCCTACCCTTCCCCCTACTTACCTTTTGGGCGGCACACACAGAAGTGTCCGGCCGACTCCCCTCTATCCCTGCAGCGTCAGTTCCCTCCCACTAACGTGGGTCGGAGCTGGAGCAGCAGGGTCCCTTTGTTTTGTTTTTTCTTTATTGTCACCCGCTGCCAATGGCATGGAAGCGGTGGACACCCCTGAAACCCCCAAAGCTCATAATACTGACCATCGGGAGCAGATGACACACAACTGCAATCCCCACTCCACAATTTCGGCTCATTCTTACCACAAACTCTAAATAGAATTGAACTGAGATTCTCACACATGTGCAGTAGGCCATTAGACAAAGCACCACCCAAAAGGTGGGGGCGGTTGGGTTGGTCTCACTTCAACCACTATATAAAAATGGGCAAAGTTGTGGCAACCATGTAATGGGCATGTAATGCACTCAAGTTCCTGTTTGCATGTTGCATGAAGCATGGGGTATTGGGTGACCGAGTCCAGGTTGAGCGAGGGCGTTTAAGAAAGGGAGAATTGAGGGCAGAACCCTTGATAGAAAGATAACCGGGAGGGAGGGTACTGGGGGAGAGAGAACAAAGGTACAAGGGGAGGTGTCAGAATTAGAGCTTCATTATTTCCATTTTTACTGATGTGTACACATAGAGACAGAAATCACTCTTCCTTTGGGTACTTATTGGTAAAAAATTAAAACAACCTAAATGCACCTCTCTTGGTTAGGCTGTTGAGTTGTCAATCATGCATTGCAGGTCAATGACTGAGAAACGTTACATAAGAGAAAGGTTGAAAAGGGTATTGAACAGATATGCAGTCCATGATGTGTTGTGCAAGAATTCATCTCTAGGAGATCCCCATTATAGGCATCGAAGTGCTAATGTTTTTTTCATGTAAATACATGTGGTAAATACTAGTTACAATGTATTTTATTACATAGCAAACATACACGTGGATGAATACCGATAAAATGACCTAGCAATACATATGGATAAATACGAGACTGAAATGGTGCAGACATAAATACCATAAAACCAGAAGCCTTAAATATGGGTAAAGCCACATGATGAGTGTTTCTATGAGAACATACTGGCCTACATTGGTGTAGCCAGTATGGACATGTATTCCTACAGTGGAATAGCATTTCTTACTGCCAATATGGGCAAAATATAATCTCTGATATATGTTCTTCCACTTAATGTTTGATTTATGTTCTGTGTCTTTGCTGGAGCCTTTTTAATATGGTTACTGATCTTCTGTGTGCTGGATCTATTTATACTGCAGTCCAAATCTGATCCGTATCGTTGATTGTGTTAAAATGTGTGCTGTACCTAAGCTAGATCAGAAGTACTTTCATTGTGGGCAGCTAATGTTGCCCTTGAAAAGCCATGTACTTATTGTTCGTTTTCCAGCATGGATGAATGGAGTAAGAGGACTTTGAAGGAAGTTTTTGCAAGACAACTAATAAAGCCTTGTGTTGTGATCACAATGCAAGGAGGGAGAAAGGTCAGGGGGTTCATTGGGATTAGAGATTCTTGGGTCACTTAATTTTTTGATTTGGGGGAGACGTGTTGCCTGTACTCTGTGCCCCAAAATCCCTTAAGATGGCCCTGAACACTAAACAACATGGTCAATAGTCTTTAACCAAATGGCTTTCTCTCACGTAACCATTTGCCCCTCTACCGCACTTTCACCTTCATCTTCCTCCATCTTTCACTGGTCACTCAACCATCACGCATGACAGCGACTGCCTGTAAACACACTACACTAACCGAGCAACACCATTGCTCATTTCTTTAACACTATTGCCCCCCACCAGACCAGTGGCTAATTTAGCCCAAATGACCAGCCTTTGGCTCTTCCTTTTGGATGAAACACACACTGGTCTCTGGGACTCTATCCAAATAGAATAGTGCTGTCATCTAAAATAAAAACAGGTACTTATGCCTTGTAGGCATCAAAAACACAAGATGTGCATCTGCCTTTCCCTCTACCCCATAAATAACACCTCAGACCTTTCCAAAAGGCCACGAGTGAGCTATAGGTGACTACTTTACATAACCGTACAGAATTGTTTCATGTGAAGCTGCCAAGTGTAGTTAGCTAGTGTTAGGGAGAATTCTCAGACATGTGATAATTCCTCTCTACCTTTGAGACACCCAGTACATTTGCTGGACTCTAGGGCTTTTACATTTTTTTTATTTTTTTATAAATCTTTTTATTACATTTTCCAAAACAAGAAAACAACAATCAAGGTGCACAGTAGCAGTAAGGGTGGGGGTGGTGTCAGGGGGGAGAAATATGGGGGGTCGCAGCACATAATACAGTATTTGACAGTACTGGACTCATTAGATTGTTAGGAACCAAAGACTTGTATTCTCCGCCAGGTGGGCATCCGGCGTCCTTTGGTGCGTCTCACCACCCCAACCTGGTTTCTATGTCTGTTCTTCCCACTTTCCCCACATTTTCCAACCTGGTTTCTATGTCTGTTCTTCCCACTTTCCCCACATTTTCTGGAACTTCCGGGGACATCCCCTTGCATTGTAAATTCGTTTTTCGATTGAGGCGCATCTGTCCATTTCATTGGACCATCGGTTTATGATAATCTTTTCTGCCGAACCCCAGGTGGCAACCGTTAGTCTTTTACCTGCCCCTAATGCTACCCCCAGGAATGTCTTCTCATGTTTTGCGAGGTCCGTTTCACCTCCTATTTCCAAGAGGATGAGTTTTGGGTTCGTCAGGATTGTAATGCCCATTGTCATTGAGAGGTGTTGTAGATATGCTGTCCAGAACTCCTGTAGCACCCCACACTCCCAAATCATGTGGTAGAAGGTGCCTTCCACTCTCTGATACCGGAGGCACCATGCATACTCCCCCCCTCCCCAAGTAGCCATTTGCGTCTTCGAGAAATAAGACCTGTGCAGGATTCGCAGCTGTATCAGTCTGAGTTTAGCATCTATGCCTATTTCTCTCGTCGACATCAGTGCCTCAGTCCACTCTTCCGCCTCCAGTACCCCAAAGTCTTGTTCCCATTTCTCTCTGAGGTGGGCGAGTTCCCCGGAACCAAAAGAGTTGATTACCTGATAGAGTATTGAGGTTACCTGGAGGGGAATGCGTTGTGGGAGGACATTTGTTTCTAGGGGAGAGCAGGCAGCTATATCAGTGAGGTTCGCATATTGGGTGTTCATAGCATGTGTGAGTTGAAGGTATCTGAAGTGGTCCATGGGTCCTCGTCCGTGTTTTGTTTGTAGGGTTTCGAAGTCTGTCAGTCGCCCCTCATGTATGATGTTTTCCAGTGTGGATATCCCTTTCCTCTCCCAGGTTTTGAAGTGGCCAATTCTTTGGATTTCTGGGAGGTGTGTATTATGCCATATCGGCTGGCTCAAAGTTGGTCTGCCACTCCAGCCGATATATCTATGTATTTCCTTCCAGACCCGTTGAATGTGGAGGGACCCACTCGGTACTCTTCCTAGGTTCTTTTTGTTGTCATATAGTATTTGTAGGGGGGGGAGGGGAGTTGGCGTCCCCTGTTTCGATTCAGGTATGTGGGAGCTGTGGGTCTCTGTGTAGCCACTCATCATTTGCTACCCCTGTCTGTGCAGCCCAGTAATGTGTGCGGATAATGGGTAGTCCGATGCCTCCCTCCCACACCGAGAGGTAGAGTGTTTCGAGCGCAATGCGCGGCTGCTCCCCCCCAAAGTAGGGTGCATAGGGCTTGTTGATATCTGCAAATATTGCAGTTGGGATAGGGAGGGGGGCGTTCTGGAGGACGTACAGGAACCTTGGGGGCGCCAGCATCTTAAACACTGCTGCCCTCCCAAGTAGTGAAAGTGGTAACGAGTGCCAATGGGTGACGTTGTTTTCGAACCTTTGTATTATCGGGTGCAGATTCAGCTTGAGATAGTCTTCCCGTAGTGCACTTATGCATATACCCAGGTAGGTGAAGCCCAGTACCGAAATGGAGTATGTGCAGGGTTATGAAATAGCTTCTCCCCCCTGGACGGGGAAGTAGATTGTTTTTTGTGTGTTTACCCGGAGTCCTCCAACGCATTGGTATTCCCCCAGGGTTCTGGTCACTATCGGGCAGGAGATTTTGGGTTTACTGAGGTATAACAGGAGATCGTCCGCATGTAGCGAGATGCGCTCTTCGCCACCCTTTGGCCAAGTGAAGCTGTCCCATTTTGTGTCTGTGCGTAGCTTAATCGCTAGATGGCCAGGAGGAATAGTAGGGGTGAGAAAGGGCAGCCCTGTCTGATCCCACGGCCCAGCGGGAATGTCCTGGATGTCTTCCCGTTGACTCGTACGGATGCCACCGGGAGGGTATAGAGGAGCTTGACCCATGCCATGAAATTTTGTCCAAAACCCATGCGTTCCATTGTGGCGCACCGGGCATCCCATCCCACCGAATCGAAGGCCTTTTCAAAGTAGACCGCGGGAAGGGCCAGCGGAGACGCGATCTCAGCTGCCCGGTCAAGCGCGACTTGGACCCTACGAAGATTAATTTGTGTGGATTTGCCTGGCGTGAATCTGCACTGGTCTGGGTAAATTAGGGACCCAATCAACTGTAGCAGCCTATTTGCAAGGACTCTGGCCAGAACTTTAGCCTCTCCGTTTATTAAAGATATGGGCCTATATGAGGCACAGCTCTCTGGGGGTCTCCCCGCCTTGGGGATCACTACATTGGTTGTTTTTCGGAGGTCCGGGGGAGGGCACCCTGTTCCTGACTGAGGAGAAACATGCCATGCATGTGCCTCATTGTTATTTCTCCTAGTCTTTTCCACATCTCTACCGGGAATCTGTTGGGGCTAGGGGTCTTCCCCGTTTGTAATTGTTAGAGGGCTTCCCCCACTTCCTCTTCAGTGATGTCTGCATCTAGCTATGTTGATTGTGGTCCTGTGAGGTGGGGGATCCTGATATGAGGTATGGGGTTCTTGCACTAGTGGGGAGTAAAGTTCCTCATAGTATTTTGCAAAGGCCTCAGCAATCCCAGAGTCAATCGTCAACACCTCCCTATTCATGGTACGGATAGCCCTGACCTGCCCTTTACTCTGCTCCCAGGCTAGGGTCTTGGTCGCTTGGTCCCCTCGCTCATATTTCTGGCTCCGGATCAGCCACAGGGCTGTTTGAGCGATGTCCAGAGCCCTGTCTTTCAAAATTGCTTGAGCTGTCTTTATGGCTTTGTGTGCCTCATGAGTTCCTTCAGCTAGCAGTTGTTCCTCCCGCCTGGTTACCTGGGTCTCCGCTTCAGTGATTGCCTCGTTGTGCCGCTTACAGTGAGTGGCCACCAAGGATATTGCTTCCCACCTTATGCCTTCCACCGTATTATTGGGCAGTCCACCGTTTCTTCATTTAAGTCGAAGTATTCCTCAGTTTTGTTTGTGAGCCCTTCTATTATTTTGGTTATCCCCAGGTAGTAGGCGTTCAGGCGCCAGTTGGGTTCTTGTTTGAGTGATTTCCCTTTAAGTTTAACCAATAGGGGGGAGTCGTCCGAGATCCCTCTTGTCAGGAATTCCGCGGACAATAGTCTGTGGGCCATGTTCTTTGTGGTGAAGATGTGGTCGAGCCTAGAGATGGACCTGTGTGCGTTGGAGTTGAATGAAAAGCCCCTATCTAATGTGTTGTTGGGTGTCCTGACCCACGTTTGAGCTATCATGCTGCAACATTTGGTGCTGTGGGCTTAGAAAATGGCCAAAAAGCCCACATGTGTGCCAGAATCCAGGAGAACCATGCAGTTTGTGCGCACACCAAAATGGTTACCTAACTTGCCACCCACCAGTGTAAAGAAAGATCTTTGTTAACAAAATCCACTGTTACTGATGTCAAAAAGTTGCTGAAATCGTGGCTCATCGGACACTTTAAAGATTCAACCCTTTTGTGGGGTTCCACATAACCATTTTACTGTAAGGAGCCCCATCAAAACAATATTAAGCAAGGATTATTTACTACCATGTAAGAACCATTCCTGTTTGGAATGCATTAATCCAAGAAAGATCCCAAAAATGGATGCAGTACCAACAAAATCCTCAAGGCGGCGCTAGCGGTCTAAACTCTGACAGGAGAACTGAGTGCAGTTGCTGACAAAGGAATTTGACTCAGCTGACTTCAAAGGCTGCATTTTAATCAAACATTAGCCACCTGCTGTTCCCAGAGGCCAGAAGCCTGGGAAGCCCTCTCACCTCAAAAGATTCACACCACAGCCCAGGATATCACATGGTCATAATAACCAAATGCAAAGTGACCCCCTGGTCTGCTGACCTAAGCCTCCCAGAGACCACACAATAGGCTCTTGCACTTGAATAGAATATGTTGATTTTGACTGTTTCCTGTCAACAAAGGCCTGCCTGCCAGCAGAGGCATGGTCACTGACCCACCCAAGTCTTGGAGGCGGACTCCAACACTCTGAGAACTGAATTGAAAGCAAAATATATATTTTACAGAAACACTGATAACTCTTTGTAATCAAATGACAGGAATGTATAACTTTGAGAGCCTTAATTTAAAAAATGTACCTTCGATTCAAGCCCAAACTCCAATTTGTGTGATGTTCTGGGGCAAAACCCCGCTATTTATTGACACCACAAACTCTGTGTTTAAGCTAGAGATATGGGAATTTACTGGAGTAGGTATGGACAGCCTGTGTATATGTGTATAACTTTTAATGAAGAACCAAGGTTGTATAACCCACTAAAATCGAAAATAAGTTGCCATTTTTGAATGCGAGCCCTCAGGAAGAGCAGAGTTTGAACAGAGTATACCTCATGTGATATGTGATGGGTGCATGTAATTTTAAACAACTGTGTATCTGTGCAATATGTATTTGAATCAAATATAGATTTGTGGGCAAACTGACCAGGGGAGGATCCTCTGACCCATAAAACCTACAGCATCACTCTGACTCACATTTCCTTCCCCCAATCATGGGAGAGGGGAGAATTGGGCCAATGACAAGTAGAAAGGGGCAGGCTTAGCTAGGCCCAGGCACACACTCAAACACATAAAAAAGAGACTGCTGGGACAGGTAGAGACATTCAATTCCATTTGCTGCGGAGCATGCTGACCGACGACTTCACATCCAGAGATCCAGACTTCAAATCCATCAATCTCCAGAACCTGTAGCAGTACCCAGAAAGCAGAGCAGTATCCAGAATCCAGAGAGGCTAGACCAGCAGAGCAGAGCTGACCCAGATCACTGTGAAGTGCCGAGACCAGAACCGGAGTCCAGTCCAAAACCTGACCAGATCCGTGGCAAGGCCTATTTCAAAAATATATTGTGAGTACCTAGCAGAACTGTGCAGAACCAATCTCTTAGTTAAAATAATCTAATCCAAACTATTTTAATCTAACCAGAACTGCCTCCTAGAAGTTGTCACTTGTTATTTTGTAAAGCTGCACCACTGTCATTTGTCAATTCTGCAGCTGCAAAGCTGTCACCTGTCATTTTCTAGCTGCAAGCTGTAACCTGTCGCTTTGAACTTTTAAAATTTCAAATCCGAAAAACAACCTTCACAAAATTGTTCATAACTCTGTAACCGTTTGGGCTAGGAACTTGGTGTAACTTTCCTCTGAAAGCTTAGAATCTTACCTTACCAACAAGCCTAGATCCGACTTCCTACTCCTTATACTATCTCCTCAATCACGATTCACGCATTCGCGAATTTTGCCACGATTTGCGATTGGGCCCGATTTCTTTACTTGTAAAAAGATAGCTGCTTTTGCCTGAACTGCTAAATTTCGTTTGCCTCTTAAGAACCATCCCTGAATCATTGCTAGAGTGAGCCTGAACTAATATTAACTAGATACCACTCACCCTGAACCTCCTGAAGGGAATTAAAAGCATTTTCAGCATATTTCTCTCTGCATTGTCACCATATTCAAAGCATTTTGCCTGTGTTTCAAAACTCCTATCTGTTGTATAAGCTGCTGGGGGGGAATTGAACTGAATTCTATTTGATTGCATTCCTAAGAACTGTGTGCTCTCATCTTCATCTCCTTACATTGCATAAAAGGGGGGGGGGGTGAATTGTCCAAGAAAGTGATTACATTGGGCCTCATTCCGAGTATGGCGGTAAGGGATAGCGGCCACCGGTAACGAGACCGGTGGCGGTATTCCCCTACCGCCATACTCCGAGTTCCCTCTGCGCCCTCGCCCTTAACGCCTGCTTTGAGCAGGTGTTAAAGTCGAGGGCGCAAAGGGGCCTCCAAGCCAATAACGGTGACCGTAATGAACGGTCACCGTTATTTGCATCTTCCCCATTCCCATTGAGCCCTATGGGGGCTCATTTGGGAATGGGGAAGAGCCGTGGTGAATGGGGAATTACTGCCCCGCCAACCTTGGAATGGGGCGGTGATTCCGCCATCCACCAAGGCGCTGCCGGTCCGGGTACGGCGTCAACCAAGGCGTTAATAGCGCCATTGGTTAGCGCTGCACTCGGAATGAGGCCAATTGTCTTTTGCTGAAATCCTATCAAGTTATTTTCTGTACTGCATTTTCATTCCACATTACATCTATTTGAAACCAAAAAAGTATTGTTGCAATCTTATCCATCCTATACCCACTCATCATTGATTATAAAGAAGTGTGCTAGTGCCAGACTATCCATTATTGATTACTGCTCAGATTAAGTGTGATATTCAATTATTAATTCATTATAAAAGTGTGATATATATATATATATATATATATACTGTTTAATTTTTTTTTCAAATAAACCTTTTAAACTTGCAAAACAGATCTACTTCTTGGCTCAGTGGGGTCAGGGGGAT
Source organism: Ambystoma mexicanum (assembly GCF_040938575.1). Classification (NCBI taxonomy): domain Eukaryota; kingdom Metazoa; phylum Chordata; class Amphibia; order Caudata; family Ambystomatidae; genus Ambystoma; species Ambystoma mexicanum. Next base: position 378,985,657 of record NC_090921.1, on the reverse strand, counting down.
TCTAAGAGAGGGATGTTATACAGGGGTTGTCATCCAGAATCTGAACCTGGACATAAAGATATATCAATAAGGGTTTCCATTCAGTATCCCAGACTAGGCATTGACTTAGCTGTAGTGTTGAATTGAATCCTCTTACAAATTGGGGGCTCGAGCCGGACGTCTGAGTTAGATCTATCACTTGTGCAGCTTAATACAGTGTGCTAACTGACGGGATACATACATCCAGTCGGATCACCACGCTGCATTGCGCTGTAAAGCACTCCTCAAAAGGGACAATCTAAGGAAAAGGTCTGTTTTGCAAAAATAAAATACTAATTTCTGTAAGTCAGGACAGAGACCAATCTCTAGAATGACAACCTTAGTAGACATGAAAATAGCCAGAGAGCACTTCTTACATAAGTTATTTGTGAGAGGTGAGTGGACTCACCAGGACCAAATGGTCTGGTTGCAGGCCATCACGCAACAGGTCACTGAAACAGGGTCAGCTATATGGAGAGATCAGGGTCCCTTACATGTGGGCCTGAGTGAACTATACATGGCTCCTAAAGCTAAGGATGAACAAGACAAGATGGTTAGTATAGCGGCATATTTGTATCTATATATGGGAGCCATGCAAGACAGATGTGCTGAAGGCCACGATCTGGCAAATAGGCAACAGATGGCGTTAGAAAAGGTCCAATCTGACCTGGTCTCTTCTGAGCAGAGGCTGCAGAGGAGCCAGGAGGCAGAAAATGATAGTAGGCAGTATATCATTAAAATAAAAGAGGACATGGATATACTGCAACAGGAAAAGGCTGACCAGGATACCAGAATTCTGGCCTTGCAGACGGAACGCCAAGACAGTTTGGACTCCCTACTGCAGAGCCAGAAAAAGCTGGAGCAACAGATCAATTTCAACAGGGCATGCACAGAGCAGGTAGCCACCCTGAAAATCCAACTAGACAGAGAGAAAGAAGAGAGCAATAAACTGATCCTGAAAGACCTGGATACCCAGGCAGAGTTTGATCAGGAGCGCCAGAAAGCTGGTGCCTTCCAAAGGCAAAGGGGCGACCTGACGGCACAGATGCAGACTCTTAGTCAGGAAAGGGACACCTTAGGCCAGGAAGTCTGCCACTTAAAAAGAAAAATGGAAGAAAATCACCTGGCCCACCAGGGACTGGGTGACCTCCAAAAAGAACACCAGGACTTGCTAGAGCACACCAGGAGGGTGGAGGAAGCTCTGGCAAGACAGGAGCAGGCCAGTAGGGATGGGACTCAGGAGGTAACCCTCCTGCGCAAAGACTGGCCCAGTGCTCCAGGACCAATCAGGAAACGCAGAGAGAGAATGGGGCTCTCTGCCAGGACAATGATAGGCTCCAACAACAGGTAGCGATGCAGGAGAGACTGATAGTTTAGTAAGGCCTTAACTGAGGAAGTGAAGGCGCAGGCTCTTGCATTGCAAAAGGGAGCAGGGGCGGATAGAGACCAGGTTCGCTGGGAAAGGGAAACTCCTGAGCATAACCTCAGGAGCCCTAGTACCAGAGGCCTTTATCTCTCTCAGTCCCTGGACTCTGCCACCCCCATGTCCCCTGGCGCACATGAGCACCGGGCCACAGGGATGGCAGATTACTATCCAGCCAGAAGCATGGGGCTCATAGGCCAGTACCTCCCAGGAATGGATGGGCGGGCATCCGGGTATGGGCACCCAAGCACAGTGCAATTTAGTGGGGAACCCCAGGAGAATAGGCCCATTAAGGGCATCCTGAAAACTTCTGCCCAGTTAGGTCAGTGGGCGGTGGGGGGTACCCATCAAATCCTGGCAGCAAGGAGGAAACTGAAGACTCCTCTGAACGGCGCAGGCACAGGAGACCAGGTCCCCGCATTCTGCCAACCATTCCCAGGCTCGCAGAATCCGGGAAAACCTGGAAGATCAGACAGGAACCTCTGGGAGCAGTGCCTCTGAGTCAGAGGATGAATGGACCAGGGTTACCCGAACCAAAAAGGCCAATAAGGCAAAAAGGGCCTTGCTTAAGGACCCATTGAAAAAGATTAAGGCAATCAGGAGTGTCATCACGCCTTATCATAAGAACGCCAAGTATTCTGTTTGGGAACACTTGGAGCTCTATGAGCAAACGATGGAGACCTTTCATTTGAAGGACAGCCAAAGCTGTATTCAGTATGTAAAGTGGACATTCTCCCCAGAGTACTCCAGTTTCTTTGCGGGGCTGGAGGACCAAAATCATTCAAGGTGGTCCACCTATAGGGCGGCCATCTTGAAAAAATTTTCTGTGCACAGAAATCCCCAAGAGGCTCGCAAGGCAGCCTACAATTTGCAATGTGGGGAGGATCAGGCCCCACAAGAATTCATGCAAGAACTGAAACGTGCCTTTGCGCAGACCACCAGGAGGGTGCGCACAGACAGCAGAGAATTTGTCAATACATTTTTCCATCACTTGCCCAAATACATAATGACCCAGCTCGTGAGAGATTTTCATGAGAAAAGATCTTTAGACTGGGTCATTGAACAGGCTACCCGGATCTATGAGGTGCAGAAGCCTATCGAAAATAAAAATAACGCGCCGAAAAACCCCAAAACCAACAGCACCCCTGCTGCTGCCAAGGTGGCAGAGGTAAAGGTCGCCCCCGTTTTAGATTTGGAGATGGGGGAGCCTAAAAACCTGCCTACACCAAATAATTCACAGCCCAGAAGGCCCTCGGGCCAGTCACAGACAGGGAGTCGAGGAGGTAGTCCCACAAATGGGGTCCCCCGCTCCCCTGACTATGTAAGTCCCAGCTACAAGGGAAACCGACCAATCCTGGGTTATGTGTGGACTCCTCCAGCCCAAGGGGGGGGATCCAGCCAAGCACCTGACCCGGGGAACTTCCCTCCTAACTTCCCCCAGGAGGGCAGAAATTCTCCAAATCCTGGGCAGAACTTTTTCCCCAGGTATCCACCCAATTTCCAGCCCCAAAATCATCCATCCTTCTTTCCCCAATTCCCTGAGCCCAGACAACCTAATCCGGGAGAGGGGAGGCCAAGGGTGGAGGGGTACCAAAATCTTCCCAACCAGGGGTACTACCAGAGAAGGGATAGCTACCCTTCCCGGGATCAGCCCAGGGGGGAAAATAGAGCCCCGTATCAGCCTGAGCGGGTTTCCCAGTTAGAGCGCCAGGTCCAAAATATGGCAGGGGATCTGGGTCACATACTGAGGGCTCAACAGAACCCTCAGATGAGCATGCCACCGCAGAATGCCCCAAAATCTGGACCTGGTGCTCCAGAACAATGACAGGGGCAGCACCCCGATAACACACCGGTTCCCAGGGAGGAGGCACAAGCGGAAGGGGGGTGTAAAACCTTGGAGGAAGCTTCCTTCCCAACTTGTAAACAGCCCCTGGAAAACCAGGAACAGGAAACAAAATCTCCTGCCCCTGAAAGCCTGCCTCCCAAGGAGCAGAGGGGGGGTAGGAGAAACAAAGGACCCAAACAGACCCACTTTGTGGAGGAGGTACAGGTCTTCCAATTTGAGGGAGAGGGATCCTCAGAGGATCCTGGGGAAAGGATCTTCTCCTTTAGAAATGGGGGAACTCCTCCCAAGGAAAAATGGGTCCCAAAGGATGCCAATTCAGACTGGGGAGATATGGAGACTGAGCTACCGCCGCCCATCATCTCATCCCAGAACCCACAATACCGAAATTCCCTGGTTCAAACCAATCCTGATGACTGCCTCTAAAAAGGGGGGGGCGGGCCAGAACCGGAACCAGGGGAACCCACAATGGCTCTGATCTCCAGTTGCCAATTTTTTCTTTCAGATTCCCAAGGTTCTCCAAAGAATTCTGCCCAAATCCCTTCTCCAGCAATGTCCAAAACCAGAAAGTTAGCCCACCAGTTGTCCAAAAATGTGCATTATCTGTGCCCCCTTGAGGAGAAGGAGGGAAGATACTATGCCCCGGTACAAGTACAGGGACAGGGTACAATTTTGGCACTGGTGGACACTGGATCCCAAGCTACCCTTCTGTCCAAAAGGGCCTTTGAGGAACTAAATGCAGGAAGGGGGGAGAATTACCGAATTCCTCTCACCTCTCTTCCTGGACAACTGCAGAACTTTGTTGGGAAGGAAATTCTTGTTGAGGGGACTGCAGACTTGCACATTAAAATTGGGCGACACAAGGTGAAACACCCGGTCATAGTAGTGACTCCAGAGGGCACCCCTTGTTTACTAGGGAATGACCTCCTGAGAAGGTTGTCACCCCTAATAGATTGTGTAAACAAGGTCCTCTGGACCCAGACTAGCCGACCAATAAAAGTAAAACAGAGTGTCAACCATGTTAGTTTAAACGGCACCTGCCACATGGTTGAACAAAAATCTGACCAAGTAGAATTTCACTTCCGGAACAACCAAACTCCAGACGTGACAGTAATAGCAGTAGGACAACAGACTGGTGATGGGGGGTCCTCTCTATTTCTGAAAATCAACCTTCCTTCCAGTTTAAGGTGGTATTCCACACTGGAAGGAAACACCCTGAAATTCTTTACTAATCCACAATCAGAAACTCCCACCCCTATAGTCCAGAAAGATGTGAAATCAGCTCAGAGCCTGGCTGATATTCAGCAAATTGGAGAGCAGTTGTTCATCCCTGTCCAGTTAAATGATGGGAAGGACTCTGTTCTCGCTCGAGTGTGTGTGAACAACGGTAAGAGCTTCATCAGCGAAGCCATGTTCCGCCAACTCCCAAAAAATCCAGCCATTCCCACATTCAAACTGATAGATAAATGGGAAACGGACCTGGAAGCACCTAATTCCAAACATCTCCTGCCAAGCAGGTGTATGCTCAAAATCTCCATAGGCAACAAGAGCATAGTCCATAATTGTTGGGTTGTGCGAGACGTCACTGCCGCCTTTTACTTAGGCAATGACATTCTCAATCGCTTTGCCATTAGTTTGGACCTAATAAACTTCAAAGCTTGGTCCCGATTAGCGGATAATCCCATGGGCTTTGATGATCCAGAAAAAGCATTTAGGTCAGCTCAATTGCTACCTTATGCAGTTGAAATTCAGATCAAAGAGGAAGTCACCATCCCAGAAAGGACCCGACAATTCTCCCTGGAAGTCAAAGTTAAAAGAGGACAACATTTGAAAAACCCTGATGCTTACATACATCTAAATGCTTCTCTCCAACAGCATGGGTTAGGGGTAAACCCAACACCATTAGTTAACATAGAACATGACACCATTCCAATAGAGGTGGATAACAGCGACTTAAAGAGTATTACTCTAGCCGCAGGCACCATTATTGGAATGGCGGTTGATGACCGACATTTTTCCATTGATCTAGGAAATGAACTGTTAGGACCAATCCCCAAGGACTGTTTTGACAGTGACAGTGAGGACAATACAACACCAGACAGGATTTTCACCCGGCATGGGGGGAACTTCCTGGTGTACACGTCCTGCCCTTATGGTAAGGAAGATGTGACTTGTGACTTCAGGAGGGATGAGGTGATTTTCCAGGTCCATGAGGGCTGCCTTTCCCACCTGAAGCCTCCAGTCCAAATCAGCACTCTGACCAGGGACTTCTCCACCCAGCTGGAGGAGGCCGCTGAGATAGCCAAACCAGAAGTCTTTCCAGGCTTCAGGCAGATGCTGGAAGAGAGAGTCAACCTAGCTGATGCCTGTGTGACTCTGGAACAGAAGCAAAAGTTGAAACAAGTTTTCTTGGATTTCCAAGATCTCTTTGCGGTAGACTCATATGACTGTGGTCGCACCGACATCCACACCACAACAATTCCCACGGACCCTGGAATGACTCCAGTGTTTGTGAAGCAATATCGTTTGCCTCTCGCATCCATGGAGTCCCTTACTGAAATAATTAAGAACCTTGAGTCCCGGGGAATAATTTGTCCAATACACAGCACCTTCAATAATCCGGTGCTGGGAATATTGAAGCCAAACGGCCAGTGGAGACTCTGCGCCGACCTCAGGGAGCTCAACAAACGGGTCCATACTTCCCGATGGCCTCTGCCCTGCATTGACCAAGGGCTGGCCCAGATCCAGGGGTCACAGGTATTCACTGCAATAGACCTGACCAATGGATACTGGACTGTGCCTGTCAGTAGGGAGGACCAATACAAGCTGGCTTTTACCTTTGGGGGCCAGCAGTACACATGGACCCGGACTCCCTTCGGATACCTCGACTCCGGCAATTAATTCAACATTTTCCTACACAAGGCCATGCCCGACCTGGGTGCAAGGGGTAACCTGGCTTATGTAGATGATGTCCTCATCAAAGGTTCATCTGTGGAGGAACACATAGCGGAGATCTGTTATGTTCTGACCCAGTTCAGGGCCGCCGGAGCAAAACATTCCTTTCAGAAAGCACAGTGGTGTAGAACCCGTGTTAATTTCTTGGGGCATGAGATTACTCCTCAGGGTCTCTGTCCCCAGGAAAAGAAAGTGGAAGCACTTCAGAAACTGAAAGACCCCACAACTCTGCGGGAACTAAGGAGCCTCCTTGGACTGATTAATTACAGCAGAAAGTTCATTGAGGGCTACGCAGAGATCACCAGACCCCTGATTTATCTCCTGAAGGGGGTGGGGTCAAGTGGGAATGGGGTCCAGAACAAGCCGAGGCAGTAAGACAACTCAAAAAAAGCCTCTCACAAGGACCCTGTCTAGCTTACCCTGTCAGAAACAAGGAGTTCTTCCTGGAGACAGGGTTCTCTAATACGTGCTTGACGGCAGTATTATACCAAAAGCATGACAACGTCAATAAAGTAATCTCCTATGCGAGCAAAACTTTATCCTCTGTGGAAGAAAAATTCAACGATTGTGAGAAGGCACTCCTGACAACGGTGTGGGCATTGAAGAATTACCGCCCGTTTATCCAGGGGGAACACATCATCGTGGAGACTCCACACCAGCCTCTGCAATATCTCCAAAGTGACAGAATCCGGGCCGGAAATGTGAGTAATTCCGAATTACTTCCTGGATTCTGTCAATGCAAGGCTTTCCTGTGGATGTCAGATATGGCCAAAACAAGAAGAGTCCCCTCGCACAAGGTCTGGCATGATTGTGCCAGAGAAAACTGTCTCGAGGGCGAAAGTCTAAAAATCAAGGACAACATGGATGCATAACTTAATTCCCCACACAAAGTCTTTGAAGAGGACAAGTGTGAGGGAATGCCCACTGTCTATGTGGATGGATGCTCTTACCATGTTGACAACAACGGGGAGAAAGAACTGGTGGCCGGCGTAGGGAATGCATGGGTGAATGAGTCCCATGAACCCTCCGCTGGATACAAAATTGGTCCCCGAAGTAGTCAGGTGGCATAATTGAAGGCTGTGCATCAAGCCATCCTCACTGCTGTCCAACATCAACTCCACGAACTGGTCATAATCACAGATTCTGATTATGTACGGAACGGGTTCGTGGAGCACCTGGTTAATTGGAAAACCAGAGGCATGTTATGTGCTAACAACAAACCCTTGAAACATGGGAAGTTGATCCAAAACATTGATGATCTGGTCACCTCGAATGAGTGTCATGATCTCTGCTTCCAAAAGGTCAGGGTTTTCCCAACTCCCTTGGAAGCAGATCCATAACCCAGGTTCCGAGTGCCAACCAGTCCCAATTGGGACCTTTTGGATCCAGTCCTGGCGCCAGTGGCACCAGGCTCATAAATATGCCCAGTCCCAGCGCTGGAAGCGCCGGGCTCATAATGCTTGGGTGGACTTACCTTCAGCAGACCATGCTGCTTACTTGCCTGCCAGTTCAGCCTCTGATCCTCTTCTGTTTGGAACTACTTTTCCTGTTGGGTGGGGCTGGAGCCACTCCCTAGATTCAGAACACTGGAACTCTTCTGGAAGGCAGGAACTCTTTTCTTACCAGGAACTCTTTTCTTACTTAGGCATGGCTGTGGAAGGAGACACCTAAGCACTACAGGAGGCTATTTAAACCACACCCGGTGGATGAATCTTGCTTTGCGTTATTCTGCAACCTCTGCAGCAGAACGCTCATCGTGTCTTCTGCATCCGGTCCTGGGCCTAAGGAAAAAGGCTTACCATCCTGAATCCAGTCTTCAGCAACACCTATAAAGACAAGAAAGAACAGGTTAGCATTCCGGCATCTGAAAGGCAAAGGCTTACCATCCTGAATCCAGTCTTCAGCAACACCTATAAAGACAAGAAAGAACAGGTTAGCATTCCGGCATCTGAAAGGCAAAGGCTTACCTACTCTTCGGCGCTGCATCTCGCATCTGAAAGACAAAACAAGGTGCGTTTAAAGACATTGGGGAACTTTAATACTCACGTGCCATGACTCCTTTCCACATCTAATCCAGTGGGTATTCCGGCACCCTGCAGCCGCTCCGAACTCGTACCTGCAAAATAAACAGACAGTTAGAGCGCATACTGAAGCAGGCAACAAGCGCTTACTTACGTGCTTCCAGGCGCTTCTATTCATCACACGGGCTCCATCTTCAACTCACTTCAGCCCGTCATCCGCCATCGCCGGAACCCTGCAAAACAAGAGACATCATTACTAAAGACTTTAAAGACATTTGAATGACTCGAAACTTACCGTTCGTGCAGTAAACGACGGACAGCAGTCCTCTGAAGTCAAGAGGCCTGCGCTACCTATCCAGTGAAGAAACTGGTTACAGCACCCTGCCCCGAGGCAGATGGAGAGCTCGGCATTCACTTACCTAAGGTGAGAGCGTTAACCTTTGGGGGTCTACAGGAGAGGAGAAGAGGAAAGAGATAGGGACACCCCAATAACCCCAGTTCATTAACCCCATATTTTCTATCTGCAGACATCTTACTCTACACGTCAGGCATACAGTGCACAGAGGTCCAGCCCAAAGAGCCAACCGGGTGCTACACATCACCTTTGAAGATACGGTAGTCGCCCAGTCAAGACCGGCGCCTCTGCGAGAATCAGGTGAGCGTTACAGAACGCAAAGCCTACCGCAAAACTCTCGCCCAGGTGCTATGGAAACCTCGGATACTGACCCCCTAGCCCGGTTACTTGGGGAACTAAGGGCAGAAGTGCATGCAGCTCGTCAGGAAACAAATGCTCTAAGAAGGGAACTAATTATTTCCAAGGAGAGAACAGACAATCTTGCTAGACAAGTGCTACAGTCACAAGCCGGACAGACCCCGTTACCCGCATCAGGGGCAAATCTTCCTTCAACATCCTCTATGAATCCAGTGCAGATCAACCTACCTGGGAATGTACCTCTGGCTCCGCCCGAACGATTTTCTGGTGACCCAAAGAGGTTTGCAGTATTTATCAATCAGTGCCGGTTGCACTTCTTATGCCGGCCAGCAGCCTTTCCAACTGATCAAGCAAAAGTAGCTTTTGTACTTTCGTACCTTAGTGGCAATGCGGCAGACTGGTCGATCCCTCTAGTTAATCAAGATGATCCGATTCTCCATGATTTTCAAGCCTTTCAGCTTAGTATGGAAAAACTGTTCGCAAGACATTCACAGGGGCAGGCCTTGGACAATGAGCTTCTTTCATTGCGACAGGGTAATCAAGACCTTTTGGCTTATATTGCATCTTTCAATAGGCTAATAGTGGAAACTCAATGGCCTGAGGACAAAAGGATTACGCTGTTTTATAGAGGTCTACGTGGAGAGCTCAAAGACGTTTTAGCCCAAGTAGTGAATCCCCCACAAGACTGTTCAGATTATATAGACTTGGTCGTTCAAATAGATCACAGGCTGCAGAACAGGAAGGCCGATCGTTCCAAGTTTGATGCTCGAGTATTTTCCAAACCGCCAACTCCTTCCAAAGGAGTAGACTCCGGGGAACCCATGCAAATAGGGCGTCTGAAAGGTCCTCTAACACAAAGGGAGCGGGAAAGGAGGAAACAGTTGCAATTTTGCCTATATTGCGGAAACTCAGGGCACTTTCTTCGAGACTGTCCGGTGAAACCTGCCAAGAAGGCAGTAGGAGCTGCAGTTACCAAAGTTACAAACTCTGAGCAGGGAAACGACCTCGCCCGACAAGAATAGAGGTCCTCTTGCCGAGCGTGAAAACCAGTTCCGTGACCTCGCATTTCGTGATACCTATGGTCCTCATTAGCCCTGATAATCCGGATCGATTACATGCAATTGAAGCTTACGTCGACAGCGGTGCCATCGGCAATTATGTGGATCATGAAATGGTTTTGAGGATGAATCTAACTCTTTGTCCCAAGGCTGTAAAGGACGTCATTACTACGGTGGATGGTACGGAGATAGCCTCCGGGCCAGTAACGCATACCACTCAAGAGGTGACGCTAGTAAGTCAAGATGGACACCATGAGAAGATCGTGTTCGATGTGATCAAGGCCCCTCAGTTTCAGATTATTCTAGGAATACCTTGGTTAGAGAAACACAATCCTCTGATCGATTGGCGAGCAAGAACGGTCCAGTTTACAGAATGTGTCTCTACTTGTCACCCTCCACCTGGTGTTGCACTGGCAGCAATTTCTTCAGAGACTCCCCAGTTACCTCCCGAATACCTAGAATACCAAGATGTTTTCTGGAAGGATCAGGCTAAATCTCTACCTCCTCATAGGTCTTATGACTGCCAGATAGACCTGATACCTGGATCTACTCCTCCCTGTAGTAGAATTTATGCCCTCACCGAGCCTGAGAACCTTCACCTTCGACAATACCTGGATCAATACCTGGCAAATGGGTTTATTCGTCCTTCCAAGTCCCCTGCTTCTTCAGCTTTGTTCTTCGTTCCAAAAAAGGAAGGAGACCTTAGAACTTGTATCGATTATCGCTCCCTGAACCAGATCACCGTTAAGAATAGATATCTGTTACCTTTGATCCCTGAACTCCTGGACCAAGTCAGAAAAGCATGCATATATACAAAGCTGGATCTTAGAGGAGCTTACCACTTGGTACGAGTAAAAGAGGGCGATGAATGGAAGACGGCCTTCCGCACCAAGTATGGGCTATTTGAATATCAGGTCATGCCCTTCGGACTTTGCAATGCCCCGGCCGCCTTTCAATATTTTATGAACGATGTCCTCAGAGAGCTCATAGATGTATGTGTTCTTGTTTACATTGACGACATCCTCGTTTATTCTTCATCGGAATCTGAACATCGGAAACACGTGAAAATGGTCCTCGAAAGATTGCGTCAACACAAACTTTTCGCTAAGTTGGAAAAATGTGTTTTCAACGTGACTGAAGTTGAATTCTTGGGATTCATATTATCACCTGGCGGAGTGCGTATGGATTCAAAGAAGGTCGATGCAGTTCTCAAATGGCCATCACCATCCTCCGTAAAAGGTGTGCAAAGCATGTTAGGCTTCGCTAACTTTTACCGCAGGTTTATCCCCGAATTCTCTCGAATAGTCCAGCCCATCACTGCCTTGTTAAAGAAAAACAAACATTTTGAATGGTCTACCGAGGCGGAACAAGCTTTCCAGGATTTGAAGACTAAATTTATCTTTGCACCAATCTTAAAACACCCTCGCCCCGAACTCCCCTACATCGTTGAAACTGATGCTTCAAGCCTTGCCATGGGGGCAGTTCTATCACAAAAGGACCCGGTAACCAATCAGTTGCATCCCGTGGCATTTTGGTCCCGCAAATTCTCGCCTCCTGAAATCAATTACACGATTACTGACAAGGAACTTCTGGCTATCAAGTCTGCCTTTAAGGCTTGGCGGCATTATCTGCTGGGGGCCCGACACACCGTTACTGTGATTACGGATCACCGAAACCTGCAATATTTGAAGACCGCAAAAGCCCAATCCTCTAGACAACTCCGTTGGGCATTATTCTTTGCCGAGTTTGACTTCATAATTACCTATCGACCTGGTACAAAGAACGGTAAAGCCAATGCCCTTTCTCGGATGGGAGTGGAAGAACACTTGGTCAACCCTAAACCTGTACCAATCATTCCCGAACAAAGAATTCTGGGTGTAATCGCCACAGAATCCATAGAGGAAGTTAAGGATAAAGCCAGGCAACTTGTAACTCCAGCAGACATACAGAATTGGCATCTGCAGGGAAAGGACTTTGCAGTAAAGGACAACTTATTGTATTTCCAAGAACGATTATACCTACCCAGCACAGATTTACAGAAAAAAGTAATCTCTTGTTATCACGACTCTTTAATGGAAGGTCATCCCGGTATAGCCAAGACCTCAGAAAAGATCAAGCGCTACTTCTGGTGGCCGTCTTGGAAAAAAGATATCAGAGACTTTATAATGTCCTGTGGAGTATGCGCCCAAAACAAGAGTCAAAAGGAAAGACCAGCAGGCCTCTTACGCCCTATTGACATCCCACCTCGCCCTTGGCATACGCTTTCTATGGACTTCATCACCGATCTACCTCCATGCTCCGGATACAATACGATTCTAGTAATCGTGGACTTATTCTCCAAGATGGCGCATTTCATTCCGCTCAAAGGCTTGCCAACAGCAGCAACTCTGGCCCGAGAATTTCTCGAAAACATCGTCCGACTGCACGGTTTTCCTTCGGTTCTAATTTCGGATCGAGGTAGTCAATTTATTTCTCATTTTTGGCGAAGTTGCTGTCGGTCGGCTCAAATTGATGTGAGACTATCGACCAGTCACCACCCTCAGACCGACGGACAAACCGAGAGGACCAATCAAACTCTGGAACAGTATTTACGCTGCATGCTGCAACAAACTGAAAAAACTTGGAAAGATATCCTTTGGATAGCCGAGTATGCCTACAATAACTCTGTCCATTCGGGAACTGGGAAAACCCCGTTTTTTCTTTTGTACGGCAGTCACCCTCGAACCTCGGAGTTGGATCCCCTCCAAGATCTTGAAACACCAGCAGTAGACTACCTGCATTCTACAATCACCCAAGCCTTTAAGGAAGCTGTTTCTCACCTTCAAAGGGCTAAAGAACAATACAAGAAAGGAGCAGATCAACATCGGAAGGAAGCCCCTCACTATCAAGTAGGGGATCAAGTCTGGTTATCCACCAAATATCTACCTCTAAAAGGGCCACGCACATTCAACCCAAGATACCTTGGTCCCTATTCCATCACTACCATAGTAAACCCAGTAGCGGTCAAGTTGGACTTGCCCCCGCACATGAAGATACATCCGGTCTTCCACGTCTCTCTATTAAAACCTGTGCAACCTCAAACCCGACTAACCAAATCTCCAAAACCTATCCTAGTGGATGGAGATTGTCAAGACCGGTGGGGGGGGTCTGTACTTCCGCTCTCTATATGGTAGAGGAGAGGCACAGAAGACCCCAGCCAAGATTCTCGATTACGGTAGCGATGGACGAGCAATCAAGGCCTAGCTTCTCAGGAGGTGATGCAGGCTGGTTCTTAAGTACAGTGTATCCCCAAGCCCCCCTCAAAGGAATGTCCACACACTGTATTACTGAAAACACAGTCTTTATATAATTAATATTCAAGGGTTATGTACACTTATCACAATAACGCACTTTGTGCTCAGGAAAATCAGCAATGGTAAATATCTACAATTCTAAAGTGGTACCACTAATATTAGACCTCATTAAAGTGCATTCACAATACTGTTAAAATGGCACACAGATCAATAAGAAGGAAACCAGCAATAGAGAGAGGAGAGATAACAGAGGGTTGAAACAATAGGCAGAATACTGGCCCCTACCACTGGACACAGTTCTGTGTGGAGATCCCCCCACCTGGGCAACCTGTAAAATAAAGGGATATGACACAAGCCCAGTCCATATATTGTTCAACAGTCTTATTCTCTCCTACAATGTTTTTACCCCCCCAATGTACCTGGTGGAGTCGAGTTCTTCGAAGAGGCGTCGACAGATCCTTCTTGAATGACCCCCTTTTAAGCAGGAGTCACGGATCGTCGAGAGGCGTAGAGAAACGTCGAAGACCTCGGGGTTCGGCGACGGGGAATCGACGGCCCTTCTTGAATGCCTTCCCTTTCAAGCGGGAGGCACGGGGCGTCGAACGTCCGTCGACAAACGAGGTAGAATGATGTCGAAGAGGCGGCAGCTTCGTCCGAGCGGTGCTCGTCGGCGTCGGGGCGTCGGCGTCCTGCAAGGCGGAGGTGTGCGGGGCACCTCGATGACAATAGTTCTGGACCGCAAAGATTGTAGAGACGGGAGCCCAGCAAGGGCGTCGAGTCGCTCGAGTCTTTGGGATCGTGAGGTGGCGGGAAACCCACCGGCGGATTCTCCTCGGCGCGTTGGTCGTCCTCGACTTTCTCCGGCAGGGCAAAAGCGGTCGACGGTGCGGACGAGGGAGTCCTTCGAGTCAAATGTTCTTAGGCAAGGAGCGGACGGCTCCGGTCGTCGGCGGCACGGCGTCAAGTGGTTCCCACGGCTGGGCAACACAACTTCGACGGGCCTCCAGCGGTTACACAGACCTGCGAACCCTGGTCGACGGCAATGGACTTCGACAGCGTCGAGGTCCGGGTGCTTCACTTCGATCTCCTCGGCGGTCCCGTCTCGGGTCGGCAGCCTTTCGAGGGTCTGACTTCCAGGGCGCTTCGGCGAAGATTCAGCGGTGCTCGATGGTCCCTCGGAGCACGGGAAGAGGGCGCCTTACCAGGTCCTCTCTCGGGTCAGTCCTCGACGATTTCGACAACCTTCAGTTCCGTCGAAGCAAATGCCACAGCAAGTCTTCTTCTTCCAGCTGGACGTCGAGGATCAGCAAATCCAGTTACTCTTGAGTGGAGACTCAGCTTCTGAATGCTTCTGAACAATTTCCAGTGGTGAGAGGTCCCCAGATATACTATTCTGTCTCTCATCCACACTGCTGGCACACACACAGCAGCCAATCACACAGAAGGGCATTCATGCAGTCAGTCAGCCAATCAGGCACACAGTGCATTCAGGCCACACTCCTCCCTTTCAGACACTCACAACAAGGAATGTGGATTGGGACAAGTACCCAGCCATTCAACACTACACACTGCATTCAGGCCAGTTTCGGGCAGGGCTGTCTCAGTCTTTGTCTCTCATGCCAGAAACCAGACAACCACAACAAGGAGTGTATATTGGTCACACACTCCATTCACCCAGGTCCCACCCACAGGAGGTACCCATAACATACAGTCACTGGGAAGGCTCCAGTCAGTCTAGCTGGGCCTTTACAACAACACCATATATGGAACTTCCACCCAACAGCCAGTCAGGGGGAAGGGACAGAGTCAGGGCTTCCCAGGACTTTGGGAAAAACAAGATAACAGGCAATAGAAAGCAAGAGGCCACAGGGGCCATCTTGTTTCCTATCAGGAATCAACTGATTCCAATGGCAGGGCCTGGGTATCCCAAAATGGAGGACACCCAGAGCACCTGTCAAATTCAGCATGGAGCTGCCACCAGCCCATACCCTGCTCTGTGGGCCACCCACAGGTGCCCAAAAACATACACTAGGGGCACAGGGTTGTACCCCTACCCATGGGTGCCATAAGGGTATCCCATGGGTCTGTTCACCAAACCAAAAGAGAGCTGCACTGCCAGGAGTCCCTCATGGACTCCTGGGCAGAAAACATGACAGAACACACGGTAAAAACAGAAAAAGGACAAGGATTCAGAGGCCCTGTCCCTCAGATGCATTTCCGGCATCACAGTCGCCCCCCCCAGACTGAGGTGGAGGGTGCCTAATCTCCCACGGGATAGACACCCTCATCCAGACGGTCAACATACCTTCTGGAAAGGCCATCTGCATTATCGTGACTCTTCCCTGGTCTGTGCTCTATGGTGAAGTCTAGCCCTTGTAGGCTAATCGACCACCTGAGCAATTTCGGATTCTCACCCTTCATCTGCATAAGCCACTTCAGGGGCTTATGATCTGTTTGGACCTTGAAGGTGGACCCCGTAAGGTAGGGCCTAAAACGCCTAAGGCTCCAAACTATACTAAAACATTCCTTTTCAACAGTAGCCCACCTAAGTTCTCTACCCTTGAGTTGTCTACTGATGAATATGATAGGATGTTCTCTCCCTTTGTCATCTAACTGGGACAAGACAGCTCCAATTCCGGTGTCGCAGGCATCCGTCTGGACGATAAAGGGTCGGCTGTAGTCAGGCGCACTCAACACAGGTGCCCTACACAGACTTTCTTTCAAGCCATCAAAGGCCCTCTGACAGTCTTCAGTCCAATTAACCTTCCTAGGCTGTTTGGGTGAAGTTAGAGCTGTCAGGGGTGCAGCTATGGTTCCATAGTCTGCCATGAAATTGCGATAGTACCCAGTGAGGCCCAAAAAGGCTCTCACCTGGGTTTGAGTAGTGGGAGTCTCCCAGTTCTGTACGTCCTGTACTTTACTGGAGAGAGGTTGGATTTGACCCCCTCCTACCTCATGACCAAGATAGGTAACTTTCCCCTGAGCTATCTGGCACTTGGTGGCCTTGATAGTGAGGTTAGCCCTTTTCAAGGCCTGCAACACCTTATCCAGATGTGTCAAATGCTCTTCCCAGGTGGAACTGTAGACGGCAATGTCGTCTAAGTAAGCCACACAAAAGGCTTCCAGCCCACTGAGCGCATGGTTGACCAATCTCTGGAAGGTGGCAGGGGCATTCTTCAACCCAAAGGGCATGACCCTAAACTGGTAGAGTCCCTCAGGTGTGGAGAATGCCGTCTTTTCCTTGGCATGGTCCGTCAGAGCTATTTGCCAATAGCCTGAGGTAAGGTCAAAGGTGCTCACAAATTTGGCAGCACCTATAGTGTCCACGAGCTCATCAGCCCTGGGCAATGGGTGCGCGTCAGTTTTGGTGACGGCATTGACTCCTCGGTAGTCCACACAGAACCTCCAATCCTTGGTACCCGCCGGGGAACTTGCCTTGGGGACAAGGACCACTGGACTGGACCAGGGACTGGTGGAGGGTTCAATAACACCCAGATCCAACATCTTGGCGACCTCAGCCTGGATGTGGTTTTTGACGGTATCTGACATACGATAGCTCCTGCTTTTGACAGGCACACTGTCACCAGTGTCAATTTCGTGCTTACACCACGGTGTAAGGCCCGGTGTCAGTGAAAACAGAGGGGCATACTGCTGGAGCAAAGCCCGGCAGGCCCTCTGCTGCTCTGTTGTCAAATCGGGAGAGAGTTGTACTCCCTCCACTGAGCCATCCTGAGGGTTGCTATGCAGCAAATCAGGAAGGGGCTCACTCTCATCCTCTTCTTGCCCTGAAGCTAGCAAGAGACATGAGACCTCTGCTCGCCTGTGGAAAGGCTTGAGCCTGTTGACATGGAATACCTGGGGGGCTACCCCAGAGGCTCCCATGTCCACCAGATAATTGACTTCGCCCATCTTGGAGATGATCCTGAAGGGTCCAGTCCACTTGTCTGCCAAAGCTCTAGGCTTGGTAGGCTCCATCACAAGGATTTCCTGTCCCGGAGTCCAATCCACTTGCGAAGCTTTCAGGTCATGCCAGTACTTATTCAATTCCTGGCTGGCCTTGAGATTTGCTGTTGCCTGACCCATCATTTGTGTCATCCTCCGCCTGAGGCCTAACACATAGTCCCCCACTTGCTTGGCGGGACCTGGAGGGGTGGCTTCCAAGCCTTCTCGGATCAAGGCGAGGGGCCCCCTCACGGGATGTCCAAAGAGTAACTCAAAGGGGCTGAAACCAACACCCTCTTGAGGTACCTCTCTGTAAGCAAACAGCAGGCATGGCAGGAGGAGATCCCATTTCCTCCTTAGGGGCTCTTCCAAAGCACCTAGCATGCCCTTGAGAGTTTTGTTAAATCTCTCAACCAGACCATTGGTCTGGGGGTGGTAAGAGGTGGAGAACTTGTAGGTTACCCCGCACTCTTTCCACATGGTTTTCATGTAACTAGACATGAAGTTGGATCCTCGGTCAGAGACAACCTCCTTGGGGAATCCAACACGGGTGAAAATGCCCAGGAGAGCCCTGGCAACCACCTTGGCAGTAACAGTCCGAAGGGGTATTGCCTCAGGGTACCTGGTGGCATGATCTACCAAGACCAGGATGAACCGATGTCCACCTGAAGTGGGAGGGTCAAGGGGACCGACGATGTCGATGCCCACCCTCTCAAATGGTGTGCCAACCACTGGTAATGGCTGCAGTGGGGCAATGACCCTGCCTCCAGTCTTGCCAGACAACTGACAAGTTGGGCAGGTCCTGCAGTGGGACTCCACCTCTACTCCCATCCGTGGCCAGTAGAAATGGGCAGAGAGCCTCTGCTTAGTCTTCTTGGTCCCAAGATGACCAGCCAAGGGCACCTCATGCGCCAACTGCAGTAGGAAGGGCCTGTAAACCTGGGGTACCACCAACCTCTTGCGGGCACCAGGTTCGGGCTTAGTGGGCTCACTAACAAGGAGCTCACCCTCCCAATAAATCTTGAATGTCCTAGGCACTTCACCTTGTGCCTGGGACAGGGCCTGTTTCCTCAGGCCCTCGAGAGAGTGGCACTCTCTCTGTCCCTTACAGAAGTCTGCCCGGGAGGGTCCCCCTTCAGCTAACAAGCATTGAAGGTCGGGATGATCCTCCGGGTTGAGAACCTCTCCCACAGGAGAGTCTTCTGTCTCTTCTCCCACAGGAGTTGAGTTTGGGTTTTCCGCTGGACCCAGCCCGTCCGGAGCATGGATCCCATTGGGTGCTGTCGGAACAGCAGGAAGAGAAGGTGTTCCCTCCACAGAGGTGGCCTTCTTGGTCTTCCTTCTTCTTGCCTTAGGCCTCGCCTTTGGCTCGGATACCTGACTCACAGCCAGACCCGGTGTCACCTGTGACCTAGTGACTGCAGCAGCAGTCATGGGAAGACCATCCGAGATCAACCCCAACTCTACTAGATCATTTCCTAACAGAATGTTAGCAGGGACATTGTCCTGAACCAGGACAGGAAGCCTTGCTGTCTTGTCTCCAATCATGAGTGTGACTAGGGCTACAGGCGATAATTTGGGAGGCCCACCAGCTAACCTGGTGGTTTGCAGAGGAGCACCTTCATAGTCCTCTGGCTTGAGCAGGGTCCTGTCCACCACTGTCATGCTTGCCCCAGTGTCTCTCAAACCAGTAGAAGGCTGGCCATTCAAGAGGACACTTCTCAAAAATCTACGGGTGTTCTGTGGGATAGTCGCCAGTACTTCTGCGTACTGGTCCCAGGCCCCAAGGGACACTAAGGAAATCTCTACTGGAGCACCAAATGTGATTCCTGTAGAGGAGGGGAGGACAGTGGCCTCCACCTCAGACACGGGGTAAGGGTAGGTCAGGCTGACAGCCTGTACTCCAAGTGCCTTACCTTTACACTTGGGGTCACCCCTTTTGTGATCCAGAGCCCCACAATCCCAACAAGTGCCAGGAGTGCGGGGTACGGTACTGGAACCACTGGGAGCCTGCTTTGCAGCAGGTGGACCACTACTCTTATTCCCACCCACAGAGGACTTATCCCCACTAGATTTTTGGGTCTTAGGAGAGGAAGGTTTTGGTTTACCCGACTGTGACTGCTTTTGGGACTCCTCAGCTTTCTGAGAGGCCCCCTTTTCTTTGTCCTTGTCCTTCCCACTGGAGTCCTTAGGGGACACCCGGTGGGAGACCCACTTGTCAGCCAACCTAGCCAGCTTAAAGGGGTCCAAAATGTTCTGGTCAGCCACATACTGACGCAGCTCTGGTGAACAGGCTTCAGAAAAATGCTCAAAAAACAAGAGGTGGGACAACTCAACAAAAGTTTTCACCTTGTATCCATCAATCCACCCCATCATGTTCATGTGCGCAGTACTCACCCAGTCAACCCAAGACACATTCTCTCTTTTCTTAAATTCCCTGAACCTTTTAAGGTATTGGGCAGGTGTCTTGCCAAACTTGGCAATCAAAGCAGACTTCATACACTCATACTGACCCCTTTCTTCCACACTCAGCTTCAGAATACAGTCATATCCAGTTTGAGGCACTCTGCTTAACAAACACTTAGCCCAATCTCTTTTATCTACATCATGAATTGCACAAGCCATTTCAAACGCTTCAATCCATTGGAGGATATCTGAACCCTCCACAAACACACCAACCAAATCTTTCATAAACTTGGTGGCTGGGGACCTGCCACTCTCAATTGGTCTAGCTGAAGTCTCCACTCTAGCTCTCTCTAGCTGGATTCTCTGACATTCAGTGTCCTTGTCTTTGAGCGCAAGATCCCTATTCTTGAGTTCCACTTGCTGTGCCAGCTCCTCTTTCTTAAGCTCAGCTTCTATTTCCAACTTGCGATATTCAAAGGCCAATTTCATCCTTAATAACTCAAGTTCCATGGAATTGCTGGGGTTTGGAACAGAGGCAGCAGGAATGGTGGCATTCCCAGAAACAGATTCAGCGACAACCCCAGGGGCAGAGTCCTCACTGGTTGCATCCCCCCCTTCATCAAGGGTTTCACCATCAGTCTGGTAGTCCACCAGGGCAGCTATCAGCTCAGCCCTAGACTTATCCACAAAGTCCAACTCCCTGGCTTCACAAGCACTCTGGAGAGCCTCTAAGCTCATCCGAGTCAATTTACCATTTGCAATGGGCTCCATTGCCTGTAATGCAGTTATTTGGTACACACCCAAACCTTAATCTAATAAAGTGCGGATATTTTGTAAGTGGCACGGTTATACACTGAGTCTTAAAACCATAAGCATCCCACCGCTGCCACCAGCTTGTCAAGACCGGTGGGGGGGGTCTGTACTTCCGCTCTCTATATGGTAGAGGAGAGGCACAGAAGACCCCAGCCAAGATTCTCGATTACGGTAGCGATGGACGAGCAATCAAGGCCTAGCTTCTCAGGAGGTGATGCAGGCTGGTTCTTAAGTACAGTGTATCCCCAAGCCCCCCTCAAAGGAATGTCCACACACTGTATTACTGAAAACACAGTCTTTATATAATTAATATTCAAGGGTTATGTACACTTATCACAATAACGCACTTTGTGCTCAGGAAAATCAGCAATGGTAAATATCTACAATTCTAAAGTGGTACCACTAATATTAGACCTCATTAAAGTGCATTCACAATACTGTTAAAATGGCACACAGATCAATAAGAAGGAAACCAGCAATAGAGAGAGGAGAGATAACAGAGGGTTGAAACAATAGGCAGAATACTGGCCCCTACCACTGGACACAGTTCTGTGTGGAGATCCCCCCACCTGGGCAACCTGTAAAATAAAGGGATATGACACAAGCCCAGTCCATATATTGTTCAACAGTCTTATTCTCTCCTACAATGTTTTTACCCCCCCAATGTACCTGGTGGAGTCGAGTTCTTCGAAGAGGCGTCGACAGATCCTTCTTGAATGACCCCCTTTTAAGCAGGAGTCACGGATCGTCGAGAGGCGTAGAGAAACGTCGAAGACCTCGGGGTTCGGCGACGGGGAATCGACGGCCCTTCTTGAATGCCTTCCCTTTCAAGCGGGAGGCACGGGGCGTCGAACGTCCGTCGACAAACGAGGTAGAATGATGTCGAAGAGGCGGCAGCTTCGTCCGAGCGGTGCTCGTCGGCGTCGGGGCGTCGGCGTCCTGCAAGGCGGAGGTGTGCGGGGCACCTCGATGACAATAGTTCTGGACCGCAAAGATTGTAGAGACGGGAGCCCAGCAAGGGCGTCGAGTCGCTCGAGTCTTTGGGATCGTGAGGTGGCGGGAAACCCACCGGCGGATTCTCCTCGGCGCGTTGGTCGTCCTCGACTTTCTCCGGCAGGGCAAAAGCGGTCGACGGTGCGGACGAGGGAGTCCTTCGAGTCAAATGTTCTTAGGCAAGGAGCGGACGGCTCCGGTCGTCGGCGGCACGGCGTCAAGTGGTTCCCACGGCTGGGCAACACAACTTCGACGGGCCTCCAGCGGTTACACAGACCTGCGAACCCTGGTCGACGGCAATGGACTTCGACAGCGTCGAGGTCCGGGTGCTTCACTTCGATCTCCTCGGCGGTCCCGTCTCGGGTCGGCAGCCTTTCGAGGGTCTGACTTCCAGGGCGCTTCGGCGAAGATTCAGCGGTGCTCGATGGTCCCTCGGAGCACGGGAAGAGGGCGCCTTACCAGGTCCTCTCTCGGGTCAGTCCTCGACGATTTCGACAACCTTCAGTTCCGTCGAAGCAAATGCCACAGCAAGTCTTCTTCTTCCAGCTGGACGTCGAGGATCAGCAAATCCAGTTACTCTTGAGTGGAGACTCAGCTTCTGAATGCTTCTGAACAATTTCCAGTGGTGAGAGGTCCCCAGATATACTATTCTGTCTCTCATCCACACTGCTGGCACACACACAGCAGCCAATCACACAGAAGGGCATTCATGCAGTCAGTCAGCCAATCAGGCACACAGTGCATTCAGGCCACACTCCTCCCTTTCAGACACTCACAACAAGGAATGTGGATTGGGACAAGTACCCAGCCATTCAACACTACACACTGCATTCAGGCCAGTTTCGGGCAGGGCTGTCTCAGTCTTTGTCTCTCATGCCAGAAACCAGACAACCACAACAAGGAGTGTATATTGGTCACACACTCCATTCACCCAGGTCCCACCCACAGGAGGTACCCATAACATACAGTCACTGGGAAGGCTCCAGTCAGTCTAGCTGGGCCTTTACAACAACACCATATATGGAACTTCCACCCAACAGCCAGTCAGGGGGAAGGGACAGAGTCAGGGCTTCCCAGGACTTTGGGAAAAACAAGATAACAGGCAATAGAAAGCAAGAGGCCACAGGGGCCATCTTGTTTCCTATCAGGAATCAACTGATTCCAATGGCAGGGCCTGGGTATCCCAAAATGGAGGACACCCAGAGCACCTGTCAAATTCAGCATGGAGCTGCCACCAGCCCATACCCTGCTCTGTGGGCCACCCACAGGTGCCCAAAAACATACACTAGGGGCACAGGGTTGTACCCCTACCCATGGGTGCCATAAGGGTATCCCATGGGTCTGTTCACCAAACCAAAAGAGAGCTGCACTGCCAGGAGTCCCTCATGGACTCCTGGGCAGAAAACATGACAGAACACACGGTAAAAACAGAAAAAGGACAAGGATTCAGAGGCCCTGTCCCTCAGATGCATTTCCGGCATCACAATGGAGAACTCGAGTTTGAAGTCAAAAGCATTCTGGACTCCAAGATCTCCAAATCTAAACTATTCTACCTAATTGACTGGAAAGGCTACGGCCCCCAAGAGAGATCCTGGGAACCTGCTGAATATGTCCACGCTCCTCGCCTAATCAAAAGATTTCACCGAACATTTCCTGACAAGCCAAAACCCCCGGAGAAGCCCGGTTTGGGAGGGGCCTTGAGGGGGGGTACTGTCATGATCTCTGCTTCCAAAAGGTCAGGGTTTTCCCAACTCCCTTGGAAGCAGATCCATAACCCAGGTTCCGAGTGCCAACCAGTCCCAATTGGGACCTTTTGGACCCAGTCCTGGCGCCAGTGGCACCAGGCTCATAAATATGCCCAGTCCCAGCGCTGGAAGCGCCGGGCTCATAATGCTTGGGTGGACTTACCTTCAGCAGACCATGCTGCTTACTTGCCTGCCAGTTGAGCCTCTGATCCTCTTCTGTTTGGAACTACTTTTCCTGTTGGGTGGGGCTGGAGCCACTCCCTAGATTCAGAACACTGGAACTCTTCTGGAAGGCAGGAACTCTTTTCTTACCAGGAACTCTTTTCTTACTTAGGCGTGGCTGTGGAAGGAGACACCTAAGCACTACAGGAGGCTATTTAAACCACACCCGGTGGATGAATCTTGCTTTGCGTTATTCTGCAACCTCTGCAGCAGAACGCTCATCGTGTCTTCTGCATCCGGTCCTGGGCCTAAGGAAAAAGGCTTACCATCCTGAATCCAGTCTTCAGCAACACCTATAAAGACAAGAAAGAACAGGTTAGCATTCCGGCATCTGAAAGGCAAAGGCTTACCATCCTGAATCCAGTCTTCAGCAACACCTATAAAGACAAGAAAGAACAGGTTAGCATTCCGGCATCTGAAAGGCAAAGGCTTACCTACTCTTCGGCGCTGCATCCCGCATCTGAAAGACAAAACAAGGTGCGTTTAAAGACATTGGGGAACTTTAATACTCACGTGCCATGACTCCTTTCCACATCTAATCCAGTGGGTATTCTGGCACCCTGCAGCCGCTCCGAACTCGTACCTGCAAAATAAACAGACAGTTAGAGCGCATAGTGAAGCAGGCAACAAGCGCTTACTTACGTGCTTCCAGGCGCTTCTATTCATCACACGGGCTCCATCTTCAACTCACTTCAGCCCGTCATCCGCTATCGCCGGAACCCTGCAAAACAAGAGACATCATTACTAAAGACTTTAAAGACATTTGAATGACTCGAAACTTACCGTTCGTGCAGTAAACGACGGACAGCAGTCCTCTGAAGTCAAGAGGCCTGCGCTACCTATCCAGTGAAGAAACTGGTTACAGCACCCTGCCCCGAGGCAGATGGAGAGCTCGGCATTCACTTACCTAAGGTGAGAGCGTTAACCTTTGGGGGTCTACAGGAGAGGAGAAGAGGAAAGAGATAGGGACACCCCAATAACCCCAGTTCATTAACCCCATATTTTCTATCTGCAGACATCTTACTCTACACGTCAGGCATACAGTGCACAGAGGTCCAGCCCAAAGAGCCAACCGGGTGCTACACATCACCTTTGAAGATACGGTAGTCGCCCAGTCAAGACCGGCGCCTCTGCGAGAATCAGGTGAGCGTTACAATGAGGGTCATTCCAAAGTAGAGGGACCAGACAAAACTGGAAATGACTTAGCCGATCAGCTGGCCAAAACCGGGGCCATCCAAGGGGATCTAATTGAGATTGAGTCCCTGTTGGGGGAAATCCAGGTCACTGCTATCACTAGGTCCCAGACAAATGCTCAGAATGATCTTTCAATTGCACAATGGAGTATGGAGACCCCTGATGCTGATTTGATTACCGCTCAGAAGGGGGATCCAATAATTGGTAAATTTTACCAACACATTGAGGACCCTGAGAACTTTCCCCTGACGGATACCGATTACAACGGGAAAGAGGACCTTAGAGTGTTGATGAAATGTCCAAAAATGTTCCGGATCCAAGACGGTTTGTTGGTAAGGAAATCCCAAGTTGGCCATGATCAGTGGGTGGTTCCTACCTCCTTCCGAAGCCTGATGTTAAGTCACGCCCATGAAGCGGCTACCGCCGGTCATAGGTGGTTTCATACAACACTTGAGATCTTAAGAGAGGTTGCCTACTGGCCACACATGGGCCAGGACCTCAACCAATATTTGAAGGGTTGTCTTGTGTGTGCACAATTTCAGCCAACATCCCTCACACACCGGGCGCCTCTCCAAAAGAGGGGAATGACACTCCCATGGTCAGATTTACAAATCGACTTTGTAGGCCCCGTGATTCGCTCCGCTAGGGGGAATAAGTACATGTTGACTGTGACATGCTTGTTTACCAAGTGGGTGGAATGTCTCCAAGCCCCAAACTGCAAGGCAGAAACGGCAGCTGCCTTGATGATTAACCACATCTTTTCCCGTTTTGGTCTACCTCAAACGATTGAGTCAGACAGAGGTAGCCACTTCACCAGTGAAGTGATGACAAAGATGTGGGAGATACTGGGGGTCAAGAGAAAGCTACACATTGCTTACAGGCCGGCTTCTTCCGGAGCAGTAGAACGCTACAACCGGACAATTGTGAGCATCTTAAAAAAGTTTGTGGCAGATTCTGGGCCAAGTTGGGATATCCGATTACCTCTTCTCCTAATGGCCATCAGATCTACCCCTTCATCTGCAACCAAAATGTCACCATTCGAGTTGATGACTGGGCGCAAGATGGTGCTTCCTCAGCATTTGCTCTACAGGACCCAAGAGCAGACACTGATAAATGCCTCCACAACTAATGAGTATGTGGAGAATTTAAGGAAACACCTCCAACATGCTTTTGCTTATGCTCAGCGGAATCTAGAAAGATCAGCTGATAGCATGAAGACCCACTATGACCTGAAAACTTCCCGGAAGGAATATCAGGTGGGGGACCGGGTCTATTTATACAACTTCCAAAGAAACCAGGCAAGACAGCGCAAATATTTGCCTACATGGAAGAGACCCTTTGAGATTATAGACAAGATCTCCCCTGTGGCCTACAAGATACGCATCCCCAAAGGCGGTTTGGCAGAGGAGGAAGACAAGTGGGTCCACATAAACCAGTTGAAGTGTTGCCATCCCAGGCACACTTTGCAGCAACTGGAGGAGTCCTCTGCAATCCCAGAGGATACCGCTCCAGAGTAATTCAATTCCAACCCTAAAAGATCCTACATATAGCCTATCAAATTCTGTGTTTCTCAAGTTTATGTGTTCCTGTCTCTTAATTTAAAAAAATGTGCATGTTCATATCTGTTGAGTTCTAAAATATATATGCCACCCCACTATATCAATGGTGGGGGAGAAATGTCCATAAATAGGTATTGCCGCTTTTCCTTTGTCGTCCTAGGAGAAAGAAAACCTGGAGACTGGCCAAGGATGACGATCCGGAGACCGGGAGCAGAGACCCAAGGGGCCCGGGGTACCGCCCAATATTCCCATCAGGACCGGGGAGGAGAACCGATCGATCAGTACCGGATGGAGGAAAAAATGCTGAACTGTGCCAGTTGCAGAATTGGGAGAAGATTATGCGGACATACCAGTACGTGGGTCAAAACACTCTTTGCACCCGACTCCCCATCGACTCAGATTTAAAGTGCAGTCGGGTGGGGGGGCCTTGTTGGGTGTCCTGTCCCACGTTTGAGCTATCATGCTGCAACATTTGGTGCTGTGGGCTTAGAAAATCCAAGATGGCCAAAAAGCCCACATGTGTGCCAGAATCCAGGAGAACCACACAGTTTGTGCGCACACCAAAATGGTTACCTAACTTACCACCCACCAGTGTAAAGAAAGATCTTTGTTAACAAAATCCACTGTTACTGATGTCAAAAAGTTGCTGAAATCGTGGCTCATCGGACCACTTTAAAGATTCAACCCTTTTGTGGGCTTCCACATAACCATTTTACTGTAAGGAGCCCCATCAAAACAATGTTAAGCAAGGATTATTTACTACCGTGTAAGAACCATTCCTGTTTGGAATGCATTAATCCAAGAAAGATCCCAAAAATGGATGCAGTACCAACAAAATCCTCAAGGCGGCGCTAGCGGTCTAAACTCTGACAGGAGAACTGAGTGCAGTTGCTGACAAAGGAATTTGACTCAGCTGACTTCAAAGGCTGCATTTTAATCAAAAATTAGCCACCTGCTGTTCCCAGAGTCCAGAAGCCTGGGAAACCCTCTCACATCAAGAGATTCACACCACAGCCCAGGATATCACATGGTCATAATAACCAAATGCAAAGTGACCCCCTGGTCTGCTGACCTAAGCCTCCCAGAGACCACACAATAGGTTCTTGCACTTGAATAGAATATGTTGATTTTGACTGTTTCCTGTCAACAAAGGCCTGCCTGCCAGCAGAGGCATGGTCACTGACCCACCCAAGTCTTGGAGGCGGACTCCAACACTCTGAGAACTGAACTGAAAGCAAAATATATATTTTACAGAAACACTGATAACTCTTTGTAATCAAATGACAGGAATGTATAACTTTGAGAGCCTTAATTTAAAAAATGTACCTTCGATTCAAGCCCAAACTCCAATTTGTGTGATGTTCTGGGGCAAAACCCCGCTATTTATTGACACCACATACTCTGTGTTTAAGCTAGAGAGAGCAACCTCCATGTGTCCAACAGCCCCATTGCCTCGGCAAAGATGTAGAGCCTGGTCGGGGTGTCCGCCTTCCTATTGCCTACGTATGTTCTGTCCCGAGCTATCTCCATGACTTCATTGAAGTCTCCCCCAATGGCCCATGAATCTGCTTGCTCCTCCAGCATTGCGTCCTGGAGCCCAATGAGGAGTTCCGCCGTCAGTGCTGGAGACGCGTACACTGCTATCATGCCCCACGGTCTCCCTCCACATTTCCCCCAGTACCATCACAAACCTGCCTCAGGGATCTGCTCTCACTTTTCTGGTCTTAAATGAACACCGCTTGTGCAGGAGGATCTGGAGAACCCTGCCCGGTATGTATGTGGGTAGTTTGATTTCCTAAAGAGCCCGCTATTGGTGCCACTATGCAATATCTGGAGAGTGTCGGTTGAGGTACTGAAGTACCAGTTTTCGCTTAATGCCAGACCCCAAGCCGTTCACATTCCAGGTCAGTAGGGATATTGGTCTTGCCTGGGTTATGTCCATGTGTCTGCTGTTTTTGGATTGTTTGGAAGGATGTGGTGTGTCTGTTGTGTCTCTATTGTGTCCATCACTGTCGGGTGCCTCCGGTCCCAGTGCCTGCTTGCCGTGCCCCCTGTAGAGTCCCCTCTATGTTCCACGTGTGCAAACCCTAAAACCATAAACTGTGAAACATAGCCTTGTCTGTCTGAGTGTAATTATGTAGGTTGATGGGGGCTATGGTTCGGCCTCCACTAGGTCCAGTGTAGAGCTTCCTCCAACCTTTCGTTTCGCTGGCCTTTAGGGTTACTGCTTGTGCCTCCAAGACCTCCCCCTCAACAACTAATACCCCAGAACTCCCCCACCCTGTACTTCCCCCCAACCAGAAGCACCTATTCCCCGAACCAATTGAAACATAAGAGCCTTCTTGGGGGGGATCAGGCGGACTCCCTGCCCAGCCTCATGTAACTTAGAGTACCGCAGAGCTTGTGTTCTTTTTTCCTCTCAACATCCCCGCCGTGGCGGCCAGGTGTAGAGTTCCTTCTTCGTTCGTCATATGGGTCTCTCTGTGTGCGATCCGACTTCAAACGGGTCCCAGTGCAGTCAGAGATCTGGTTGTCCCTGCCTCCCTGCATACTAGTGCGGTCTCCTCTGGGGGTTGGGCATTGCCTTTGTTTTCCTTGCGGGGCGTGCTTCCTCTCGGTCTGTCGGGGCATGGAGCAGAGAGGACCTGTGTCTCGAGCCACTCCCAGGCCTCCCAGGGGGTTGTAGAACACATGTACCTTGCTATTGTGGTGCATTTTGAAGTTTGCCGGGAAGAAGAGTGCGTATTTGATGCCCAAGGGTGTCAGTTTCTTCTTTATGGAGTCATAGGATTGCCCTTGTATAGTCTGGAAAGAATCCTATCCGGTTGCCATTGTAGGTGATCAGGCCGGTCGCCCTTGCCATGTGCAGGAGTGTGTCCCGATTGCTATAATTCAGTAGTCTTGCTATCACCATGCGGTGGGTGGCCCCGGGCGCTCTTTCGATAGAGAAAAATTTGGAAAGTTTGATGTCTGTAAATGACAGCGTTTTATCCATGCCCCCCTTCGTTGCCTCCTCTTCCGCCTCGTGTGTCGGTCCCAGGAGCCTTGCTGGGGTGCTCATTGTATATTCGTCCATTTTATGTTGGGTTTCCCCTCTGCGGGGCAGGTCTTTCCCCATTATGGTTTCCCCATTATGGTCTGTTTAAGGCAGTCCAAGGTGCAGGCGTGTTCCGTCAGGCCAGAGCGTATCTTGTGGGGTGATCCGCCACCCTTTGTCCTGCGGCAGTCCTTGTCTGTGGGATGTATTTACCCATGCATCCGAGCCCTACCTCAAAACTGTGCAGTACTGACATGGAAAACATCATGATGGCCACAGCTTCCCAGAAAATGCACAGGGAAATGCATGAAGAATAGGCTGCCACTCATTTTTGCCGATGTTACGGGCACAGAAGGACACTGCCTAAAACCTCCATTGGACTACCCACACAGTAGTCTGAAACCATTGGGAATGGCAATGCTGATTGCCAAAAGCAAACCCATAACTGTTGGGAATTCATTTTCTTAAATCCCAAAAGGGGTGCAGTACCAGTACTCACCACTATCCAAAAGCCGGCGTTTTAAAACCACCAGATTTTACTTTTTGTAGAAAACTGAATAAATGAACCCAAAACATGCCAAAGAAAGACATTTTAAGAGGTGGATCCAATGTAAAGTTATATTCTGAAGTGACTTGAAGGTTTATAACAAGACTGGCTTAGCTGTGGATTTCAGCAGTTTAAGTGGATTTGGACTGAAGGACACTAAGAATCTAAATGTTTAAAAGACATGAGTGACCTACTTTGAGTGTCACATAGGTTGCAATTGTTTAAATGTCATAGTTTTAAACTTAGAATCAGCATTCTAGCTGCATATGTAAAAATGTTTAGTTTTATGTGAATGCAGAAAACTGGGGAACAAAAAGTGACATTTTATCTGAAACCTGGCTTAAGGAACTGAATTCTGCCTGGCAACTACCCCCATCAGGAGTGAAACTTGAGTCACAGCTGTGTTCCCAGGCCTATCTGCCTTTTGCTGGCCACACTAAGGATATGCCATCTCTCTGATAATTGAATTAAGGGGAGCCCCACAGAATACAGGAGATCTGAACAAAGCCCTGTCCTGACCCAGGCAGATGGTTTATTGCAGATGTCGTAAATGTAGCTTCCTCCTGGAAGGACAAAGGGGAGGGGCACTGCCTGTGAGAGCAAGCTGGCTTGGCAGAACTGGAAAAACCAGAAATTCAACCTTGTGCTGGAGGAAAACCACACCCCTTTGGGGCCAGAACATAACTCTAAAAAGATGAATAACTCATAGTACGGACTTGTGAAAATTATTTAAATGATACCATAATTCTTGTGATTTTTCTGCCCACATTTTAAGACGTGCTAGGACCCGGTGGTATGTTCAGGGGGGTTTTGGCGGAAAAGAGGATATTACTCAAAATGTGTGCATGTGAAAAATCGGACACTTCATCAACTAATGTCCATACTCCTTGCGCACATGTGTGTAAATTTGGGGTAATGTCCGGTATTGCAAATCAGTTAAAAAGTGCAAAATATTGCCATTTCTGAATGCAAGCTCCCAGGAAGAGCAGAGTTTGAACAGGGTATACCTCCTGTAATGCATGATGGGTGCATATGATTTTAAAACAATATGTACCTCTGCAAATATGTATTTGGTTCAAATCTAGATTTGTGTGTAAGTTGACAGGAGGAGTGGACTTTCTGCAGGCTGTAAAATGACATCACTCTGACACAACTTAGTTCCCCAATCAAGTGAGAAATGGAAGTTTGACCAATTAGAAGCTGTGAGAGAGGTAGGGTCAGTGATGCTAGAACACACCCACATTCTAAACACATAAAAGCAGACAGACAGGACAGATAGAGACATTCATTTCCATCTGCAGCGGGACGCTCTGCCGGAAAAATCCATACTTTACCTCCATCAACCTTCAGAGACCCAGACCAGACCAGCAGAGTAGAGCTGACCTGTTAGCAGAACCAGAGAGAGCAGACCCAGATCACTGTGAAGTGCAGAGACCAGAGTCCAGTTTAAAACCTGACCAGATCCGTGGCGATGTCCATTTCACTCAAGAATATAGTGTGAGTACCTAGAAAACTGTGCAGAACCAATCTCTTAGTTAAAATAATATAATTCAATCCTATTTTAATCTAAGTAGAACTGTCTCCTAACTGTCACCTGTCATTTGTAAAGCTGTCACTTGTCATTTTCTAGTTGCAAGCTGCACTTGTCTTTTTGAACTTTAAAATTTCAATCTGAAAAACGACCTTTATTCAATCGCTCATATCTCTGTGACCGTTTGTGCTAGAGACTTGCAGTAACTTTCATCTGGAAGCTGAGATCCTAGACTTTCCTAGGACCCCAAAACGATAGTGATAGTCCATGTAGTTCCTCTGTGATCGCGCTCGGCGCATTTGCAAATTTAGCCGCGATTTGACATTTTACCGCGATTTGCAAATTTCTCCACGTGTGAAAACAGAAGCTGCTTGCCTTCCATTTGCCAGAAATTCGTTTAACCTGCTAATTATCCCTGAATCATTGCTAGTGTGAGCCTGGACTAATATTAACTAGATACCACTCACCCTGAACCTCCTAGAGGGAATTAAAAGCATTTTAGCATATTTTTCTCTTCCTTGCATACCATATTAAAGCATTTGGGCCTGTGTTTTGTTTTCAAAACTCCTATCTGTTTTCTTTAAGAGTGCTGGGGTTAACTGAATCACATTTAATTGCATTTCTGAGAACTGTGTGCCTACCTTCCATTTCCTTGCATTGCATAAAAGGGGGGGTGAATTGTACAAGAAAGTGATTACATTGTCTTTGCTGAAATTCTATCAAGTTATTTTCTGTACTGCATTTCATTCCACATTGCATCCATTTGAAACCATAAAAGTATTGTTGCTATCTTATCCATTTCATGTCAACTCCTTAGTGATTATAAAGAAGTGTGCTAGTGCCAGATTCTCCGTTGTTAATCTTTATCATATCAGATTAAGTGTGATATTCAATTATTAATTTATTATAAGGCGTGATATATATATATATATTGTTTAAATTATCAATTAAACCTTTTAACTTGCAAAACAGAACTACTTCTTGGCTCAGTGGGGTCAGGAGGATTCCAAGAGAGGGGTGTTATATAGGGGTAGTCATCCAGAACGCATGAACTGGACATAAAGATATATCAATAAGGGTTTTCATTCAGTATTCTAGACTAGGCGTTGACTTGGCTGTAGTGCTGAATTGAATCCTCTTACAAATTGGGGGCTCGTCCGGGATGTTTGGGTTAGATCTACCATTTGTGCAGATTAATACAGCGTGCCAGCTGACCAGATACACATATCCGGTCAGATCACCACGCTGCATTACGCTGTGAAGCATTCCTCAAAAGACACTCCAAGAAAAGTTCTGTTCTGCAAAAATAAAATACTAACTTCTGTAAGTCAGGACAGAGACCAATCTCTAGAATGACGACCTTGGTAGATATGAAAATAGCCAGAGAGCACTTCTTACATAAACTATTTGTGAGAGGTGAATGGGCTGAGCAGGGCCAGGATGCCTGGTTGCAGGCCATCACGCGACAGGCCACTGAAACAGGGTCAGACTCATGGAGAGATCAGGGTCCATTACATGTGGCCCTGAGTGAACTATATATGGCTCCTAAGGCCAAAGATGAACACGACAAGATTGTTAGGATAGCGGCATATTTATATTTATATATGGGAGCCATACAGAATAAATGTGCTGAAGGCCATGATCTGGCAAAAAGGCAACAGATGGCGTTAGAGAAGGCCCAATCTGATCTGGACTCTTCTGAGCAAAGGCTGCACAGAAGCCAGGAGTCAGAAAATGATACCAGACAGTACATC
The DNA here is from genome assembly GCF_040938575.1 of Ambystoma mexicanum. Lineage (NCBI taxonomy): Eukaryota > Metazoa > Chordata > Amphibia > Caudata > Ambystomatidae > Ambystoma > Ambystoma mexicanum. The sequence continues at coordinate 378,952,591 of NC_090921.1, read as the reverse complement.
ACTAAAATAAAGGAGGATATGGATGTGCTGCAAAAGGAAAAGTCAGAACAGGATACCAGATTTCTGGCCTTGCAGAAGGAACACCAAGAAGGTTTGGACTCCCTACTGCAAAGCCAGAAAAAGCTGGAGCAACAACTGGACTTCAACAGGGTATGTGCTGAGCAGGTAGTCACCCTGCAAGGCCACCTAGATAGGGAAAAGGCAGAAAGCAATAAACTGATTCTGAAAGACCTGGATACCCAGGCAGAGTTTGATGAAGAGCGCCGGAAAGCTGGTGCCCTTCAAAGGCAGAGGGATGACCTGGCGGCACAGATGTAGGCTCTTAGTCAGGAAAGGGACACCTTAGGCCAGGAAGTCTGCCAGTTAAAAAGAAAAACGGAAGACAATCACTTGGCCCTCCAGGGGCTGGGTGATCTCCAAAAAGAGCATGCAAACTTGTTAGAGCACACCAGAAGGGTGGAAGATGCTCTGGCAAGAAAGGAGCAGGCCAGTAGGGATGGGACTCAGGAGCTAAACCTCCTGCAGCAAAGACTGGCCCAGTTCTCCAGGACCAACCAGGAAGCACAGAGGGAAAATGAGGCCCTCTGTCAACACAATGATAGGCTCCAAGAACAGGTAGCGATGCAGGAGAGACTGATAGAGTCCAGTAAGGCCTTAACTGAGGAACTGAAGGCACAAATGCAGGCTCTTGCATTGCAACAGGGAGCAGGGGCGGATAGAGATGAGGTTCGCTGGGAAAGGGAAACTCCGGAGCATAACCTCAGGAGCCCTAGTACCAGAGGCCCTCATACCTCTCAGTCCCTGGACTCTGCCACCCCCATGTTCCCCGGCGCACATGAGCACCGGGCCACCGGGATGGCAGACTACTATCCAGACAAAAGTATGGGGCTCATAGGCCAGTACCACCCAGGTATGGAGGGGCGGGCATCTGGGTATGGGCACCCAAGCGCAGTGCAATTTAGTGGGGAACCCCAGGAGAGTAGGCCCATTAAGGGCATCCTGAAAACCTCTGCCCAATTAGGTCAGTGGAGGGGGTACCCATCAAATCCTGGCAGCAAGGAGGAATCTGAAGACTCCTCTGAACTGCGCAGGACACAGGAGACCAGGTCCCCACATTCTGCCAGCCATTCCCAGGCTCGCAGAATCCGGGAAAACCTGGAAGAGCAGACAGGAACCTCTGGGAGCAGTGCCTCTGAGTCAGAGGATGAATGGACAAGGGTTACCCGAACCAAAAAGGCCAATAAGGCAAAAAGGGCCTTGCTTAAGGACCCCTTAAAGCAGATTAAGGCGATCAGGAGCGTCATCACGCCTTACCATAAGAACGCTAAGTATTCTGTTTGGGAGCACTTAGAGTTGTTTGAGCAAATGATGGAGACTTTCCATTTGAAGGACAGCCAAAGCTGTATTCAATATGTAAAGTGGACCTTCTCCCCGGAATACTCCAGTTTCTTTGCGGGGCTGGAGGACCAAAATCATTTAAGATGGTCCACCTATAAGGCGGCCATCTTGAAACATTTTTCCATTCATAGAAATCCTCAAGAGGCTCGCAAGGCAGCCTACAATTTGCAATGTGGGGAGGATCAGGCCCCACAAGAATTTGTGCAAGAACTGAAACGTGCTTTTGCGCAGACCACCAGAAGGGTGCGCACAGACAGTAGAGAATTCATTAATACATTTTTTCATGCCTTGCCAAAATACATAATGACCCAGCTCGTGAGGGATTTTCACGAGAAAAGATCTTTAGACTGGGTCATTGAACAGGCTACCCGGATCTATGAGGTGCAGAAACCGGTAGATAGCAAAAGTAATGCCCAGAAAAACCCCAAAGCCAACAGCACCCCTGCTGCTGCCAAGGTGGCAGAGGTAAAGGTCACCCCCGTTTTAGATTTGGAGATGGGGGGGCCTAAAAACCTACCTGCACCTAATAATGCTAGGCCCAGAAGGTCCTCGGGCCAGTCACAGACAGGGAGCCAGGGAGGCAGCCCCACAAATGGGGTCCCTCGCTCTCCTGATTATGTAAGTCCCCGTTACAAGGGAAACAGACCCATCCTGGGTTATGTGTGGACTCCTCCAGCCCAAGGTGGGGATCCAGCCAAGCACCTAACCCAGGGAACTTCCCTCCTAACTTCCCACCGGAGGGCAGAAACTCACCAAACCCTGGGCAGAACTTCTTCCCCAGGTATCCACCCAACTTCCAGCCCCAAAATCCTCCATCCTTCTTTCCCCAATTCCCTGAGCCCAGACAACCTAATCCGGGAGAGGGGAGGCCAAGGGTGGAGGGGTACCCAAATCTTCCCAACCCGGGGTACTACCAGAGAAGGGATAGCTACCCTTCCCGGGATCAGCCCAGGGGAGAAAACAGGGCCCCGTATCAGCCTGAGCGGGTTTCCCAGTTAGAGCGCCAGGTTCAAAACATGGCGCGGGATCTGGGTCACATACTGAGGGCTCAGCAGAACCCTCAGATCAGCATGCCAGCGCAGAACGCACCCAACTCTGGACCTGGTGCTCCAGAACAATGACGGGGGCAGCACCCGGATAACTCACCGGTTCCCAGGGAGGAGGCCCAAAGGGAAGGGGGGTGTAAAGCCTTGGAGGAAGCTTCCTTCCTCAATTGTAAACAGCCCCTGGAAACCCAGGAACCGGAAACAAAATCTCTTGCCCTTGAAAGTCTGCCTCCTAAGGAGCAGAGGGGTGGTAGGAGAAACAAAAGACCCAAAGAGACTCAGTTTGAGGAGGAGGTACAGATCTTCCAATTTGAGGGAGAGGGATCCTCAGAGGATCCTGGGAAAAGGATCTTCTCCTTCAGAGAGGGGGGAACTCCTCCCAAAGAGAAATGGGTCCCTAGGGATGCAAATCCAGACTGGGGAGATGTGGGGACTGAGCTACTGCCGCCCACCATCTCATCTCAGAACCAACAGCAAGAAACTCCCCTGGTTCAAACCCATCCTGGTGACTGCCTCCAAAAAGGGGGGGGCGGCCCAGAACCAGAGCCAGGGGAACCCACAATGGCTCTGATCTCCAGTTGCCAAATTTTTCTTTCAGATTCCCAAGGCTATCCACAGAATTCTGCCCAAATCTCTTCTCTCGCCATGTCCAAAACCAGAAAGTTAGCCAACCAGTTGTCCAAAAATGTGCATTATCTGTGCCCCCTTGAGGAGAAGGAGGGAAGATACTATGCCCCGGTACAAGTACAGGGGCAGGGTACAATTTTGGCACTGGTGGACACTGGATCTCAAGCTACCCTTCTGTCCAGAAGGGCCTTTGACGAACTGAATGCAGGAAGGGGAGAGAATTATCGTATTCCTCTCACCTCTCTTCCTGGACAACTCCAGAACTTCGACGGGAAGGAAATTCCCGTTGAGGGGACGGTAGATTTGGACATAAAAATTGGGCGACATAAGTTGAAACACCCGGTCATAGTTGTGACTCCAGAGGGCACCCCTTGTTTACTAGGGAATGACCTCCTGAGAAGGTTGTCACCCCTAATAGATTGTGTAAACAAGGTCCTCTGGACCCAGACTAGCCGACCAATAAAATTAAAACAGAGTGTCAACCATGTTAGTTTAAACGGCACCTGCCACATGGTTGAACAAAAATCTGACCAAGTAGAATTTCACTTCCAGAACAACCAAATTCCAGACGTGACAGTAATAGCAGTAGGACAACAGACTGGTGATGGGGGGTCCTCTCTATTTCTGAAAATCAACCTTCCTTCCAGTTTAAGGTGGTATTCCACACTGGAAGGAAACACCCTGAAATTCTTTACTAATCCACAATCAGAAACTCCCACTCCTACAGTCCAGAAAGATGTGAAATCAGCTCAGAGCCTGGCTGATATTCGGCAAATTGGAGAGCAGTTGTTCATCCCTGTCCAATTAAATGATGGGAAGGACTCTGTTCTCGCTCGAGTGTGTGTGAACAACGGTAAGAGCTTCATCAGCGAAGCCATGTTCCGCCAACTCCCAAAAGATCCAGCCATTCCCACATTCAAACTGATAGACAAATGGGAAATGGACCTGGAAGCGTCTAATTCCAAACATCTCCTGCCAAGCAGGTGTATGCTCAAAATCTCCATTGGCAACAAGAGCATAGTCCACAATTGTTGGGTCGTGCGAGACGTCCCTGCCGCCTTTTACTTAGGCAGTGACATTCTCAATCGCTTTGCCATTAGTTTGGACCTAATAAACTTCAAAGCTTGGTCCCGATTAGCAGATAATCCCATGGGCTTTGATGATCCAGAAAAAGCATTTAGGTCAGCTCAATTGCTACCTTATGCAGTTGAAATTCAGATCAAAGAGGAAGTCACCATCCCAGAAAGGACCCGACAATTCTCCCTGGAAGTGAAAGTTAAAAGAGGACAACATTTGAAAAACCCTGATGCTTACATACATCTAAACGCTTCTCTCCAACAGCAGGGGTTGGGGGTAAACCCAACTCCATTAGTCAACATAGAACATGACACCATTCTAATAGAGGTGGATAACAGCGACTTAAAGAGTATTACTCTAGCCGCAGGCACCATTATTGGAATGGCGGTTGATGACCGACATTTTTCCATCGACTTAGTAAATGAACTGTTAGGACCAATCCCCAAGGACTGTTTTGACAGTGACAGTGAGGACAATACAACACCAGCCAGGATTTTTACCCGGCATGGGGGGAACTTCCTGGTGTACACTTCCTGCCCTTATGGTAAGGAAGATGTGACTTGTGACTTCAGGAGGGATGAGGTGATTTTCCAGGTCCATGAGGGCTGCCTTTCCCACCTGAAGCCTCCAGTCCAAATCAGCACTCTGACCAGGGACTTCTCCACCCAGCTGGAGGAGGCCGCTGAAATAGCCAAACCAGAAGTCTTTCCAGGCTTCAGGCAGATGGTGGAAGAGAGAGTCAAGCTAGCTGATGCCTGTGTGACTCTGGAACAAAAGCAAAAGTTGAAACAAGTTTTCTTGGATTTCCAAGATCTCTTTGCGGTAGACTCATATGACTGTGGTCACACCGACATCCACACAACCACAATCCCCACGGACCCTGACATGACTCCTGTGTTTGTGAAGCAATATCGCTTGCCTCTCACATCAATGGAGTCCCTTACTGAAATAATTAAGAACCTTGAGTCCAGGGGAATAATCCGTCCAGTCCACAGGACCTTCAATAACCCGGTGCTGGGAATATTGAAGCCAAACGGCCAGTGGAGACTCTGCGCCGACCTCAGGGAGCTCAACAAATGGGTCCATACTTCCCGATGGCCTCTGCCCTACATTGACCAAGGGCTGGCCCAGATCCAGGGGTCACAGGTATTCACTGCAATAGACCTGACCAATGGATACTGGACCGTGCCTGTCAGTAGGGAGGACCAATACAAACTGGCTTTTACCTTTGGGGGCCAGCAGTACACATGGACCCGGACTCCTTTCGGATACCTCAACTCCGGTAATGAGTTCAATATTTTCCTACATAAGGCCATGCCCGACCTGGGTGCAAGGGGTAACCTAGCTTATGTAGATGATGTCCTCATCAAAAGTTCATCTGTGGAGGAACACATAGCGGAGATCCGCTATGTTCTGACGCAGTTGAGGGCCGCCGGAGCAAAACTTTCCTTTCAGAAAGCACAGTGGTGTAGAACCCGTGTTAATTTCTTGGGGCATGAGATTACTCCTCAGGGTCTCTGTCCCCAGGAAAAGAAAGTGGAAGCACTTCAGAAACTGAAAGACCCCACAACTCTGCGGGAACTAAGAAGCCTCCTTGGACTGACTAATTACAGCAGAAAGTTCATTGAGGGCTACGCAGAGATCACCAGACCCCTGATTCATCTCCTGAAGGGGGGGGTCAAGTGGGAATGGGGTCCAGAACAAGCCGAGGCAGTAAGACAACTTAAAAGAAGCCTCTCACAAGCGCCTTGCCTAGCTTACCCTGTCAGAAACAAGGAGTTCTTCCTGGAGACGGGGTTCTCTAATACGTGCTTGACGGCAGTATTATACCAAAAGCATGACAAGGGCAATAAAGTAATCTCCTATGCGAGCAAAACTTTATCCTCTGTGGAGGAAAAATTCAACGATTGTGAGAAGGCACTCCTGGCAACGGTGTGGGCATTGAAGAATTACCGCCCGTTTATCCAGGGGGAACACATCATAGTGGAGACTCCACACCAGCCTCTGCAATATCTCCAAAGTGATAGAATCCGGACCGGAAATGTGAGTAATTCCCGAATTACTTCCTGGATTCTGTCAATGCAAGGCTTTCCTGTGGAGGTCCGATATGGCCAAAACAAGAAGAGTCCCCTCGCGCAAGGTCTGGCTGACTTGCATGATTGTGCCAGAGAAAACTGTCTCGAGGACGAAAGTCTAAAAATAAAGGACAACATGGAGGCATACCTTAATTCCCCACACAAAGTCTTTGAAGAAGACAAGTGTGAGGGAATGCCCACTGTCTATGTGGATGGATGCTCTTACCATGTTGACAACGACGGGGAGAAAGAACTGGTGGCTGGCGTAGCGAATGCATGGGTGAATGAGTCCCCAGAACCCTCCGCTGGATACAAAATTGGTCCCCGAAGTAGTCAGGTGGCAGAATTGATGGCTGTGCATCAGGCCATCCTCACTGCTGTCCAGCATCAACTCCACGAACTGGTCATAATCACAGATTCGGATTATGTACGGAACGGGTTCGTGGAGCACCTGGTTAATTGGAAAACCAGAGGCATGTTATGTGCTAACAACAAACCCTTGAAACATGGGAAGTTGATCCAAAACATTGATGACCTGGTCACCTCGAATGAGATGACCATCTATTGGAAGAAGATCAAGGGTCATTCCAAAGTAGAGGGACCAGACAAAACTGGAAATGACTTAGCTGATCAGCTGGCCAAAACCGGGGCCATCTAATTGAGATTGAGTCCCTGTTGGGGGAAATCCAGGTCACTGCTATCACTAGGTCCCAGACAAATGCTCACAACGACCTTTCAATTGCACAATGGAGTAAGGAGACCCCTGATGCTGATTTGATTACAGCTCAGAAGGGGGATCCAATAATTGGTAAGTTTTACCAGCACCTTGAGGACCCTGAGAACTTTCCCCTGACGGATACCGATTACATTGGGAAAGAGGACCTAAGAGTGTTGATGAAATGTCCAAAAATGTTCCGGATCCAAGACGGTTTGCTGGTAAGGAAATCCCAAGCTGGCCACGATCAGTGGGTGGTTCCTACCTCATTCCGAAGCTTGATGTTAAGTCATGCCCATGATGCGGCCACCGCCGGTCATAGGGGGTTTCACACAACATTGGAAATCTTAAGAGAGGTTGCATACTGGCCACACATGGGGCAGGACCTCGACCAATACTTGAAGGGGTGTCTTGTGTGTGCACAATTTCAGCCATCATCCCTCACGCACCGTGCGCCTCTCCAAAAGAGGGGGATGACACTGCCATGGTCAGATTTACAAATCGACTTTGTAGGCCCTGTGATTCGCTCTGCTAGTGGGAATAAGTACATGTTGACTGTGACATGCTTGTTTACAGAGTGGGTGGAATGTCTCCCAGCCCCAAATTGCAAGGCAGAAACTGCAGCTGCCCTGATGATTAACCACTTCTTTTCCCGTTTTGGTCTACCTCAAAGGATTGAGTCAGACAGGGGTAGCCACTTCACCAGTGAAGTAATGACAAAGATGTGGGAGATACTGGGGGTCAAGAGAAAGCTACACATTGCTTACAGGCCAGCTTCTTCTGGGGCAGTGGAACGCTACAACCGGACAATTGTGAGCATTTTAAAAAAGTTTGTGGCAGATTCTGGGCCAAGTTGGGATATCCGATTACCTCTGGTCCTAATGGCCATCAGATCTACCCCTTCATCTGCAACCAAAATGTCGCCATTTGAGTTGATGACTGAAGATGGTGCTTCCTCAGCATTTGCTCTACAGGACCCAAGAGCAGACACTGATAAATGCCTCCATTACTCATGAGTATGTGGAGAATTTAAGGAAACACCTCCAACATGCTTTTGCTTACGCTCAGCGGAATCTAGAAAGATCGGCTGATAGCATTAAGACCCACTATGACCTGAAGACTTCCAGAAAGGAATATCAGGTGGGGGACCGGGTCTATCTATACAACTTCCAAAGAAACCAGGCAAAACAGCGGAAATTCTTGCCTACATGGAAGGGACCCTTTGAGATCATCGACAAGATCTCCCCTGTGGCCTACAAAATCCACATCCCCAAAGGTCCTTTGGCAGCGGGGGAAGACAAGTGGGTCCACATAAACCAGTTGAAATGTTGCCATCCCAGGCACACTCTGCAACAACTGGAGGAATCCTCTGGAATCCTAGCGGGTACTGTCTCAGATTAATTCAGTTCCAACCATAAAACATACCACATCTAGTCTCTAAAATATTGTGATTTGCATGAAACTGTCTCTTAGTTATACTGTTTTTTTTTTCAAAATAAGAATGTAATGTTTTGTTATGATGAAATGCATATGCTGCCCCACTATCTCAACAGTGGTGGAAAAATGTCTATGAATAGGTATTGCCGCTCTTCCTTTGTCGTCCTAGGAGAAAGAAAACCTGGAGACGGGACAAGGAGGACGATCCGGAGACCGGTAGCGGAGACGCAACGGGCCCGGGGTACCGCCCAATATTCCCATCAGGACCGGCGAGGAGAACCGATCGACCAGTACCGGATGGAGGAAGAGATGCTGAACTGGCCATCCACCGGAAGAAGATGAGAACTACATCCCAGATCTTGCGGTTCCCACCAGTGAAGGATCAGATGGCCACCGCAAGAAGGGGGGCTTGTGGGATGTATTTACCCATGCATCCGAGCCCTACCTCAAAACTGTGCAGTACTGACATGGAAAACATCATGATGGCCAGAGCTTCCCAGAAAATGCACAGGGAAATGCATGAAGAATAGGCTGCCACTCATTTTTGCCGATGTTATGGGCACAGAAGGACACTGCCTAAAACCACCATTGGACTACCCACACAGTAGTCTGAAACCATTGGGAATGGCAATGCTGATTGCCAAAAGCAAACCCATAACTGTTGGGAATTCATTTTCTTAAATCCCAAAAGGGGTGCAGTACCAGTACTCACCACTATCCAAAAGCCGGCGTTTTAAAACCACCAGATTTTACTTTTTGTAGAAAACTGAATAAATGAACCCAAAACATGCCAAAGAAAGACATTTTAAGAGGTGGATCCAATGTAAAGTTATATTCTGAAGTGACTTGAAGGTTTATAACAAGACTGGCTTAGCTGTGGATTTCAGCAGTTTAAGTGGATTTGGACTGAAGGACACTAAGAATCTAAATGTTTAAAAGAAATGAGTGACCTACTTTGAGTGTCACATAGGTTGCAATTGTTTAAATGTCATAGTTTTAAACTTAGAATCAGCATTCTAGCTGCATATGTAAAAATGTTTAGTTTCATGTGAATGCAGAAAACTGGGGAACAAAAAGTGACATTTTATCTGAAACCTGGCTTAAGGAACTGAATTCTGCCTGGCAATTACCCCCATCAGGAGTGAAACTTGAGTCAAAGCTGTGTTCCCAGGCCTATCTGCCTTTTGCTGGCCACACTAAGGATATGCCATCTCTCTGATAATTGAATTAAGGGGAGCCCCACAGAATACAGGAGCTCTGAACAAAGCCCTGTCCTGACCCAGGCAGATGGTTTATTGCAGATGTCGTAAATGTAGCTTCCTCCTGGAAGGACAAAGGGGAGGGGCACTGCCTGTGAGAGCAAGCTGGCTTGGCAGAACTGGAAAAACCAGAAATTCAACCTTGTGCTGGAGGAAAACCACACCTCTTTGGGGCCAGAACATAACTCTAAAAAGATGAATAACTCATAGTACGGACTTGTGAAAATTATTTAAATGATACCATAATTCTTGTGATTTTTCTGCCCACATTTTAAGACGTGCTAGGACCCGGTTGTATGTTCAGGGGGGTTTTGGCGGAAAAGAGGATATTACTCAAAATGTGTGCATGTGAAAAATCTGACACTTCATCAACTAATGTCCATACTCCTTGCGCACATGTGTGTAAATTTGGGGTAATGTCCGGTATTGCAAATCAGTTAAAAAGTGCAAAATATTGCCATTTCTGAATGCAAGCTCCCAGGAAGAGCAGAGTTTGAACAGGGTATACCTCCTGTAATGCATGATGGGTGCATATGATTTTAAAACAATATGTACCTCTGCAAATATGTATTTGGTTCAAATCTAGATTTGTGTGTAAGTTGACAGGAGGAGTGGACTTTCTGCAGGCTGTAAAATGACATCACTCTGACACAACTTAGTTCCCCAATCAAGTGAGAAATGGAAGTTTGACCAATTAGAAGCTGAGAGAGAGGTAGGGTCAGTGATGCTAGAACACACCCACATTCTAAACACATAAAAGCAGACAGACAGGACAGATAGAGACATTCATTTCCATCTGCAGCGGGACGCTCTGCCGGAAAAATCCATACTTTACCTCCATCAACCTTCAGAGACCCAGACCAGACCAGCAGAGTAGAGCTGACCTGTTAGCAGAACCAGAGAGAGCAGACCCAGATCACTGTGAAGTGCAGAGACCAGAGTCCAGTTTAAAACCTGACCAGATCCGTGGCGAGGTCCATTTCACTCAAGAATATAGTGTGAGTACCTAGAAAACTGTGCAGAACCAATCTCTTAGTTAAAATAATATAATTCAATCCTATTTTAATCTAAGTAGAACTGTCTCCTAACTGTCACCTGTCATTTGTAAAGCTGTCACTTGTCATTTTCTAGTTGCAAGCTGCACTTGTCTTTTTGAACTTTAAAATTTCAATCTGAAAAACGACCTTTATTCAATCGCTCATATCTCCGCGACCGTTTGTGCTAGAGACTTGCAGTAACTTTCATCTGGAAGCTGAGATCCTAGACTTTCCTAGGACCCCAAAACGATAGTGATAGTCCTTGTAGTTCCTCTGTGATCGCGCTCGGCGCATTCGCAAATTTAGCCGCGATTTGACATTTTACCGCGATTTGCAAATTTCTCCACGTGTGAAAACAGAAGCTGCTTGCCTTCCATTTGCCAGAAATTCGTTTAACCTGCTAATTATCCCTGAATCATTGCTAGTGTGAGCCTGGACTAATATTAACTAGATACCACTCACCCTGAACCTCCTAGAGGGAATTAAAAGCATTTTAGCATATTTTTCTCTCCCTTGCATACCATATTAAAGCATTTGGGCCTGTGTTTTGTTTTCAAAACTCCTATCTGTTTTCTTTAAGAGTGCTGGGGTTAACTGAATCACATTTAATTGCATTTCTGAGAACTGTGTGCCTACCTTCCATTTCCTTGCATTGCATAAAAGGGGGGGTGAATTGTACAAGAAAGTGATTACATTGTCTTTGCTGAAATTCTATCAAGTTATTTTCTGTACTGCATTTCATTCCACATTGCATCCATTTGAAACCATAAAAGTATTGTTGCTATTTTATCCATTTCATGTCAACTCCTTATTGATTACAAAGAAGTGTGCTAGTGCCAGATTCTCCGTTGTTAATCTTTATCATATCAGATTAAGTGTGATATTCAATTATTCATTTATTATAAAGCGTGATATATATATATATATATATATATTGTTTAAATTATCAATTAAACCTTTTAACTTGCAAAACAGAACTACTTCTTGGCTCAGTGGGGTCAGGAGGATTCCAAGAGAGGGGTGTTATATAGGGGTAGCCATCCAGAATGCATGAACTGGACATAAAGATATATCAATAAGGGTTTTCATTCAGTATTCTAGACTAGGCGTTGACTTGGCTGTAGTGCTGAATTGAATCCTCTTACAAATTGGGGGCTCGTCCGGGATGTTTGGGTTAGATCTACCATTTGTGC